>NC_050451.1:75489888-75811888 GCF_903995425.1 Onychomys torridus | reverse complement strand
AAGCTATGACAATGATGACCATGAAAAACGAGCGGTGGACTCGAGGGACACTTGTCATATATGTGGTCTAAAAACAGAAGCTGGGTGAGATGCAGTAGTATAAAGCTATATGAAAGTTTCACTTTCATCTGAAGAAGAGAAAGGGCTTTCAGAATTTTGAATCAATTGTATACTTAGATTTATTTGTATAGACTTAGCAGCTTATACAAATTATGTTGATACTCAAAGCAACACCAGAAAGGAAGAAGGGTATGAAAAATGAAACAAACAAATGCTAATTATTATGAGATCATAAACTATATGAAAAAACATCATGGTCTTAGAAATAGATCTCTGATATAAAATATCTCAATCAAGCAAATAATGATTTCATGAATTAAGAATTATCATCAATAAAAGCTAAGAAAATGCTCTTAAGTAAAAAAACTGCACAAAAGAAACTAATGTCAGCATGAACTTGCATGCCCAAATCTCTTTAATCCTTTCTCCAATTAGCCCTGAAGGAAACCATGACAATGGCTTATGAACTTTTGTACTTAATCAGCCTGGCCTACTGCAACCCATCTGCTAAAAGTCTACAAAACATGCTGGTGGAAAGCATCTTAGACATTTTGGGGGACCTGAGGAATTGTGCTGCTCTGATAAAGGCTAAGAAAGATTATTTCCTCAGAGGCTTGAAATGCAAAATGTACCCTAGGATACAAAGTTTATGAGGATCCACAGTTGTTTAAGACAAATGCCAAAGGTTGGAATGACTACTCAAGAAATAGAATATGCACACATTATAGGATGCACACACGGCCACAAGGTAAACAAATATGTAAATAAGAAATGGAAGGGAAGAAAATATGAGAGGAGTGGGGAAAAGACAAAAGGGGAAAATAAAGAAGAGGGAGAACAGGAGAAGAGAGTGGAGAAAATAATAAAAAACATTTATTAAATAGATAACCTGAAACCCTGTGGATCAAAATTATGTGAAGTCCTAAGTATAAGGGAATGACTCAAAAATCAAACTTCCCAACTGCATTTTAATAATACAAAAATTGATTATACATGTATTAGTCGTGTCACCATGGAAATACTCAGTAATAATAGCAAAGGCAAAGACAAATAATGTGAATTGTAGATAACAAAATTAACCCCCAAATGTTTAATTCCACAATTTGTACAAGTGACCCTACAAATAAGAAATCAGGAGTCACAGCCTCCCATAAAGATTAAATTCTAAAGACATTCAACAATTAAGTGCTCATTTCGTGTTTTATCTAGTGTAGGACGAGTATTAGAAAAAAGAAGTTACCATCAGAGCTGACTCTTTAAGATAAAATAGAACCACATTTTCTTAATACAATTAGGACAATTTCTAGCCAAAAAGTCATGTGGTACTGGGGAAAAAAAACTAGGTTATTCACAGACACTTCACTGGTTCTTGGCCTTATTCCATCTCTTCCCACATTCTCAGACAATTTGTGGTAACCCAAAAGTGACTTATCCAAATTAGCCATGTTCCTCTCCATCTTTCCAAGAACTGCTTTTGATTAACACTGCCTGGGCTTCCACACTTTCCTCACACTAATCACCATTCTTTTTCAATGGTTTCTAGGGCTGCAAGAAGAGTCGATAGTAGATGAAGCAGATCCTGTTCCTGTTCATTGTGTCGCCACTTTATCCAATGCAACATACATGCAAGTTAATAAATGTCTATCAGTTTTTACACAATGCTAAGGAATAAGCAAAAAGAACACTTGAGGAGAAAAGAATTAAGTTCTCCAGTAAATGATATGATTGCAGTATAAAACGAAAGCATTTAAGAATGACTAGATAATTCTCTGTTTAGTTCTATAGCCCATTTCTTAATTGGACTGTTGCGCATTTTGATGTCTAATTTCTTGAGTTCTTTATACATTCTGGATATCGGCCCTCTGTCAGATGTGGGGTTGGTGAAGAACTTTTCCCATTCTGTAGACTGCCACTTTATCTTGTTTATTGTGTCCTTTGCTCTACAAAAGCTTCTCAGTTTCAACATGTCCCATTGATTGATTGTTTCTCTCAGTGTCTGTGCTACTGGTGTTATATTTAGAAAGTGATCTCCAGTGCCAATGCATTCAAGAGTACCTCCTACTTTTTCTTCTGTCAGGTTCAGAGAAACTGGATTTATGTGGAGGTCTTTGATCCACTTGGACTTAAGTTTTATGCATGGTGACAGATATGGATCTATTTGCAGCCTTCTACACAATGACATCCAGTTATGCCAGCACCATTTGTTGAAGATGCTTTCTTTTTTCCCTTGTACATTTTTGGCTTCTTTGTTAAAAACTATATGATCATACATATGCGGGTTAATGCCAGGGTCTTCAATTCGATTCCATTGGTCCACATGTCGGTTTTTAGGCAAGTACCAAGCTGTTTTTATTATGGTAGCTTTATAGTATAGCTTGAGGTCAGGGATTGTGATGCCTCCAGAGGTTGTTTTATTGTACAGGATTCTTTTGACTATCCTGGGTTTTTTGTTTTTCCATATGAAGTTGAGTATTAGTCTTTCTAGATCTGTGAAGAATTGTGTTGGTAATTTGATGGGGATTGCATTGAATCTGTAGATTGCTTTTGGTAAGATCGCCATTTTTACTTTGTTAATCCTGCCTATCCATGAGCTTGGGAGATCTTTCCATTTTCTGACATCCTCTTCACTTTCTTTTTTCGGGGACTTAAAATTCTTGTCATCTAGGTCCTTCACATGCTTAGTTAGAGTAACCCAAGGGTATTTTATATCATTTGTGGCTATTGTAAAGCGTGATGTATCTCTGATTTCTGTCTCAGCCTCTTTGTCTAAATAGGAGGGCTACTGATTTTTTTGAGTTGATCTTGTATCCGGCTATGTTGCTGAAGGTGTTTATAAGTGGTATCAGTTCCTTGGTTGAATTTTTGGGGTCACTCATGTATACTATCATGTCATCTGCAAATAGGGAAAGCTTGATTTCTTCCTTTCCAATTTGTATCCCCTTAATCTCCTTATATTGTCTTATAGCTCTGGCTAGAACTTCAAATAATATATTGAATAAGTATGGGGAGAGGTGACAGCCTAGCCTTGTCCCTGATTTTAGTGGTAGTGCTTTGAGTTTATCAACATTTAATTTGATGTTGGCTGTTGGCTTGCTGTAGATTGTCTTTATTATGTTTAGGTATGTTCCCTGTATTCCTGATCTCTCAAAGACCTTTATCATGAAGGGGTGTTGGATTTTGTCAAATGCCTTTTCTGCATCTAGTGAGATGGTCATGTGGTTTTATTCAGAGAATTCTCAACAGAGGAAGTTCAAATGGCTGAAAGACATTTAAGGAATTGTTCAACATCCCTAATTATCTGGGAAATGCAAATCAAAACGACTCTGAGATACCACCTTACACCTGTCAGATGGCTAAGATCAAAAACACAGAAAACAGCTTATGCTGGAAAGGATGTGGAGCAAGGGGAACTCTCCTCCACTGCTGGTAGGAATGCAAGCTTGTACAGCCACTTTGGAAATCAATATGGTGCTTCATTAGAAATTTGGGAATCAATCTCCCCCAAGACCCAGCTGTAGCACTCTTGGGCATATACCCAAGGAATGCTCAATCATACCACAAGGGCATTTCCTCAGCTATGTTCATATCAGCATTGTTTGTAATAGCCAGAACCTGGAAACAACCTAGATGCCCTTCAACTGAAGAATGGATAAAGAAAATACGGTACAGATACACAATGGAGTACTACTCAGCAGAGAAAACAATGACATCATGAGGTTTGCAGGCCAATGGATGGATCTAGAAACAATCATCCTGAGTGAGGTAACCCAGACTCAGAAGGACAAACATGGTATGTACTTACTCATAAGAGGATACTAGATGTAAAACAAAGATGACTAGACTGCTACACAACTCCAGGGAGGCTACCTAGAAAATGGGACCCTAGGAAAGACACAGGGATCACCCAATGACAGAGAAATGGATGAGATCTACATGAACAACCTGGATGACAGTGGGAGTAATGAAGGGCAAGTTTTGAGGGAAAGAAAGCTAAGGGGAGCAGGAGATCAGAGCTGGATCAAGAACAGAAAGGGAGAACAAGGAATAACAGACCATGATAAATGAAGACCACATGATGACAGGAATAGGCAGAGTGCTGGAGAGGTCCCCAGAAATCCACAATGATACATCCTCTGTAGACTGCTGGCAATGGTCTAGAGAAAGCCTGATCTGACCTAGTCTGGTGATCAGATGCCAAACACCCTAACAGTTGAGCTTGAACTCTCATCCAATAACTGATGGAAGTGGATGCAGAGATCCTCAGCCAGGCCCCAGGTGGAGCTCCAGGAGTCCAATTGTGGAGAAAGAGGAGGGACTGTAAGAGCGTGAATTGTTGAGACCAAAATTGGAAAAAAGCACAGGGACAAATAGCCAAACAAATGGAAGCACATGAATTATGCACCAAAGGCTGTGGTGCCCCCAGCTGGATCAGGCCCTCTGGATAAGTGAGACAATTGAATAACTTGAACTGTTTGGGAGGCATCCAGGCTGTGGGACCAGGACCTGTCCTTAGTACATGAGCTGGCTGTTTGGAACCTTGGGCTTACACAGGGACACTTTGCTCAGCAAAGTGAAGGAGAGGACTGGACCTGCTTGTACTGAATCCACCAGGTTTAAATGAATCCCCAGGGGAGTCTTGGCCCTGGAGGAGGTGTCAATGGAGGGGAGGAGATTGTGGGAAGTTGGGTGTGGGGGAAGGAGGGGGGAGGACAGGGGAACCCATGGCTGATGTGTAAAATTAAAACACAAATACAATAATAATAATAATAAAAGAAAAACAAAGAATGACTAGATAAAATTTTTAACAAACATTAGTTTAACTGAAATTCCACTTATGCTGCACCTTCACCAACTTGTATGTAAACCAAGAATAGGACAGAGGAGCATGCTTATCAAAGTTATGAAATCCTTGAGAGTGGTCAAAGTGTCATCATTATCCTCTCCCTTTGATACCCACAGCTTTGCATAACACCTCTTGCACATTAATTTAAATAAAAGGATTTCCAGTATTTTCATCATGTTCCTGGATCCTTTATCAACTAATGAAATTGTTGTGTTGAGTCATAGCCAAATTGCAATAGACAGCTTTTTTTTAAATCAACTTTAAATTAAAGGAAAATGTACAATTGGGGCTAGTGGGTTACTTATTTGCATTAATAAATACAGTAATCAATAAAGGAACATAATTTGCCTGATAGTTACTAAAGAAGAGTATTGTAATATAAATGATAATAAAGATAAACCATTCAATATATAGGGATATTTCATGATTAGGAAAATTGCCCAAGCAACAAATAATTAAAAAGCAAATACCACACACACACACACACACACACACACACACACACACACACACACACAATAAACAAGTATAATTTCTATTAATTATTATAAAAATTATCATGCATTTTATACATTCAGATCCTCTTCTAAACATGAAAATAGCAAAATACTAGCTGTTGTCTTTAATTTCATATTGCTATACAATTCATAGTTCTCATATTTTATTAAAGGAAAAAGAAAGCTAAAAATTTGAAGATTTTAATCAACTTCAACAGTTCCTGAAACACAATATAAGGTATTCATAAAAAAACACAAAGTATGGGTTGGGGTTAGCTCAGTGGTAGAGTGCTTGCCTAGCAAGCACAAGGCCCTGTGTTTGATCCTCAGCTCAAAAAAAAAAAAAAAAAGTAAAAATATAACTTTCAATGTATGTAATTGAATAATGTCCAATAAATCATTAAGAAATATTCATTAATTTCTAGGTTTTATATACTAATGACTTAAAACTAATTCATTCCACATTATCACAGATATGTATCCCTATGCTAAAAACTTAATAGCTTGACTCTCTGAATACTCTCTTTTTAAAATTACAGTGATTGCAACAGTATATACTAGCATACATTTCTTATTCATCATTTGTGTCCAGAAATGATGACCAAAAGGAGATGGGATGAATTTCAACATTTTATTTAAAAGCAAAGTTCAACTCCAGTCCTTTTTTTAAAAACATGTAAGTGAAACAGACATGTAGTCTCTGGTGCAGTTAGATTCTCATTTGTAGTTAGTTATACCTTTGAACCCACCATTGCCAGAGCAGTTAAAGGGGAAAATCCTGAATGGCTTGTCAAGTGGATAACCAGGAAAATGTTAAATGGGTCAAAAGTAAATTGAATGTTAAGGCAAAACAAGAAGTTGAAAGGGATTTGTCAGTTTCCTCACAGAAATACCTAATTTAAAAGAAAGTTGTTGATTAGGAGAAGTGGTTGTGACTATGAAAGCAGCTTAAATTACTTCTGAGCAAGAAATTCCACAGTGGTATCATGTTAATGAATATCAATAAATCCAAATTACCAGACTCACAATGCCTTAAATTACTAGACAACATCTTAAAGGGATGAGAAAGACCTAAAAGGATGTACTTGGCATGAATGTCCTAAGAAAATTTGTTATGTGTGTTGATCCCAATACATCCAAGTGCAAGATGACTGTTGTGTTGGGATGTCTGAGCTCCATTTCTGATATCATCTGTGGAAAAAAGTCCTAATTAATCATCCCTAAAGTTTCAAAGACATCCTCTTAAACAAGTCATTGGAATTTTTATAAAATGAATTTGTATCCCACTGTCCCAGCTACAAGCATGTGAACTGTTCTTTTTGGGAGTTATCCAACACATCACTGTGTGTGTATTGTTTTTTACTGAGAAGAGGTAGGGTAGAGATTTAATTATTAATATTGTTCTTGATGGTACTGAAAGTTTTATTGGCTTTTTCAATTTTTAGCCATATGGGAACCACTGAATTAAAGTCTTTAAAAATTTTTTGAGAGAACCTCAGTATTACTGTCTTGTTTAACAGAAGAGATTCAGTCATTATATAATCATATATGCTTGGATCATATCTAATCATATGTTTGGATTCTAATTTGGATATTTTAAATCCTTGACTTTACTGCTTTACATTTTTACCATCCATATTAGTATACTTCTGGCAATTCATGTTCCCACTACTACAATTTCATCTCTAGAAAAATCAAGAGATGTCAACTTGAAACAAAACATAAAAATAGCTATAAATAAATGATATAAAAACTGCTATATGAAAAAATATAATACATTATCATGTCTAGAAATATCAAAAAGGTTAACCAAAAGCTGCTAGAATTAATAGAAGTGATTTGTGAAATGATCAGGCCAAAGTAATACTTTGGGCGGTTAGCAGGCTTGGAAAGGTGACACATGATGTTAGAGGGGCAGGAGTTTGCTGTTAATCAAGTCAGTAATACCGAGGGTCTCTCAAAAAATATGCCAGAATGGAGGAAGAACTTTTATTGGTCAGTTAAAATAAAACATTTTGTATATTAAATTGCTAAAACGGTAGATTTTTAAATGTCTTAACTCCAAAAAGAAAAGGTGAGTTGTGTAGCTCAATTTAATTATTAGGCTATGTATACATCTGTCAAAACATCATATTGGACTCACTAAAAGTATTTAACTACTGCTTGTTAAAAAAAAATTGAAGGTAATGAGATACCATGAACAACTACATACAACATACAGTCTCAAAGGAAATGAACCAATTCCTTAAGGAATATAAACCACAACTCATACTATATGAAGTAGATAATTTGCATAGCCAGTAACTATTAAATTGAATATATAATTAAAATTCCCTCTCAAGAGTCTCTTGGGCCAGATGATTCTACTAGAGAATATAAATTAACATTTAATGAAGACTCAATGCCAAATTTCAACAATCTCCTTTACAAAATAAAAGAGGAACATTTGCTCATTCATTGCATAAGACAAGTATTAGGCTAAGATGAAAACCAGAATAATACTGTACAAATATGAAAACCATAAGCTATCAGTACTCATTAACATAAGCACTAAGATTTATCAAATTATCAAAAAGAATCTAGTTAAATGTAAAGAGAAAATCATCAGCTCCCTATAGTCAATAATGAAACAACCTACATCTGGAGAATAAAGAAAATGAAATGACTGTGTCCATTTTTGTATTGAAAGCACATAACAAAATTAAAATGGCCTTCGTCACAAAAGCTCTGAGAGAAATAATAAGAGGAGGGGCCCTGGACTGGTCATAAGTATCTACAGTGATCCTACCAAAATTTTTGCCTACTTTGAGATCCACATGTTTTTCATAAAAGTTTTAACTTTCAAATTAAGATTGAAAATTGTACATTTTGAGTTAATGTTTTTGCAACAGGGGTGGCACTTGGGTCAGAACCCCTCTCCCACGACATTGGATGTCTAATTTCTTTTAGGACGTTTGTTGAAAAAGCTGCATTTTCTCCATTGGAGTGTTTTGTGCCTTTGTAGAAAGAGAAGTTGGGAAAATGTAATGTGTGAAGCTTATTTATGATTTCTCTATCTTGTATGATTGAATAAGTATATCCAATTTCAGAGTAGGTATGGGTGTCTGTGAGTGTGGGTGTGGGTGTGGGTGTGAGTAAGTGTGTGTGTGTGTGTGTGTGTGTGTGTGTGTGTGTGTAACTGCTGTAGTTCTTTGAGTAAGGCTGAGGTCTCCTGGGCTTTACCCCATCCATGTTACCATGTCTATATTTTTTTCTTTTTTTTATTATATTTGTGTTTTAATTTTACACATCAGCCATGGGTTCCCCTGTCCTCCCTCCTCCCGCCCCCACCCCCACCTTCCCCATATCCCCTCCCCTCCATTCCCATCTCCTCCAGGGCCAAGACTCCCGTGGGGATTGATTTAAACCTGATGGATTCAGTACAGGCAGGTCCAGTCCCTCTTTCCAGCCTGCACAAAGTGTCCCTGTGTAAGCCCAAGATTCCAAACAGTCAGGTCATGCACTAAGGACAGGTCCCAGTCCCACGGCCTGGGTGCCTCCCAAACAGTTCAAGCTATTCAATTGTCTCACTTATCCAGAGGGCCTGATCCAGCTGGGGGCACCACAGCCTTTGGTGCATAATTCATGTGCTTCCATTTGTTTGGCTATTTGTCCCTGTGCTTTTTTCCAATCTTGGTCTCAACAATTCATGCTCTTATAGTCCCTCCTCTTTCTCCATAACTGGACTCCAGGAGCTCCAGGAACCTGGGGCCTGGCTGAGGATCTCTGCATCCACTTTCATCAGTTATTGGATGAGAGTTCCAGCACGACCTTAGAGTGTTTGGCCATCTGTTCACCAGACTAGGTCAGATCAGGCTTTCTCTAGACCATTGCCAGCAGTCTACAGAGGATGTATCATTGTGCATTTCTGGGGACCTCTCCAGCATACTGCCTGTTCCTGTTCTCATGTGGTCATCATTTATCATGGTCTGTTATTCCTTGTTCTCCATTTCTGTTCTTGATTCAGCTCTGATCTCCTGCTCCCCTTATCTTTTTTTCCCTCAAAACTTGCCCTTCATTACTCCCACTGTCATCCAGGTTGTTCATGTAGATCTCATCCATTTCTCTGTCATTGAGTGATCCCTGTGTCTTTCCTAGGGTCCCATTTTCTAGGTAGCCTCCCTGGAGTTGTTTTATATCTAGTATCCTCTTATGAGTGAGTACATACCATGTTTTTCCTTCTGAGTCTGGGTTACCTCACTCAGGATGAGTGCCTGCAAACTTCATGATGTCATTGTTTTCTCTGCTGAGTAGTACTCCATTGTGTATCTATACCGTATTTTCTTCATCCATTCTTCAATTGAAGGGCATCTAGGTTGTTTCCAGGTTCTGGCTATTACAAACAATGCTGATATGAACATAGCTGAGGAAATGCCCTTGTGGTATGATTGAGCATTACTTGAGTATATGCCCAAGAGTGCTACAGCTGGGTCTTGGGGGAGACTGATTCCCAAATTTCTAAGGAAGTGCCATATTGATTTCCAGCATAAGCTGTCTTCAGTGTTTTTGATCTTAGCCATTCTGACAGGTGTAAGGTGGTATCTCAGAGTTGTTTTGATTTGTATTTCCCCGATAATTAGGGATGTTGAGCAATTCCTTAAATGTCTTTCTGCCGTTTGAACTTCTTCTGTTGAGAATTCTCTTTAGTTCTATAGCCCATTTCTTAATTGGACTGTTGGGCATTTTGATGTCTATTTTCTTGAGTTCTTTAATATATTCTAGATTATCAGCCCTCTGTCAGTTGTGGGGTTGATGAAGACCTTTTCCCATTCTGTAGGCTGTCACTTTGTCTTGTTGACCATGTACTTTGCTCTACAAAAGCTTCTCAGTTTCAACAGGTCCCATTGATTGATTGTTTCTCTCAGTGTCTGTGCTACTGGTGTTATATTTAGAAAGTGATCTCTGGTACCAATGCATTCAAGACTACTTCCCACTTTCTCTTCTACCAGGTTCAGAGTAACTGGATTTATGTGGAGGTCTTTGATCCACTTGGACTTAAGTTTTGTGCACGGTGACAGATATGGATCTATTTGCAGCCTTCTACACATTGACATCCAGTTATGCCAGCACCATTTGTTGAAGATGCTTTCTTTTTTCCCTTGTACATTTTTGGCTTCTTTGTTAAAAACTATATGATCATACATATGCGGGTTAATGCCAGGGTCTTCAATTCGATTCCATTGGTCCACATGTCAGTTTTTAGGCAAGTACCAAGCTGTTTTTATTATGGTAGCTCTATAGTAGAGCTTGAGGACGGGGATTGTGATGCCTCCAGAGGTTGTTTTATTGTACAGGATTCTTTTGACTATCCTGGGTTTTTTGTTTTTCCATATGAAGTTGAGTATTATTCTTTCCAGATCTGTGAAGAATTGTGTTGGTAATTTGATGGGGATTGCATTGAATCTGTAGATTGCTTTTGGTAAGATCGCCATTTTTACTTTGTTAATACTGCCTATCCATGAGCATGGGAGATCTTTCCATTTTCTGACATCTTCTTCAATTTCTTTTTTCAGGGACTTAAAGTTATTGTCATATAGGTCCTTCACATGCTTAGTTAGAGTAACCCAAAGGTAATTTATATCATTTGTGGCAATTGTAAAGCATGATTTGTCTCTGATTTCCGTCTCAGCCTGTTTGTCTATTGTATATAAGAGGGCTACTGATTTTTTTTTTTAGTTGATCTTGTATCCTGCTATGTTGCTGAAGGTGTTTATAAGCAGTATCAGTTCCTTGGTTGAATTTTTGGGGTCACTCATGTATACTATCATGTCATCTGCCAATAGGGAAAGCATGACTTCTTCCTTTCCAATTTGTATCCCCTTAATCTCCTTATGTTGTCTTATAGCTCTGGCTAGAACTTCAAATACTATATTGAATAAGTATGGGGAGAGGGGAGAGCCTTGCCTTGTTACTCATTTTAGTGGTAGTACTTTGAGTTTCTCTCCATTTAATTTGATGTTGGCTGTTGTCTTGCTGTAGATTGCCATTATTATGTTTAGGTATGTTCCCTGTATTCCTGATCTCTCAAAGACCTTTATCATGAAGGGGTGTTGGATTTTCTCAAATGCCTTTTCTGCGTCTAGTGAGATGATCATGTTTTTTTTTTTTATTTGAGTTTGTTTATCTGGTGTATTACATTGATAGACATTAGTATGTTGAACCACCGTTGCATCCCTGGGATGAAGCCTACTTGATCATGGTGGATAATGGTTTTGATGAATTCTTGGAGTCTGTTTGCCAGTATTTTATTGAGGATTTTTGCATCAATGTTCATGAGGGAGATCAGTCTGTAGTTCTCTTTCTTTGTTGCATCTTTATTTGGTTTAGGAATCAGGGTAATTGTAGCCTCATAGAAGGAGTTTGGTAATATTCCTTCTGCTTCTATTGTGTGGAACAATTTAAAGAGTATTGGTTTTAAGTCTTCTTTGAAGATCTGGTAGAATTCTGCACTGAAACCATCTGGTTGTGGGCTTGTTTCTGGTTGGGAGACTTTTAATGACTGATTCTTTTTCCTTAGGGGTTATTGGACTATGTAAATGGTTTATCTGGTCTTCATTTAACTTAGGTATGTTTTACCTATCCAGAAAAGTATCCATTTCTTTAAGATTTTCCAGTTTTGTGGAGTAGGGGTTTTTGAAGTATGACCTGAAGATTCTCTGGATTTCCTCATTGTCTATTGTTATGTCCCCCTTTTCATTTCTGATTTTGTTAATTTGGATATTCTTTTTCTGTCTTTTGGTTAGTTTGGATAAGGGATTGTCTATCTTGTTGATCTTCTCAAAGAACCAACTTTGTTTCATTAACCTTTTGTATTGTTGTCTTCATTTATATTTTATTGATTTCAGCTCTCAATTTGATAATTTCCTGGCATCTGTTCCTCCTGGGAGACTTTGATTCTTCCTGTTCAAGAGCTTTCAGGTGTGCTGTCAAGTCACTAGCGTGAGATCTCTCCAGCTTCTTTATGTGAGCATTTAGAGCTCTGAATTTCCATCTTAGCACTGCTTTCATAGTATCCCATAAGTTTGGGTATGTGGTGTATTCATTTTCATTGATCTCTAGGAAGTCTTTAATATTTTTCCTTATTTCTTCCTTAACCCATTGGTGACTCAGTTGAACATTACTCAGTTTGCATGAGATTGTAAGTTTTCTGTAGTTTTTTTGGTTGTTGACATCTAACTTTAAACCATGGTGGTCCGATAGAACACAGGAGGTTATTCCAATTGTTTTGTATCTGTTGAGATTTGCTTTGTGGCCAATATGTGGTCTATTTTAGAGAAGGTTCCATGGGGTTCTGAGAAGAAGGTATATTCTTTTTTGTTTGGGTGGAATGTTCTGTAGATATCGATTAAGTCCATTTGATTCATAACATCAGTTAAGACCATTATGTCTCTGTGAAGTTTCAATTTGGCCTATCTGTCCAGAGGTGAAAGTGGGGTATTGAAGTCTCCCACTATTAATGTGTGGGGTTTTATATGTGATTTAAGCTTTAGTAATGTTTCTTTTACATATGTGGGTGCCCTTGTGTTTGGGGCATAAACGTTCAGAATTGAGACTTCATCTTCATGGATCTTTCCTGCAATGAGTATGTAATGTCCTTCATCATCTCTTTTGATTGATTTTAGTTTGAAGTCTATTTTGCTGGATATTAGGATGGCTACACCAGCTTGCTTCTTAAGACCATTTGATTGGAAAGTCTTTTCCCAGCCTTTTATTCTTAGGAGGTGTCTGTCTTTGAATCTGAGGTGTGTTTCTTGTATGCAGCAGAAAGATGGGTCCTGTTTTCATATCCATTCTGTTAGTCTGTGTCTTTTTATAGGTGAATTAAGTCCATTGATATTAAGGGATATTAATGACCAGTGATTGTTTGTTCCTGTTATTATTTTTATTATTTGATGGTAGTGTGTGTGTACTTCTCTTCTTTGGGGTTTACTGCTGTGGTGTTATCTATTGCCTGTGTTTTCATGGGTGTCTCTGCCTTCCTTAGGTTGGAATTTTCCTTCTAGTGCTTTCTGTAGGGCTGGGTTTTTGGATAAGTATTATTTAAATCTGGTTTTGTCTTGGAAGGTCTTCTTCACTGCATCTATGATGATTGAGAGTTTTGCTGGGTATATTAGTCTAGGCCGGCATCCATGGTCTCTGAGAGTCCTTATATCTGTCCAGGTTCTTCTGGCTTTCAAAAGCACCATTGAAAAATCAGGTGTTATTCTGATGAGTTTGCCTTTGTAAGTCACTTGGCCTTTTTCCTGTGCTGCCCTTAATATTCTATCTTTATTCTGTATGTTTAATTGTTTAATTATTATGTGGCGAGGGGACTTTTTGGGGGGAGGTCTAGTCTGTTTGGTGTTCTCTAGGCTTCTTGTATCCTCATAGGCATTTCCTTCTTTAAGATGGGAAAGTTTTCTTCTATGATCTTGTTAAATATATTTTCTGTGCCTTTGAGTTGGTATTCTTCTCCTTCCTCTATCCCTATTATTTGTGGAATTTTCATGGTATCCCAAATTTCTTGGACATTTTAGGTCATGACTTTGTTGGTTTTAGTGTTTTCTTTGACTGATGAATCTATTTCTTCTACCGTATCTTCAACACCAGAGATGCTCTCTTTCATCTCTTGCATTCTGTTGGTTATACTTGCCTCTGAAGTCCCTGTTCGTTTACTCAGATTTTCTATTTCCAGCATTCCTTCTGCTAGTGTCTTCTTCATTTTTTCTATTTCCCTCTTCAGGTCTTGGACTGTTTCCCTTGTCTGTTTCATTGCTTTTTCATGATTTTCTTTCAGGGATTTATTGTTTTCTTTTGCTTTAATTGTCCTTTCCTCTAGTTCTTTTTAGCGTTCTTCCCATTTTTGTTTATCTGTTCCTCCACTTTATTTTTGATTTCTTCTATATAAGGCTCTAGCCTCTTCATGATGTTACTTATAAGGCTGTTTTCTTTTTCTTCTTCCATTCTGTGATGTTCAGGTCCAGATGTTGGAGAAGGGCTAGGTTCCAGTGATGCTGTATTGCTCTTTATTTTGTTGTATGTACTTCTGCCTTGACATCTGCCCATCTCCATCTCCTTGTGGATTCATTCTTGGTCTTATCAGTGTACTTGGTCCAGGCAGAGCTGACAGATTTAGGGAGCCTCTCTCTGGTCCAGATGGAAGCTCTGGGCTGGATGGGAAGCTCTGGTCCAGATGAGAGTGTTGACCGGATAGGAGCTGGGGGGAGGGGGGTCTGGACTATGAGTCTCAGGAAGTCCCTGGGGTCTCCTTATCTTATTCAGATGGGAGCTCCTCTTGTCCAGATGGGCGTTCCAGGACAGGATGGAATGTTGCATGCTTGTCTCTAAGTCTCCAGAAGTACCTGGTGGCTGTGGCAGATGGGTGTGGGGGCAAGGCGTTGAGATTGTAGTGTCCACTGGAGGGTCTCTCTGGTCCAGATGGGAGTTCTGGGGCGGATGGGAGCTGGGGGCTGGTCTCTGAGTCTCAGGAAGTGGCTGGTGTATCAGGCAAATGGGTGTGGGGACAGGGTGTGGAGACTGCAGGGTCTGCCTGCAGTCTTGGAAAAAGGGAGCCTTCCTGCAGGGCCCGCCGATTGGCCGGAAACTGGGGCCAAGTTGGGCAGGTCCACCAGGGATGGCTGGTGCACAAGGGTGGGACCCAGGGGCAGTTGCCTCTCTGACTATAACCCCAGGCACTCACCTCTGGTCCAGAAGGGAGTTCCGGGGCAGATCTACCATGTCTTTTGATGTTCTGCTTGTTCTGATTCAGCTCTGTATCCAAAGAGCTACAAGCAACTAAGGAATATTGAACATGAAAGAAACAATCTTCCCTCAAAGAAAAACACACCAATTAGTTATCCAATACCAAATGGTCAGCCCTGAAACCATACATACAAATAACATTATACATACAGAACAGGTTGTATATATTTATGTATGCACACATAATCATATGTAACAACAATTAATTGTAGTTAGAGTTTTCCTGCCTGGCCCAGTCAGGACAAATCTCTCTTACCCGCCAGTCCCATAGTCGCTCAGACCCAACCAAGAAAGCACACAGAAACTTACATTGTTTACAAACTGTATGGCCATGGCAGGCTGCTTGTTATCTACCTTTTCTATCTTAAATTAACCCATTTCTGTTAGTCTATACTTTGCCACATGGCTTCTGGCTTACCAGTGTCTTTACATGTTGCTTTCCATGGCAGCAGCTGGTGGTGTCTCTCTCCAGTCTTCTACTTCCCAGAATTCTCTACTCTCTTGTCCCGCCTATAATTCCTGCCTGGCCACTGGCCAATCAGAACTTTATTTACACAGAGCGATATCCACAGCAATTAATGAAAAGAGGAGGACATTAATTTGAAAAAGACCAAGGAGGGGTAAATTGGAGGGGTTGGGAGCTAGGAAGGGAAGGGAGAAATGGTGCAATTGTCTTATAATCTCAAAAAAGTAAAAGAAATAATTTAATATACTGCTCAGCAATATAAAGGCATAGTATCTATTAACACAGCTCAGATGGGTCTCAGAGGCATATGTACAGTAATAAAGAGCTATCCCCTAAAGTTTATATATTATATGATTCTATTTATTTATGATTCATAAATATTGACATTATGGAAATGGAGGCATACTGGTTGTCAGGAATGAAGTGTTATGTCAAAGGAAAGTAAGGGCTATACAAATAAAATCGGAAAGATCCTTGAATGGACCATAATGTTCTCTATTTTGTCTAGACCAACAATAGCATTCTACCTGAGATTTTCTACCATGTTTTTAATACTTGTAGCCACTAAAAGAAACTGACTGAGGCATGCACAGTATCCTTTGGCATTATTTATCCTACAATTTCATGTAATGACACACTATCATTTCAAATTAAAAGTATAGCTAAAACACTCATTGAACAAGTCCAAGATTATTCAATAGTGTTTACCATTTGATTAATAGTTTAGACAATAATGTTCTCATTACACTTGTAGTAAAATTGAGTTAAATCTCTACCAAACTTCTCCAGAGTAGATGTAGTATAAGGTGTTAAAAAAAAGAGAAGAAATGTTTAAATGTCAAATTATGTTGCATAGAGCATTGGCAATCTTTTTACCAAAACTCATTTAAAAAAATCAAACATATTCAGCCTACACAGTAGATTTAATATCAATGTAATAAAATGCTTTATGAAAAATTGGAAAGGGAAATAGGAAAAGCCCAGTAGAAAAACAAAATAATAAAATAGGGAAGGAGGTCAGAAAATAAGAAATGAAGTCAGTAAACAAACATGGAAAAAATTCAAAATAACACAAAAAATAAATTTAAAAACCTCTGAAGACTTGAATGTTTATTGAAAATATTTTTTTTCTTTTTTTTTTTTTAGAGCTGAGGATCGAACCCAGGGCCTTGCACTTGCTAGGCAAGAGCTCTACCACTGAGCTAAATCCCCAACCTTTTTGATCACATGATATATCATGATTATGGTTCCTGTACATCTCCCGATTCCTCCCCACCTCCTCTCCCTTCTGGACGCACCCCTTTCTATTTCTCTTTAAAAAACAAACAAGTTTCTAAGGGTTAATACTAAAAATATAATAAAATAAGATAAAACAAACCCAATACATCATAATATGACAAAAGAAACAAACAGAAAAAAAGAGTCCAAGAAAAGGCACAGAAACAGATGTAGATGCAGAGACCCACTCAGGAATCCTATAAATACATTAAACTAGCAGCTCTAATATATATGCAAAAGACCTGTAGGGTAAAGGGGGAAATATGAAAGATAGATAGATAGATAGATAGATAGATAGATAGATAGATAGATAGACAGATAGATATAGTTAGAGAGAGAGAGAGAGATGTATAGATATATGTATAAATATATAACATATATATAAATCAACAAAGTGAAATATTTTTTTTTAATATTTAGAGAAAAGGAATCTCTAAATATACAATTGAGTTTGAGTTTCTATTGGTCATCTACTGCTGGGCATGCAGCCTACACTTAAGAGTAGTATGTTTCCCCAGTAAGACTCCCTTGAAGAAAAATAAATTTTCATTTGTAAGTGGTTATCATCTAAAGATAGCTTCTTGGTTAGGGATGGGGCATGTGTCCACTTCTCCTTTCAGCTTCAGGACACAATGTGGTTCAGAGTCCAGCAGGCTCTGTGCATGATGTCTCAGTTTCTGTGAGTTCATATGTGCTTCAGTCATGTTGGTTTAGAGGGCGTTGTTTAGTGTCATCCATCCCCTCTGGCATTTACATTCTTTCCACCTCCTCTTCCACAGGGTCCCCCGAGCCCTGAGAGGAGGCATTTGATGAAGACATCCAGTTTAGGGCTGAGTGTTCCAAGATTGTTCACTCTCTGCATATTGTCTGGCTGTGGGTCTCTAGTTGTTCCTAACTGCTACAAGAGAAGGCTTCTCTGATGATGGGTGAGCAAGGCACTGATCTATGAATACAGCAGAATATCATCTGGAGTCGTTTTTTATTCTAAATGCTTCAGTAGAACATGGTATTTTAGTATTTGTTTTTACCATAGGCCCCTGGCCTATCTAGTCTCAGGTTCTTGGCAATCTAAATGTTGTCTTTGTTGGGTGGGCATTTGGTTTCTTGGTTTCTGTTGCCCTGTCTGGTTCTTAGAAGGGTGTCATGCCTATAGACTTCCTGGGAAGGAATTATTCTTTGGGTTTTACTAGATGGTGACCAATGGGGTTCTGCATTTCTAGATACTGAGAGCTGATGCTTACAAATGGGGATGGGCTAGAAGAAGTAGGGCAGAGTAGGTCCAGAAAAGGGTAGAAAGCAGGGTGTTCCACCAGGGTCTGCTGATTCCTCTGGAAATGTGGACAGAAAGTGAGCAGAGGCAACAACAAGTAGTCTGCTACAGTGCTGGGCATGGAGAGTGGGCAATTGAATTTGGAGGAGAGGAATGAGAGTGGGAGGAGACTTAAAGCTCACCTGTTTGCTTCGCTGCCCTACTTACTTCTCTGGCAGGTTTGGTAGGTGGCTTCCTATGGAATGCCTGCTAGTTTGGGGCTGGGATAACAAGATGAGTGGGGAGGACACTTGGAGGAGATCTGTTTGATTAGCTGGAGATGGAAGCAGAGAGAAGAAAGAATGCAATAAATGGTCTGCTATAGAGTTGGCGGTGGGACTTGGAGATTGAATACAGAAGAGAGGAAGAAAAAGTGAAGATCCAAAATTAGGATCCTTTCTTCCCTGGCTGAAGCGGCCTGTTATCTTAGTCATGTTCTATTGCTGTGAAGAGACATCATGACTAAGGTTACTCTTATAAAAGAAAGTATTTAATTGGTAACTTGCTTACAATTTCAGAGGTTTAGTCCATTATCATCATGACAGACAGCCTGAAATTGGATCAATAGCTGAGAGCTACATGCTGATATGCAGACAGAGAGACAGACTTTGAACTTGGCACAGGCTTTTGAAACCCCAAATTCCACCCTGAGTCACACACTTCCTCCATTTCCTAACCCTATAATTCTTGCAAATCGTGCCTTTCCCAGCTGACTAAGCATTCAAATATATGAGCTTATGGGGGTCATTCTTGTTCAAACCACAAAACCTATGATTTCCCAGGGATTCTTGATAAAGGGATAAGCTGGAGTGAACTAATGTTGGAGAGGAAGACCCAGGTAATCTGTTGCAGATGAGGCCAGGGAGAAAAGATAGCTGCAGCAGGTGGTCTGCTACAGAGCTGAGGACTGGGGAGGAGGAGACCAGGGAACTGAATTTGAAGAAGAGGTGGGCAAGGTAAAGATCTCTACTTAGCCTGCCTGCTTTGGTCATGATAGTGGTTGGGGATTCCCAAAAAATGCCTGCTGATGCCGAGGGCTAGGATAATGGGATGTGTCAAGAGAAGGAAGATTGGGGGAGACAGTCTGATTGCTCCCTTGGAGATGGGGTTAAAAATGAAGGGGAGGCCACAATAAGTGGTCTACTAGTGAGCTAGTGATGAGGCAGAGGAATTAGAATTGGAGGGGAGGAGTGACAGAAGATCTACACTTAGTTAACCTGCCTGTTTTCCTGGTGAGAGTGGCCTACAAACTCCCAGGGAATGCCTGTTGGATTTGGGAGCTTGACTGAAGTGATGGGGAGCAGGGTTGGAGGAGAAGGTCTACTTGACCCCTTGGAGGTGAGAGCAGAGTGGCAAGAGGAGGCGGCAGCAGCTGCTGCAGAGTTGGGGTGAGACTAGAGGAAGGATAGAGAGGAGAGTTGGGGGAGGGAGGAAGATCCAAAGTTGGTCTGCTTCCCTCAAGATTTTAATTTTTCACCTGACAAATCAACTTTGTGTTGTTGTTTGTTATCTGTTAGGAAAATATCCGACACACAAATGTCTTAAATAAAATAAATAACTATGGAGAGTTTGGTTGAGAGTCATTTTAAAATAACTATCAAGAAATTTGAAAATATTCATATGGTATTAAAAAGAAGTTTCTAAGTAGTAGTTAGATAAATAACCTTAAATATACAATGTTATCTTGTCTGCATAAAGTTCTATTATACAGAGAGAACCTTCCCAGCCCCCTCCAAAAATTTTCTTCTAATTATATATACCCAAACCAGTTCTTTAAATATGTAAAAACAACTGAAGAAATAAAAAAAAAAAAAAGCAGATTCTGTCCTAAAGGATATCAGGGTAAGGGGTGGCAGAACCCACACAAATCAAGATATGCCAAATACAGAGAAAACTAAATAAGAAAGAGCAATCAGCTTAGTATGATGCTACACTGAGCAGCCAGAAACCAGAGCTCAGACTGAAAAAGAGAGAAACCAGAGCAAGCTCAATTCAGAAAGATTTAGCAAGCTATTTCCTAGTAGCATGGTCAAAGAATCTGGAAGTATGTAAGGACAGTAAAGGAGCTAATTGTACAGGAAATGTGTGCATGCATCCCAGGCAGAAAATGCTTCCCCCAAATGGACTATCTGTCTGCTATTTATATCCCCTCTATTGCTCATCATTCAACTCCTGTAGAATACAAGTTCAGAAGTGAAGAAGCATGGTTCTGCCAGCACAGGACTCTTCTTGTGGAGGTGGTAGGATTTCAGTGAGGTACCAATGATAAGCAGCATATGGGGCAGAGAGCTATTCCTACATATCCATGAACTTCTTTTGATTACAAGAGAGACTGTCTCAAACGTAATGCAGAAAAGCTATTGAGAAGGACACCAGATGTGAACCTTTGGCCTCCACACAAGCACATCTACTCTTGTGCATCTGGAGAGGGGGAGAGGGAGAGAGAGACCTTTAAGAAAAGAAAACCAAAGGAAGCCAATGATATTGGCCCAAACATTTGTGAAGAGAAGATAGGAGAGTACCTCTACTAGGTGGAATTCCTACCCTCTGGAGCAGATTCCTCTTTGTTCTTCAGAAAGCCAATAGTAAAGACCACCACTAAATGAGTTTGGCACAGTGTGGGTACTTAGGTTAGGAATCGTACTGTAATCACCATTAATAATGTGTCTTTTGCTACGAAACACATGTTAATAACTCTCAGTCACATACATGTAATATTTATAGTGTCTCAGTTAAGCACTTTTTCCAGGGCTATGTAGTTAGTAAGTGGAGGGGTGTAGTTGGAATCCATGTCTATCTGAATTCAAAACACACAGCCTTAATTCCTGCCTTGTAAAGCAAAAAAGATGATGAGAGACCCCATAACAGAAGTTTCAAAGTATCTAGGCTGAAATGTACTGATTCTAGGTTTTCTTTCATAAAATATCCTTTTCCCTCCTTAGTATATATCCAAATTGTGTTCCTAACCATAAGAAAAAGACAAAAGCTTGTCTGAAGCTCAGTAATTGACAGGTTCCTAAAGCCAAGGGACAATCCTGTTTCCCAAATGAAGTGGTATTTGCTCTGCCCATGACCTTAGGCTAATGGGCTCAAGGAGGCAGTGCTTCCTGCCCTTGTATATGACCTCTTAAAAGGAGAGGGAGAAGGGACACATGCCCCCATCTCTCTACTGCCTGCAAGGTGGATCCCAGTCAGATCAGAGGTCAACTTCAGCTGTCTACTCTGTTCTGTACTCATGAGTGTATTTCCTCAACTTATATCTTAATAAATCCCTATTACCCATTAAATAGACTGGCATGGGTTAATCTTAATACCCAAACACACAGGGACACACATTCAGAACCCAAATAGAACTTAGGACAAATATAGACACTTACTCTTTCTCCATTTCAGTCACAGAACTAATGCAACCAGTGTGCTCTCATCCAGACACAATGCTTCCCCTGTGGGTCAGGAGCTCACCTTACCAGCCATTGCAAGAAGGACTACCAGAAAGTGAGAATAAGTGATGGTCACAGCATGTTTTTTGCCTTCTGTGTTGCTCATAAGTGTGTAGACATAACAATATTGCTCACTGAAAGCCAAATGAGCTCCCGCGAGACTAGCCACATAAGATCCAGCGTGACTAGGCAAATAAGGTCAATAACTCCTTACACTCCCCAGAGACAATGTTTTTTACTTTGTCTTCAGTCCAAAACCTTAAGGGAGTGCTTCAGAAGTGTGAAAAATTCTGAGAGCTCACAAATTATATCCCTAGAGTGCCAAAAGGGAACTAGTCTGACAGTATTTTTGTCAGAAACACCAAGATAACAGTAACAATTGGTGTCAAAGCACTGGGCTTTGTTTGGGAGTTGTCAGAATTTAGATTAGTCATACTGTTAATTATTAAATAAAAAGAGTCAGATACCCTACAATGGAAAAAAAAAACTAGAGAATAAGGCCTTTGGACTCTATCAGTCTGAAACATTTATTTATAAAATAACCCCACTAAGATGTTAACCATACATGATTCTTAGTCATAGTAATGAATTATAGGAACCTAAGAAATGTTCATTATGATAAAAATAATATCTATCTTTAAACTTCTAAAGAGCAAATATGTTTTTTAAATTAAAAGCTAGACGGGGTTCTGTATATTTTGCCTAAATCTTACTAAAAGATTAGTATCAACACTGACAAGCCACTTCTCTGTTCAAAATAAAGGCTTAGACTTAAAGGATTTCCTTGTTGCTCTAGGGGGAAAGAGTTGGGAAAAGATAAGCAAAGAACATGAGCTACTGTGCACCATGGTGTAGCACTTAATTCTGCCCTAACCTGTCCCCATGCCAATGAAATGCAAAATGGCAAAGGTGTCAATAAAATTAAAAGCAAGCATGTAATGTGCTATGCTATGGACAAAATGTAAAGATTCAGAGAAAGCCCATGTTTATGTATGAAGTGCTGGTAAGAATCCTTGGCATAGAAAGGCTGCTGTGAGGAAAAGTCTACTGTAGCCATAATCCAAAGACACAGCCAGCAAGGGACCCTTTGTAGGAAAATCACACCCTAACAGAAGCATGCTCACCCAAAGTGTAGCAGGCCCATTGTTACCACTGCAAATGGCAATGCTTGGGGTGGACAGCATGCACTCAGTTCAGATGTGTGCTATGACCTTGGCACACAGATAGAAAACTAAAGTACTCAGAATAAGCAGAGCCTTTTAAAACCAAGGTAGTTCTATTTTAGAAACAGGTGGAGCCTCATAACCTAAGCCTGGCAGGCAGGAAAAAGCTAGGTCACTTACTGCAAATCAGTGTGGGAACATTACACTTCTTTCAAAATTATCATTAATGCTTACCTTAACATTGTACTTTCAGTCAATTTTGTCCAGGATAGCTTCTGCTGGCCTTTCATCCCTGCTTCAGGTCCCCCTTGTACCAGGTCTATTCTATCACACAGAATCATGCCCATCCTAATACAGCAGCCTTCCTAGTTTGCTTGAGAATCCAAACTATACCAGGCCTTCATCTGAAAAAACTGAGACAGAAGTAGGGGAGAGGGAGGAGACAAATTAATATGAAACAAACTGTTAGAAATGATCAAGACGAAAAAGAAAAATGACATTTTACATGTTATTCAACATACCACGTATTTGTTCTTGTCTTAGCAATACTTACATTTGATGAGGAATGAGGCAGAATTTTCAATCCATCTTTTTACCTAGAGTAACAGTGAGGCAGTTTCAAAAGCAAACCCACAGCAGTTAATGAAAACAGGCCATGAATTTGAAAGAGAGCAAGGAGAGTATAAGAGAGGGTTTGGGGGGAGGAAGGGGAGGGATGATGTAATTATATTATAATCTCAAAGGTAAAATGCATAATAAAAAATTAAAAAGCAAATCATATTGCTGTGAGATGTTCTGTATGTCAAATGTGCTGCTCTGATTGGTTAATAAATAAAACACTGATTGGCCAGTAGCCAGGCAGGAAGTATAGGCTGGACAAGGAGAGAGGAGAATTCAGGGAAGTGGAAGGCTGAGTCAGAGAGACACTGCCAGCCACCACCATGACAAGGGAGATGTAAGGTACTGGTAAGCTATGAGCCACATGGCAAAGTGTAGATTGATAGAAATGGCTTAATTTAAGATAGAAGAAGTAGATAACAAGAAGCCTGCCACAGTCATACAGTTTGTAAGTAATATACGCATCTGAGTGATTATTTTATATGCGGGTTGTGGGACTTTGGGGGCTTGGTGGGAAATGGAGAAAAAAACTCCAGATCGTATTCTAGAAGAATTCTTATAAGTGGTTCAACAGAGGATATTTTGAGAGACCACAATAAAGACATTAGAATGAGGATAAATAATAAAGCCATCAGAAGAAATTTAGGTAGAATTCACTAGAGTTCTTAAACTGTGTCCATCTCTTTCTTATCACTGAATATAGAGGGCACAAGATCTTCATGCTCACAGACAGCACTAGAGAAACCAGAGCTGTTAAACTCACAGGCTTTTCTCCTCAACAGAAGGGTTTTACACCTGTTTCCACCCAGAAATCTGGGGTTGGATGTAGTTAATAACCTGGTGATCCTTGCTGTCTATAGGGCCAAGCCTCACCCAATTCCCCCTGACTCGTTCGGTTATACCAGGCTCTTCCCAGATATATGAGCATTGTTTCTCCATCAGTAGAACTCATTCTTAAGAAAGAAGCCCTATGTACTTTGCCAAATAGTTTACTATTATGCTTATTCCAGGGCCTTCTTCCCTGGGCCTTTATTCTGAGCATTATTTCTCAATCAATAGAACCCATTCTTACAGATGAAATAGCAAGCACTTTGCAAAAAAACATGTACTTTGTAAGGGAATTTTAATGTAGTCATTCTTTTAGCTTTATTGTGATAACTGTCACAAGGAAACTTTTTTCCAAAGTTGTACTGTGCTTAAATACATCAGAAAAAAATGAAGTGCTCTGCGTCAGACTCTAGAAGTTTGAACCAACACCAGCTAACTAAGTCCTGTTGAACCAGATTTCCTTCTTGCCTCACGTGGATCGTTACCCTGCCAGCTGTGGTGTTGGAAGGGACCCCCACAACTGAGACCTGCCTTGGTTGCCTCAAAACCCAGCATATACCCAATCAAAACTTCCCAGTTATCATCTGGGGCTGCTGGTTTAGTTATTCATTGCCATCTACATTTGATCCCACAGCACAGCCTCTGCTCAGAATCATTTCATACAAGACAGACCCTTGGATTTTGAGGGCTGGCTATTGTTGTCATGTGTGTTTTCCTACATCGTCTTCAAATAATGACAACAGGCTCCTGACAGAATTGTTGTCCCCATCCCAAAGAAGAGGCTGGTTTCACTCTAAGCCACATTCAAGGAAAACTGTTGCCCTCGGTGAAGGCCACAGGAACAAAGACAGAATGGGGGACTCCCTTGCTTCCTCGAGCTTCCTGGAGAATGTAGATTAGCTGAAATGCTGAGAGGATTTGAAAAGCATTGAAATGAATTTCACTTTTCCTCAGTTCAAATGGACTAAAAGAGAGGGGACATTTATTTCCACGACTACTTCATGTAAAGCCTCAAATCCTCTAGTTTCTCTAAAGTTTTTGCTTTTGTGTGAGAGATCGTACTGTCTTTCATCAATAAACCCACAGAGGCTTTAGAGTTCTGCAGTCCTTGTAAGCAATCCCAATATGATTTAATGTTATTTTCTGGGTTTTGTTCTTCACCTTGACAGCAATTCAGAATGGATTATAATGAATCCATTTTTGTTTCTATGCTTCCAATTGCTTCACAAAAATATGCTTTTAAAAGGAATCAAAATTATTTCAATGCTGCAGAACTGTCCTATACTTCTGTACAGGTTTGGAAGAAAACTCAAGAGTCCACATCAGGCAATTTCCTGACTGCAAAGTGAAACCACAGTAAAACTATCCCTGGGAAATAACTGTCCCATCTGCTTATGAAGATCTACAAAAGTATGATATAACAATTTCTCTCTGCCACTCCAAGTATGATATAACAATTTCTCTCTGCCACTCCAAATGGTGACAATGCTTACCAATGACAAACACATTATCATCCATATACTCTCACACTCTAATTTAACCTGTTTGTTTAACGGTGAAAAGATATACTGGGTAGATAATCATTTTTACTTAACTTGGTCATCATTTATTGAATAATTTTTACATTCAAGAACTTTAATAAGTACCAGTGTTAAAAAGTGAAATCTGTAACACCAGCGTTGAAAACATTTGAAATCCAGTGAGTAGGATAGACATGTAGGTATTATAGTAACATTGGATAGTACTCTTAAGTGTTAAGCCTGGGAAACAGTCTATGAAAACAGATACTTGAAGTAGACCCAAAAGGTGGATGTGCATGACCCTCTATGAACCTGGCAAAGGTATCATTACGAGGAAATGCAAAGAGTGCAAAGAATGATAATGATGGTTTGGAAGCAGAAGGGCAGTTCAGTGTTGTGGTAATTTATCTACTTTTATAATTGATATAAAAATACTTTATTGGTTTGTAACTAATAAGACAATTATGGCACATAAGAAGTAGCAACAGCATTGAAGAAAAAGGACCATTCTTGGAATGTAAGATCTCTTTTTAATTAAAAAGAATTAGCAGCTGTGATTTTTATAAATCACAATAAAGTCCAATATTGGTACTTATACTTAGGAGGTAACCAGCAGGTACCTAACTGGACTTAAGACTCACTTAAGAGGAGATAATTAATGCCTTGTTCTGTAAATTTAGTTAACCACCTGTAGTTAGTAAGATCATTAACCCTGGAGGTGAACCTATCCCTACCAATTTCCTAAACCACTATAAATGCCCACTCACCTTACATTGTAAATGCCTACATTATAGCCACAAATAAGGGCAGCTCTCACCCTTCATCAAAGAAGTTTCTTTTTATAGCCAATGAAGAACGTCACAGAAATTCACAACTGTTTAAAATGCAGACAGCAACTGACTCTGGGATTCTCACTCCCAATGAACACATCCACAACACAACTGCTACATCACCTGAAGCTCAGGAAACACCACAGAAGAGGGGCCAAGAAAACTGTAAGAGGACCAGCAGTGTGTTTTATATGACAGGAGTACACCCAAGAACTCTCTACAATATGGTCACTAAACAAGAGCTACCCAATAACAATACCAGTTGACACCCAACGTGGATAGGGAAAAATCTCACAATCCCCCATCCCCACATGAAAAGCTACCAGGCAATTAATGGATGCTAAAAGACTGAGAATCAGTCTTCTCCAGGGACAAGCCCCACATCCATAGGTTATCCAAACCAAAACCAAACAATCATTCTTTTTTTTTTTTTTTTTGGTTTTACAAGACAGGCTTTCTTTGTGCTTTGTGCCTTTCCTGGAACTCACTCTGTAGCCCAGGCTGGCCTTGAACTCACAGAGATCTACCTGCCTCTGCTGGGATTAAAGGCATGCTTCACCACAGCCCCAGCAAACAATCATTCTTAAACACATACAGGTATGAGCAACACTAAATGGACTAAGTATGATATATTTACATATATTTGCATATGTGTATATTTAACATATGTAATATATGTTGCATATATGTAACAATGATAATTAAGAAGGAGAGGTAATAAAACTGGGGAATAGAGGATCAATAAAGGATCTAGAGGGAGAACAGTATAGTAACTACAAAACTCATGTATGAAATTATTAAAAAGCCTGGAAGGAGGGGACTGGAGCTGCCTGTACTGAATCTACCAGGTTTAAATGAATCCCCAGGGGAGTCTTGACCCTGGAGGAGATGGGAATGGAGGGGCGGGGCTGGAGGGAAGGTGGGGGGGGGGGCGGGAGGGGGGAGGACAGGGGAACCCATGGCTGATGTGTAAAATTAAAACACAAACATAATAAAGTAAAAAAAAAAATATTTTTAAATATTAAAAAAGTAATAAACATAAAAAATTACCTGACAGTTTCACACAAGTATATAATGAGTATTAGTCACTTTCCACCTGGAGTACTCTCTCCCACTTCCCTCTCCCTCCCACTGTAATCATTCTTCCCTTCTTCTCAACAAATCCCTCATCATAGGTTCCTGCCTGTGTATGCATGTATGTCCACTGAGTTTAATTACGGTTGTTTGCATGAGCATAGCTGAGAGGCTGTATTAGAGCATGAGCAACTTATCACTTATCCACAGAAGGAGTGATTTCTCTTCCCCTAGCAACTATTGCCAATCATCCCTCAGGGACAGGTCTTATAAGACCCTCTCTCATAACCAAACCAAACTAGTGGGAACTCATGAACGTTAGAACAACAACTGTGGAGCCTCCATAGGACTGGACTAGGCCATCTGTATAAGTGAGGCAGCTGTGTAGCAATGGTCAGTTTAAGGGCCTGTGATGACATTTTATCTGTGTACCTCAATAAAGCTTATCTGAGGATCAGAGAAAAAAGCCAGTCACTATATTAAACATAGAGGTCAGGCAGTGGTAGCACATACCTTTAACCTTAGCATTTGGGAGGCAGAGATCCACCTGGATCTCTATAAGTTTAAGGACACACTGTGGAACAGAGCCAGGCATGGCAGCACATGCCTTCAGTCCCAGAACTAACCATAAAGGTCTGGAGGTCTGTATAGACAGACAGGAAGTGGGCAGAGAGAGGAAGTAAGATTGCAGAACAGAAAGGCATATGGACCTGGGTATGCAGGAAGTATGCCTCTTTGGAGACTGAGGGCTGGTAAGGTAAGGCTGGTGTGGCTTTTCCTATTACTCTGATATCTCAGGTTTTAACCCCAATATCTGGTTCCAGGATTTTTTATGAATAAGATGGTTTGGCAATTCATCTTGCAGGGGCCCCTGGCAGTGGGAGCAGGATCTATGCCTGGTACATGAGCTGGCTTTTTGGAGCCAATCATCTATGGTAAGATACCTTGTACAGCTTTGATGCAGCGGGGGAGGGTCTTGGACCTGCCTCAACTGAATGCACCAGGCTTTGCTGACTCCCACATGGGCAGCCTTACCTTTTCAGAGGAGGGGATGAGGATGGGTTGAGGGGGAAGGCAGGGGCGGGGAGCAGGAGGAAGGATGAGAGGGAGAAGCTTTGGCTGGCATATAAAATGAATAAAAAAAATCTAAATAAAGAAAAAAATGAAGAGGAAAAAAAAAAGACCCTCTCTCTTCCATGATGAAACGTTTACCTGTACAAAAAAATGTTCTGTACAGGTACCCACAATTGCAGTGATCTCCTGAGTGCATTCATGCTGTGTCCAGGGGAACTCCTACAACAATCCCCCCCTATTCTCCAGCTCTTGTATTCTTTCCAAACCCTCTTCCACAACGTTCCCAGTACCTTGCAGTGGAAGATACAGATATCTCAACCAGAACTCATCACAGCACAGTCTCTTATTCTCAGCAGCTCAACCACTCAAGATTCTCTGATAGTCTTTAATACTGTCGGCTTAATATTATGGTTTTCCTTCTCCTAGAAGCATGATAGGACTCCATGTCCTGCTTCTTTTGAGGTGAACATAATTAACTGTGATTTACTCTGACCTGTGAAATACAAGGAAATGAAGTTGGTAGGTTGTGAGAACTAGGATTAACAAGAAATGCTGACATCCCTCTGATCTACATGCAGTATAACTGAAAATACATTAACTACATTTTTTTGTCACTGTGATAGAATGCTTGACTAAAGTAACTTCAAGAAGGTAGGGTTTATTTTAGCTCACAATTTGAGGTTGCAGATAGTTACTGCATAGAGAAAGCAAAGCAGCCAGACAGTGAAGTGGCTGGCCACATTGCATCCACAATCAGAAAGCAGACATGGATGAATATTGGGATTCGGTGAGCTTTCTCCTTTTTATTCAGTCTGGAACTCTAGACCATGGAGTGGTAGCATTCATTTAGGATGAGTAGTCCTACTCTGACTAACCCAGTCTAGAGACTACCTCATAAACACCGAGGTTTGTCTCCTAGAAGGTTCTAGATTATAAAAAAGATGAAAATCAAGTTAAGCAGGAGAGATTCTGGACTGTTTACTATTATCATATATCCAGTAAATCCTGACAGATGTAATAAGTCTTTAATTTTATGCAACAGGTCTAATTTGGCCACACAAAGGAAGTCTAAGTAGAGGAAGATCATACAAGCATAGGAACAGAAATGCGAATGTACTTGGATTCCAATGAGAGCATGAAGACAAGAGCTTGACTCCAAGAAGTAGCAGAGGTCTGTCATAAAGTGACTGCAACACCAATGGCGCTAAGGCGACTTTATCATTTCCTTCACCCTGAATGAATATTAGAGAGCTTTCTCCTTGATGCTAGATCACCTGTTCTCAACCTGTGGCTTGCTACCTTTTGGGGGTTGAATGATCCTTTCACAGAGGTCGCCTAAGACCGTGAGAAAACATAGACATTTACATTAAGATTCATAACAGTAGAAAATTATGGCCAGGCAGTGGTGGCACACGCCATTAATCTCAGCACTCAGGAGGCAGAGGCAGGTGGATCTTTGTGAGTTTGAAGCCAGCCTAGTCTATAGAGTGAGAGCCAGGAAAGGCGCAAAGCTACACAGAGAAACCCTGTCTCAAAAACAAAACAAAACAAAAAAAAGAAAATTATGTTATGAAGTAACAATAAAAATAATTGTATGGTTGGGATCACCACAACATACAGAACTGTATTAAAGGGCCACAGCATTAGGAAGATGAAGACCACTGCTTTACATGTCCTCCCTTTCTGACATTTTTTAGAAACTTTGCAATGTAAAATTGTTTTGCTACCCCTTGACATGTGTACCTTCTATACCTGGAAATGTTTTTTTTCTCCAAGACCTGGTAGCCATCCCACTGAAATATATGATTAGCAAGTAAGACAGTATCTTCTGTCCTCTTCCTTTGAGAGGATAAGAGCCTAATTTCAATAAGTACCAATTAGCAAACATAAACTAAGAACATAGACAGACTTCCACCATAATGCATTCCTCCAAGACTTTTCTGCTACACAATCATACAAAACACTAGCAAACTCTCCCATGCTGTGGATGATCGATTGATAAATAAAGTGCTGGTTGGCCAGTATCCAGGCAGGAAGTACAGGTGAGACAAGAACAGAGGAGAATTCTGGGAAAGTGGAAGGCTGAGGGAGAGAGATGCTGCCGGCTGCCATGATGAAAAGTGACATGTAAGGTACCAGTAAGCCATCAACCATGTGACAACTTATAGACTAATAGATATGGGTTAATTTAAGATATAAGAACTAGGTAGAAAGAAGCCTGAGCCATTAGGCTAAACAGTTTAAATAATATAAACATCTGTGTGTTTATTTTATAAGTGGGTTGTGGGACTGCAGGGCCTTGGCAGAACCCAGAGAGCAACTCTCCAGCTACACTCCCATTTTTTGTTTAAAGAACAGTCTCTTTTATGGCTATAGTTATGACTAATATCTCCCTTGTCTCATTATAACTTGTGTAAATTGTCATTAACAATAATAATATGAAGGGAAAGACCCTAGGATTACTCAGCAAAGGAAGAAGAAGTGGATGAGATCTACATGAGCAGACTGGGTGGGGTGGGGGGGGGGGGGGCAAGAAGTGGGGCATGAGAATGTAGGGAAATGGGAGGGTGGAACTGGAACAGGGACAGAGTGGGAGGGCAGGGAGGGAGATACCATGATAGATGACAGCATCATGGGAACAGGAAGAGGCAGGGTTCTGGGGAGGCTCTCAGGAATCCACAAGGATGACCCCACCTTGGACTGCTGGCAATGTTCCAAAGGGTGCCTGGACTGGTCTCCTCTGGTGACCTGTCTAGCGAATACCCTAACTGTCATCACAGAGCCTTTGTCCAGTGATAGATGGATGCAGATACAGAGATCCACAGCCAGGCACCAGGCTGAGCTCCAGTAACCCAATCAATGAGAAAGAGGAGGGATTCTGCAGGCAGGGGATGTTAAGATCATGATGGGAGGACATGCAGAGGAGGACCATGAACTGTGGACTAGTGGCTGTCGAGTCCCCATGGGACTGGACAAGGCCCTCTGGATATAGAAGATGGTTGTTTAGTTCAAACTGTTTGGGGGGTGGGCACCCAGACAGGGTGATCAGGATCTGTCCCTGATACATGGACAGGGTTTTGGGGATCTGGTGCCTGTGGTGTGATAACTTGTGCAGCCTTGATGCAGTGGGAAGGGGGTTGGACCTGCCTAGGCTCAGTGTGCTGGGTTCTGTTGACTCCTCATGGGAGACCTTGATTTGGTGCATGTGGGGACGTGGGGTGGCTTGGGAGAGAGGGCTGGGAGGTGGGAGGAGGGAGGAGGGGGGATGTATGAGTGGTATGTAGAGTGAGTAGAAAATTTCTTAATAAAGAAAAATGAAAAAAAGTAATATGAATAAGTGGTACGTTAATGTCTTAGATCCATTTGATTTGCTTTTTGTACAGGGTAAAAGTATGGATATAGCTTCATTTGCCTACAGTTTTTCAAGCATGTTTAGTTTAAAATGTCTTTTTATAGATATGTGTTTCATTTTGTTACATTTTTATTAGAAATTTGGCCTCTGTTGGAGCATGGATTTATCTATGGGTACTTGACTGTATTCCATTGGTCTGAATGTTTATTTTTCTACCAGCACTATATAGTTTTTATTGTTATGTCTCCATAGTATGAATTGAAATCAAATACTGTTGTACTTCTGCATTGATCTTTCTGCTTTGGGTTGCATTGGCTACTTGTGATCTTATGTGCTTCCATACAAATTTCAAAAAAAAATTTTTTTTTTAGTTATCTGAAGAATAATTAAAAGTTTAATAGGGATTGCATTGAGTATGAAGATTGATTTCCATAATAGAGTCATTTTTACAATATTAATCCTGCCAATGCATGAGCATAGGTGGCCTTTATATATTGCTTCTTCTTAAACCTTAAAACTGCTAAAGGGAAATCAGCAACACATTTCAAGACACAGGCATAAGCAAAGAGTCTCTGAATAGGACTCCAATGGCATTGCAGAAATCCCAAGAACTGATAAATAAGATGTCGTGAAATTAAATAGCTCTGCACAGGGAATCAGCTACTGATCAGGCAGGGGACTACTATATAGAATATGTAAAGAAATGAAAATTTAAGCGCCAAAAAAGTAAACCATCTACCTAAGTTAGGGGTTCTATTACTATGAAGAGACCCCAAGACCACCCCACTATTATAAAGGAAAACATTTAATTGGGGTGGCCCACTTATAGTTTCAGAAGTTTAGTCTGTTATTGTCATGGCAGGGAAGCAAGGCAACATGCAGGCAGGCATGGTGTTGGAGAAAGAGCTGAGAGTTCTTACATCTTGACCCTCAAGCAACAGGAAGTCATCTGAGATATTGGGTGTGGCTTTAGCATATATGAGACCTCAAATCCCACCCCTACCATGACACACTTCCTCCAAAAAGGCCATATCTACTCCCACAAAGCCACACCTCCTAAAAGTACCACTCCCTATGAGTTTATGGAGGCCAATTACATTCAAACCACTACACCATCCAATAAATTGGTGAATAAACTGACTAAATAGCTTTCAGAAGAAGAAATATAAATGTAAAATAAATACTTGAAGTACTCAATATCTATAACCATCAGAGAAGAGCAAATAAAGCTGCTTTGAGAGTCTGTCTCACTGCAATCACCATATCTATCATCAAGGAAACAAGTGAGATTGGTAAGAGGATCCCTTATAAATACTCAAGCATGTCCTTTTTGCTTTAGCAGAGAAAAGAGATGTCCTGCACACCTACCTCACACTGACTTCTATTCTTACCACTCAAGAGAAAGAAAGCACACCTACCTTTAGATTTCAGTGATGAATTTTGTTTTGGCCATTTATCATTCACAGTCCAACTAGCATTAATGAAGCATTGCTAATACAGAATGGGTTAGCTCAACCATGAGGTAACAATTAATACAATTATCATATAATTCTTTGTAAATAAGGCAACAAGGATTTACTTGAAGATCAAAATAGCCTATAGAGTTTTCTTTTCAAAAAGCTCCAACTTTGGTAATTCAAAAGGTTTCAAAGGTTATAATGGTTTCTACCAAAATATCATACTCTATTTATTTAAATGTGCAAATAATGTCTATAACAATTTTTAATTTTACTATAGGTTGGCTCACTTATAATAAAAACTGTCTAATCCATTAAATGAATGATGAATAACAATAGAAGAAATAGTTACATGTTTTCAGTATTCATGTGGTTAAAAACAGAGACATCAGAGAACAGTGAAAACTAACCTTAGAAAACTTATACTTTTCCAGTGTTCTAGTATTTTAACCCAGGTAACAGGAGAGAAATCATGCCTGGTACTGTAAACCCAGCCAACTACTCTGGGAAAGTGATGTCACGAATCTTAAAGGGAAACTTATTACTGCCACTTTCCTAAACGAGTACAATTTCTAAATACATTCTAAACCTATATAAAAGCGCAGGTCTAGCCTCTCATCAATTAAACTTTGCAGCAGATGGAAACTATTACAGAAAGCCACACCTAGTCAAAATGCAGAGAATAACTAACTGCCTAGCCTCAGCTGACATATTTACAACACAGTTCCTTTACAGAAAGCTATGAAGGCATCAGGAAAGAGGAAATGGAAAGATTTAAGAGTCAGGGGACCAAGAAGTCTACTACAAGATTGCACCTTCTAAATATGGCAGGAAAATTACACACATGAAATTTCAACAAAATGACCATCTCAAAAATACCTAAACAATGACAAAACCAGTTGATATGCCAACATGTATGAAAAACACATCACAGGTTCCCAGCCCCAGATGAAGAGTTAAAAACGATTAAGGATTGCGGAGAGAGGGAGAATTATTATTCCCTGGGGATGAACTCTTAATTAGTTGTCCAATACCAAGTGCTCAGCCTCGAAATCATATACATACAACATAAAGTACTTAGTGGGTGGCGTTTTTACATTTATTTGCATATGTCTTTGTTAGGGTTACTAATGCTATGAAGAGACGTCATGACCACAGCAACTCTTATAAAGAAAACATTTCATTGGGGCTTGCTTAAAATTTCAGAGGTTCAGTCCATTATCATTAAGACAGGGAGCTTGGTGACATGTAGGCAGATATGGTGCTGGAGCTGAGAGTGCTACATCTTGACCAGAAGGCAGCAGGAAGTCGACTGAGACACTGGGCAGTATCCTGAACATAGGAAACCACAAAGCCTGCCCCCACAGTGACACACTTCCTCCAACAAGGCCATACCCAACTCCAAAGCCACACCTCTTAATAGTGAGATTATGGGGCCAATCACATCAAAACTACCACAGCATATATGCATACGTAGCAATAGCAACTAAAGGAAAATGATCCATGAATTTGAAATGTAGCATAGAGCAGGGAGAATATGTAAGAAGTTGGATGGAGAGGGATAAATGATGTAATGTTTTAATTAAAGATGAAATTTTTAAAAAACAAGTCAAAACATTTTCTCCTTTTAGATGGTTAAGGAAGAAAAGTCCAAAATTATAACAATATTCTTAATAAAAAGTCATAACATAATTACTTTTAATAATCCCTTATAATTTTAACTCTGCATGTACTAGAAATCCTAACAATATTTTTCAAAATGATTACCAAAGATGGTCAACAAATTAATTCCAAGTTTAAATCCTAGGCACAAAGTTCTTTCTTCACAACGCATAATGAAAAATTTCTCCCCAAGTTGTCTTCTGGAATTTTCCATTCAGCATTTGGACCATATTTGACTTCAGGAAACCAGGAACATGAAGCCAGAAGCAGAGGAAGACTAATATGTATATGACAATATAAAAATGCACAACAGCCCTCAATTTTATGCAGCTTACATACAACATTTCTACTTAACAATTTCATGTCATTCCTAACCAAATGGTGTGATGATACTGTCTGATGTTCCTATGTCAGTTTTTCTTCTTCTAACATAAGAACTATTTTGCCAGAGTGCCATCCAGACACTAAACTTATTAATAATAATAATAATCTGTAATCATAAGAAAACAAATACTACAGTCATTTAATGACTTCTGTGAGAAAAAGTACAATAGATAAGTATACAAAGAAGCATGTATTTACTAACATAGAATTCTATAAACTTATTAAGTGAGTCCCCAAGTTTGTTTGTCTAATGTTTAATCCTTATAAAACTTGAATATACCCTTAAAGAACAGATTTGTAGGCATGGTATAGATTAAGTTCATCTGTCAAGGTGATGGGGCCTCAGGGGCCTCAGGGGCCTCAGGGGCCTCAGGGGCCTCAAGGGCCTCAGGTATTTGACAAAAAACATTATTCCTAGCATTCTCTGTTATGTATGTGATTAACATTTTGTCATTTATTGTGGTGATTTATTAAAGCAACTCCACGTAGTTAAAAAGGAGGTTGATTTTGGGGTAACTTAAAATTAGTAAAGGGGTTGGTTACAGGATCCACAAGAGGTGAAGTGCAGTCCTGCAGTGTTTTCTGGAGAACTCTGCTCAGTCTACCTTCCAGCATCCAGGAACATAGGAACCAAGAGAGCGAGCACATCAGGATCTCGGTTCTTAAGGGCTCCCATCTTCACCACACCCCACGGGCAGGTCATAGGTAGACGTGGTAGTTACCAGAAGTCTCACTGGGGTAGTACTTCCAGGTCAAAGTACCCACTACAGTCATTAGACAGAGTAGATTGACTTTTTAAATATGGCTGGATGTCACCCAATCAACTGATGCTTGAACAGAATAAAATGCTGGCCTCACCCTTAGTAATACAGAAATCTCTTGCCTCATAATCTTCCAACAAAAAGATCAGCTTTTAACTGCTTCTGTAACAGACAGCCAATCTTAGGTTATAAATCAGAAAGGATTTGTCAGCCTCCACACAGATAAATTGATTTCAATTAATTAATTAAATGTATTATATCCCTTCTGGTCTTCTGTAGAACTCTAATATAACAGAATGGACGGATTATATGCAATTTCAAAATTGTTGTGATTCATCTGATATATTTGATTCCATTTATTTACTTATTACAGGAGGAATCATGTCACAATAGTGGAAGTCATAGGACAACATGGGCAGGAAATGGTGCCTGTCCTTCCACCACATGGGTTCCAGAGATTAAAGTCAGAACACCAAGCTTAGCAACAAGCACCTTTATCTTCTGAGCCATCTTGCTGCCCTATATTTGACCTAGTATACAGAATGAAAATATGTATTAGGTTGCCTTAGACTGCTAACTATATATCCTTTTGGCTTAAAGTAACAAGCTACAAAAACTAACATTACCAAAGAACTTTTTCTAATAAAGTATTCTTCCCTAGTTTCTAAGTAGCTTCAAATAGGCATAATACCATAAGTCTATGAGGAGCATTTACCTTGTATGAAAGTCAATGCATTTACCTTGTATGAGTGTATAATCTTTAACAATGCCATAAAATACAAGAAAGACCACAGAGTTCAGATTTAGTAAAACTGTGTGATCCTAACCCATTGCTACTTAACCAAGGCTAGGGAAGGAAAATGAGTCTTAACAGTACTACATTGAATTCAGATAGCAGGAAACTCAGCTCTCAGGATCAAGTTGAGAAAATTGATTTCCTCCTCACTAATACTGACAGAAACCATGCCCTTTACCAGAATGTAAACCACAGAAGAAACTCTGTGCTATTCACTGTTCCATGTTCAGTGCCTAGAAGAGTATTAGGCACATAATAGACATTGGATAAATTTTCAGAATAGAATAAATAAATAAATTCATTACAACAGGCCTGCATAGATATACCCCCATAAACATACACTAAACTGAATTTTATATTTCAGTACTTAAGCTTCACAATTCCCATGTTTAATGCCTACCCTAAATATAATTTAAACAGCGATTACATTCAAGAAGAGCATAACTTTTGATTCCAAATTTTTCCACTTACAGCTTTTGACACTATACTTTGTATGAAAGAGACTGAGAAAAACAGAGACTCTGAGATACAAAAGGAAAACACAGATAGATAACCACCCTTCAGGAAATAGTGCACTAAAGAGCTCATGGTCTAGTATACTGAGCCACCCTAATAGCATCAGAGTACACACGATATTTTTCCCACAGACTTGTATAAATTTATCTTTTTTATTTCCTTTTTCTAATAGTGAGTACAATATAATGGATTTGTTTTTCATGAATTGGCTTCTAAATTATTCCATAGAAAACTGAAAGAGGCAACAACACAATCAATGACAGGCCTTGATGGGTCCATAAAGGTTCTTTAAAGTTCCATCAGAGACCATGAACATAATCGTTAATAATGCCATAAAATGTGAGATGGGCCACAGAGTTCAGATTTAGTAAAACTGTGTGATCCTAACCCATTGCTACTTAACCAAGGCTAGGAAAGGAAAATGAGTCTTAACAGTACTACATTGAATTCAGATAGCAGGAAACTCAGCTCTCAGGATCAAGTTGAGAAATGGTTGTTGAAGCTCAAAGAAGTGTGAGATGGAAATAATGAGAGCTAACTGAAAAATCAAGGTCATTCAAGAGCTTTTAAGGCAGCAGCAGTAACCAACATTTTAGTTCACTTCATAGAGTGTTGGAGTCACAGAAATGTCTAATAACATAATTTTAATTCACAATAAATGCCAGTCTGACGTGGTAAGTGACTAAGAAGAAACAGCAAGCCCAGCCTTATTTGCATATCCTTATCCTGTGGTCTTGAAGACTCTGCCGGATGTTTCAGTCATGTTTGCAACAGGAGCAGCAAGCAGGGCTCCAGCTTGGTGGCAGAAGGCAGCTCCTCAAGCAGCAAAGTGATTGTGTGAGTCTCAGGTGTCTGTGACCTGAGCAGAAACACAGGTTGCCCTTTCCACCATTAAGATAATTCGTCCACATTCGCTTTCCATACAGAGTGGGGGATAAATGTGAGTGTGATGAGATAAAGCTGACCTTAAGACTCCTGGTTTATTTTATTACGTTCAAGTCCTTTTCCTCCATGCCAGCAGGTGTCCTTCAGCTAGAGAAATTCAACAGTGGTGTGCTCTGTCTTGATTCACACACATTGGGAACTGCATGGGTAGCAGCACTTTATGCTATGAAATATACATTGTATTTTCCTTTGTCATAAGCTAGAAGGGGGTTTAGGCAATCTGTATTGTACAGAGTACACAGGATGCTCTGAGATTGAAGAGTCATTCTTTTCCGGTACAGGGATAAAGATAATAGGCCCACAAGTATTTCAGCAGTTATATAAGCTTCTGTTCACTTCCCAAATATTTATTAGGAAATGAAACACACTCTTACTTGAGTGCCTTTACTAGGAGCTTCGGGCTTCTTAAAAATGAGTTTGAGTAGAGCTGTTTCCTCTGATCTCTCAGAAAACTTTTACATATCTTCAGAAACAAACTAGCATTCTTCACTATGCCTGATGACATATCACCACTCCAAATTTTATTTCATACTATACAAAACAGTATTAGTTATGTAACTCTAAAGCTTTAACCCATTTTCCAATTTCCACATTTATACCTGGAAGTCCATAAGGGCTTTTCTTCTGCATTGTCAACTTTTCTATTTACATCTGCCCACCACTAGACGTTGTTAACTTGACATGGTATTGTATATCATTGCCATGTAGGTGGCATAAAGATTTATGCCCTAGTCATGAAGAGTTGACAAGTTCCATTTTCATTTCACAATGGATGAATGCAAATCACTTGGCCTTAATGTTTCAGAAACAAAATTATTACTGTTTGACACATTTTATTTGGATAGAAAAAAATGCTTGGCCTTTGAACACAGACTCACACACAGGTTATATGCATGTAAATATACACACATAAATATAATTTCCTTTTAGGTACATTGTGTGTTTTGAAGGCTGAGTATCTTTCTATAACCTTGGACTTCAATTTCCTTGTCTTTAGATCAGCACATTAGGTAAATATGCATGGCTTTATTTTTCATTCACATTGCTTATCTCCAGTGTGCGGGGTTTTTTTTCCTGGAGCACTAAGTTATGAGGGCTTCTGATTGATGTACTGACTGTTTTGCATATTGATTTGTAACTGGCTTTCTCATTTGTCTTCACAATTCCATCTTTCAGGAACAGCAATCATTCCCCAACCCATCAGATTATACGATTATAGAGATCAGATGTTTTGTTCATTTTAGCCTCGGGCCTCTCTGTATGTGAAATATTGTTTCATCAAAGTCTACTTTTATGTTTAAAATGCATAATAGTTCCACTTTAAAAACTGTACAGACTTGGCAGTGTGCTTAGGCATCATGTGTTTCTTCATTTTTCTCTTCTCTATGATGAAATACCTGAAAGCAGCAGCAGGGGAGGAGTTATGTACTGATTACTTATCCACTTCATTTATCACTTACTTATCTAGTCTGATGCTAGGGGTTGAATCCAGAAGCTCCTCCATGCTAGGCAAGCAACATTCTATTGAGTTATATCCCCAGCCTTTTCTTTCCTTTTTGAGACGGTCTCACGACATTGCTCAGAGTAGCCATGGAAGAACTCTGTTCCCCAGATTGGCCTGTAAGAGGTTTATTTTGCATTGTAGATTTAAAGGGTAGGGTCCATCACAGCACTGAAGGCAAGGTAGAATTCATGGTACTGAAAGCATGAGGCTAGAGTTCACCATCTACTGAGAGACCATGAAGCAGAGACTAGGATAGACATGAGGCTAGCCTAAAACCTGAAAAAAAACCCTAGTGACCCACCTCTGCCATCCAGAGCCCACCTCATAGGGTTCTACAACCCTCCACAGACAATGAACTGGTGTTCAAACACATGAGCCTGAACTGAACAGCACATTTCAGATACAAACCATTTCTGTGGGATGTCGTTCTGTATTCTGTGAATATGTGTTGCTCTGGTTGGTTGATAAAATGCTGACTGGCCAGTAGCCAGGCAGGAAGTATAGGCAGGGCAAGCAGACAAGAAGAATTCTGGGAAGAGGAAGGACTGAGTCAGGAGTCGCCAGCCAGGCACAGAGGAAGCAAAATGACAAGGCAGAACTGAGAAAAGGTACCAAGCCACACTGCTAAACATAGATAAGAATAATGAGTTAATTTAAGATATAAGAGCTAGCTAGCATAAAGCCTGCCATGGCCATAGTTTGAAAATAATATAAGCCTCTGTGTGTTTATTTGGGTCTGAGCAGCCACAGGACTGGACAGGACAGAGGAAAACTTCTGACTACAAACCATAGCTTTACAGTTGGTTTTATGGCACTAGTATAGCTCTGACATCTAAGAAGTGTGGGCATGGGATATTTCTTCCATTATTCCCCCAGTGCCCATATTGAGTGCTCAAAATGTTTTTGACTGATATAGGTCAGATTATGAAAATAATCATCTGCACTGGATACTTTGAAAGTACAGGTATAACACAGCCCAGGGTTTAGAAATCCAAGAGCTAACTCTTCAATTCTGATTCCCAATGAAAAGGGTAATAAATAAAAAGTCTACTTTATCCTAAGTAAGTACAGGGGCTCGGTCTTGGTTTTCAGGATATTACCATTTCAGTTTCAAGTTTAAAGTTCCCAATGACAGTGCCAGGCAAAAATATTATGGTAAACTTACCATTGGGTCAGATCAGTTCTCATGAACTACTTCTCTTCTTGTGGTCCCATTCAATGGATGATTAAGAGAGATTAGAAAGGAGGGGAGTTGGATTTTAGAGGTGACAAATGGCCAGGAAATTCACTGTCTTCAATAAAGTCACTCATGAGGGGAAGCAACTGAGGTTTTCTTAATGTTGGACTGGAATCCAGATGAACGTGTACTGTGCTTCCTAAATCAATCTCAGGGAGGCTCAACATTTCCTCTAGGAGCTAAACAAACCCTCAGGGAAGGCAGAAGTAGGACATAGTAATACAACTGTTTGGTCTAAGACTGCAGAGCTAAAGATCACCCTTGAAGATTCTGTCATCAAGGTAGAGTGGAAGAACTAGATAAATCCTTTCTCCCCTAAGTTGCTTTTTGTCAGGGTGTATTCTCACAGCAACCTAAATGAAACTAGGACAACATGTGATATAGCTCTGACGTTGGCACTCTGTGAAGCTATAGGTTGATTTCCTTAAGGTCATTTCTTGTTCTATGTCTCATCTGTAATTAACATAGAAATGATAAAAGATGATGTAAGGACAGCAAGAACAGATTGTCTATGCTTCTTGCCCAGTGCTATCATATAAGTTTGACAATATACAAAAGGACCAAAGGTATTAAGACAGAAGATTTGTTTTTTAGGCTTGCTTATACAGCTTCCTAATGATCTCAGTGTCTCTACTCTCTCCTCGGTTTGGAAGGATCCTTCATAAATGTGAATCTTCTACATTTGTAGCACCCACAGCAGACTGGCCTTCACACAGAAATCAGTATAATCAAGGCAACCTCTCAGACTTACACTCTGCTCAATCTGATCTAGACAGCGCCTCATTGAAACTTTCTTCCCAAGTGATCCTAGATTGCATATGGAATCATAGAAATATGTCTATACACATTTAACTTGCCAATCAGAGACTTCCGCTCCAATATCATGGAGAATCCTTCTGAAATGAAGGCAGAGATACAGCATGGATTAGAGAGAGAGGATCGGAGCCCCAGTAGACCATTCTTAGAGAAGCAAGAAATGAGAATATATTCTAGAAATGTCTCCCTCAAAGTTTGTAAAGTGTTTGTCCCCCCATCAAGGAAATCTCAGTAAAAATTGATTTAAGAGTCATAATCAGTGAACAAGATCATTTGGTTCAATATAGAATTACTCTAATGGTAGCCGATGCTCTGAATAATCTGATTGCTAGACTGCCCCATGGTAAGAGAAAACTCTTACATTTGGCTAAAATCTTCCTATCTACATTTTCTACTCAGTGGTCTGAAGTTTATTTCTGAGATGCCTTAGATGCATCTTGTAAAGAAATAGTAAGGTTCTTCTACCTGAAGCTTCAAGAAACACTTGGCTCTCTTCCCAGTAAATAAAAAAGACTTGGGCAAAGTATGACGGTGAAGGTATTTAAGCCCAGCACTTGGGAGGATGAGGCGAGCCCAAGGCTAATCAAGAATACATTGGGACATTGTGAGATACAGTCTCAAAAGGAAAACAAACAAAAAAAAAAAAAAAAAAAAAAGAGCTTAAGTGTAGACTGGCAAATAAACTCAACAATCCAGAATCTCTTTAGAAGCACATCTTGCATTCAAATTAGTCAGTTTTCTAATATTGCCTACAGTTAACTGTCAAAGTGTTAGTTAAATGCCCCAAACTCCAGAGAACCAACTCAGAGTCAAGGAAGCAGCGATAACCCCAGCCTCATTGTAGCCTCAGGTGCTCTGAGGTCTTTCTACAATGGACATAACCTCTGACAGTGAGTATCTGCAGAGCAGTTGTCCTGAGAACAATGTGGACATGCTGGTAATGGTACAACAAACAAAGCCAGTCCATTCAAGGGCTACACTGTACTTAAAACTTAGAATTTATAACTACACCTCTTTCACTCAGATCCCAGTTCCTCCCCAGCCTCCTCTTGAGCACTACAGCTGGGATGGCTCCCTGAGGCCTGGCTCACAAAGGAGTAGGTGCAAATCTAAGGATTTTATCTTCTCCCTCTTCTGTAGCCCATGCCATCTGAGCTTCCTCTTAAGGGGATAAGAGAATCTAACATAATCCCAAACACCTGTCATATAAGCAACACGAGATTTATTATCTTTATCCGAAAGACTATTTATTACAGCAGGTTACTAAGTGCATGATAAACAGTGAGCCCTGACTTCTGCTGGTTTTAGACTTAAAATAGTCAAAGTCTCAAAAAGGGACAAAACCTTTTGTTCACAGTCATTACTGGATTCAGCATTCAGTCCTAAGGGATTCTTCTGGTTGTCCCATGACTTCAGAATTCCCCACAAAGAAAAATAGTTCAGAAATTGGTGCTGTGACCATGATATAATAAAGGTATTTATGACCCTAGACCTCAACAACTCCAAAAGTTCATTTACCCAGTTTTATAGTTTTCAAAAAAATGAAATGAAGACACTCAAAATGATTCCAGGCTATTTATTTTTGATTGGTTTACATGTGACATAATTACTACTACAGCTAAGCATATGGTTGCAGTCAGATAGGTAACAAGTTAGCTACAAGGTGATGTTCACTATGGGACAGACTATTACTTTTTGCAACATTATACAAAATCACAATGAGAGAAGAGAGGGAAGTTAAAGTAATCCAGAAGATAGCCTGAAAGCAGAAGAATTTTGAAAAATAGAGCATCATTGTTCTTTGTATTTTGCTGAAGTATTTCCTAGTTAAGCCACTTCCCTTGAGAGCCAGATGTGTGTGTGTGTCTTTATGATATCAGAGTATAAGCTTTGTAATGAGTGTGTCTATGTGTTACACAAGTATACAGGGTGCTTATACAGATACACACTAGCTTTACCAACAGGACTTTTGGATAATGGCAAATGGTTCCTTATTTCTTTCTCAGTTCAACCCAGGCAACATTTGATTCTGTGAAAACACTATTATTATGTTTAATAGACAGCTCTTTGGGGAGTAACTGCATCCATTGTCTCCTCTATCAAAACAGTGGGAGAGGAGATTTGTTTCTAAATCTCTGCTTTTTGCTAGGGAATAACACTTAAGTTTCCTTTTGCAGTGCAACTATGCTGAATCTTTAATTAAAATAAACCAATGTGGCTTGACTATGCTGTTCACTTCAGGCAATGAAATAATATTGGGTGAAACATGAACATGTGCTTTTAAACATGCTTACATAACTCCAATTGGCTCTTATCATGCTTGCCATCACAATGAGAAAAAACATGCCCTTAATACTCAGCCATTCTAGAAGACACATGTGGATCAAAACTAAACCAAACTTACAATTTAGAGGTGAACCCAGTAGGAGCCTCAGCAGCATATAGATTCATGCACCACATAAGTGGATGTCTAATATTGTCAACATGTTATAGTTTTTAAGTTATTTTAAAGTTATTTGCTTTCCTAGTCTGCCCTTGCAATAGATGACTAATGTACAACATGTTCCCAAGTTTAAATTAACAACACTGATAAAGCGCACTTGAAATAGCGTGTCAAAATATTTAATTTCCATACAACTCAATAGGTCACATAGATTCTTCAAAATGATTCTCAAATTTTCTAACTTGTCTACCTAAGAGTGAAAATGATCCATTAAATTGTTATAGTCTTCTAATCTTACATATTCTATCTTTAAGAGAAATTGGTTAATATGTAAAAAAGAAATCAAAAAAGGAGGAAATGGGTCCAGGTTCTACAATCAAGCCAGAAATAAATGTTAGCTGCAAACATTGGATTAGATTCTATTCTGTCCTTACATTTCTTATTGAAAATGAAGCTATTTTCTCAAAACTAGTTGGATCATGGTTAAAATGTGACAGCTTTTTAGGATATATATTTTAAATGTTTCTGTAGTCAATTTTACTATATTTGGTTTAATAAACAAATAAAGATAAAAGATAGCCCTTATTTTTGTCTAATAACCTACCAAGCCATTTTAATCTCAAGAAAACCTAAGAAACTGTGGAGCTGACACATCTGAAATGACCAATTCAATCATTTTAGACAATTAAGTAATCAATGAAGAATTTGCCAAGATAAATACAGTGGTAGAAAACAGTATTAAATATTAAGGCAATATAAATGTCCAAATCATAGATTGATCTCAACTTCTAAGAGCCAGGGGGAAAAAAATTAAGTAGCAGAAGTCTTTTGTCTGTAAGTCTTCAGAATTCTTCCAGTAGGACCTGAGCCCCTTTAGAATGCTGCATGTGAGGTCTCTTGTATGAATAGGACCCAAATCCATTCTCAGACAAGTAAGCTCCTCCCAGATCATGATGCACTACCTATTCAGATCACTTTCCTAGAATCAGCTTCCTAGCCCACTCTTCCCTTACTCTGGCCCTTTATACTCCTAAGAACATCTTCACAGTCCCCAGAGACATTCATTTTCTTTAGATTATCTTAAAACCTATTTTCCTTCTAACTTTTCACAATAGTTTTTAATGGTCTATCAGATCCAGGTAGAAACACAGACAAGAATAATTCTGCCAGTGGGGCAAAGGGAAAAATCATTGAAATTTCTAAATAAAGGCAGCCTGGCTCTCCATATCCCACCAAAAGTGTTTTAAGACACTTGTCTCACATAATTAATACAAGAAGTAGAAAAATTCATTTATGCTCTTCCACTTAAAACAGGAGATATTCAGAGGAAATTGTAGCTTGTTCACATTTACACAATTAGTAAATGGTGATGCTGAAACTTGAACCAACCATTTCTTTTTATAAAAGCCCGTGTTACTCAATGTTCTGGGTGGTGAAGATGAAGCTGATCTGTCTCCTTTCTTCTTCCCCTAGGAAAAGTAAAAATTTGCTCTTTACTGAGGTGGTATGAACTCACCTAGAAACATCTTTTGTAACCATATGTACCAAGACTTCAGAAGGGAAGAGTCCTGGGGCATTTACAAGGTGCCTTTTGAAGATAGAAAAACCTCTACTGTGCAAATGCAATACATGCTGTGTTTGCTATGCTACATCAGTGTGTAAAGCTGAGCAAGCATGGCAGTCAGCAAATGGAGCATCCTGTGAGTTTCACTGACAATCCAAAGAAAGACCATGTGGCTTGTTCAGTGCAATGGATTTACAGAAGCTGAGGGGCTCATTTTTTCATGTGGTTAACTATATCTGATAAAAGTGCACGTTCATGACTTCTAATTCTATGTATTCATCACTACACTGCTTTTATACTGGTTAATAACCTCAGATGACTCAAAAGTTACAAAAATAATAATTTTTACAGGCTAAGGTTTATATATATATATATATTATAGTCAACCTTCAAGACCTATATCAAGTCACATGCCTTTTTATGACTTATTTCACATGCTATGCTGCAATGTGCATGCTGATTTATTCTTCCTCATGTCCCACATCCTGAGTCTTCTTTAAGAGACAATGAACACTCATGGACACTACCTGTTTTCTGTCTTAAGTTTTTCTGTATTTATTCCACCTGCTATTCTGCCTCCTCCCATGAACCAGAGAGTGAAGGCTTTAAGGGAAAAAAAAACACATACTTTTATCACTTTGAAAAGCACGAAGCCCAATGCTCAGCATTTAGTAAAGACTCAGAGAGGGGGTAATGAAGGGCAAGGGTCAAGGGAAAGAGAGCTTAGGGGAGCAGGAGATCCCAGCTGGATGAAGAACAGAGAAGGAAAACAAGGAAAAAGAGACCTTGATAAATGAAGACCCCATGGGAATAGAAAGAAGCAAAGTGCTAGAGAGGTTCCCAGAAATCCACAAAGATACCTCCACAATGGACTACTGGCAAGAATTGAAAGAAAGCCCGAACTGACCTACTCTGGTGATAGGATGACCACACCCTAACTGTCATGCTAGATCTCTCATCCAGTGAATGATGGAAGCAGATGCAGAGATCCACAGCCAGGCCCCAGGTGGAGCTCTGGGAGTCCAATCAGCAAGAAAGAGGAGGGATTGTATGAGCAAGAGTTGTTGAGACCATGATTAGAAAAAGCACAGAGACAAATAGCCAAACTAGTGGAAACACATGAACTATAAACCAATAGCTGAGGAGCCCCCAGCTGGATCAGGCCCTCTGGATAAGTGAGACAGTTGATTAGCTTGAACTGTTTGGAAGGCACCCAGGCAGTGGGACTAGGACCTGTTGTTAGTACATGAGCTGGCTGTTTGGAACCTGGGGCCTATGCAAGGACACTTTGCTCAGCTAGGTGAAGGGAGGAGGGGACTGGACCTGCCTGGACTGAATCTACCAGATGATATAGATATAATAGGATGAAAGGGTAGATTAATGATTAAAGGCTCTCCAATTACAAATGTCCCATTCTGATTAAAAAATAAGTTTTTCCAATAGCAATCTCTGAAGTCTCCAGAAGAAAGATGGGGTCCCAACAACAACAACTCTACCCAATCCAGAATGATGCCATGGTAATCATCATCATACTACACTTGTTGCCAGAATTTCAGACAATCTTACCCATTACTCTGAGAGTTGCTGCAGAATCTACAGTTAGTCTAACTGAGATTTAACTATCTGAGCTTTCTCACAATACCCAACAGAGATACCATTGCCCCCTAAACAGCAGGAAGCAATTCTAAGAAAATGACGCCCCTTCTCCCTAAGGTTTCATATTTCTAAGGGTTATGGATGATGGTACTTGGGTTGGGGGTAGAAAAAACTGTTAAACTCAGTACTCTCCTTAAGGAAAGAAAATATGTCTCAAAAAAAAAGGGGGGGGGGAGAAGAAATGGAATGGATAGGTATAAGATATTATAGTAGACTATCATATACATTAGTAAACAAATTTAGTCAAATAGCAGCCTTAGATAATTTGCACTGTTATGAGTTCTTATATGTTGATACAAATGTAAACTTTTTATATTCCTATTTAAGATAATTTGTATATTGATACAAATTCAGAACTATGTTTGTTATAATGTACACATATTTTTACTCTTATTTGAAATATTTCTATATTGATACAAATGTAAATTTATATCTGTCATACTGTATGTATGTTCTACTTCTGTTTAAGATATTCTGTATACTGATATATATTTAGGATTATTATCATATTGCATATTGCACTATACATTCCTACCTCTGTTAAAGATCCTTTGTGTATTGTTACAATTTTAAAGTCATTATCCTTTTACTGTACATTTGCTTACAGACTGTTTGCCTTGTTTACATGAAGCCTTAGTCCTTAAGTAGTTTAGGTAGATAAGACTTATAGGTTTATTGTCACCTATGCTTGTCATCTCTATAATTATGTCAGTTGGGATATCCAGATTTATAAATACATTGGTTGGATGGACAGGTAATCTTCAAACACTTCATGGACCTAGAGAGTATGGCATTTAAAAAACTGAGAATTCTGTTGATATGAGACACAATTGCTCCTGGCAGCACCAATTTGATCCCGAGAGAATGTTGGGCTTCTAAGACATTTCCATTTGGAAGTTTGTCTTCTTGGCACAAAATGGCCTACTGGGCAAAGAACTGCCCTTGCCTCAACTGCTGACAGTACAAATGCTGTCCTTTCTGGACAAGTGGGACACAAGGAAAGCAACCACTGTACTTTGCGAAGACAGGGTAAGATGGTCTTTCAGAATTCCTGCTTCTGAAAATGGTCTGTCAGATACTCTAGGCCTGTAGCCAATTTGAATGCACCAATGATGCTGAGAAACATTAGGTGACTATCCAAGCTGCCAGCTGTCTTTATCTACTCTTACAAGATTCCCGAAAGTTGCTTGCATCCTTCTCCCATTTCTCAGGTATTATTATATTCCTTCTCACGTCGTTGATGAGGTTGAAGACTAGCAGTTATAGTTACAACTTTATATATATACTAAGTTGTATATATATATAATCTTAGATAGAATATATTAAGTATTAGACTCAGGTTCTTTAGGATAGGACACCTTTTGGAATGATCTTTGTAACATGCCACCTACCCATGCTCTAGACTTCCCTGGATTTTAGTATGTGTTTTTTGCTTGATATTGTTTGCATTTATTGTAATACCAACTTATCTAGGTCATTATCCCTCATTACTCCTGAACAATATTTGATAACCATTTCTTTGTATATAGTCTTGTATTAGGTTAGAACCTTCTTATTTAGACAAAAGGGGAAGATGTAGTGGGTAGCCCTTCCAGCCTTGGCCTGGAAGTTCCAACCCCCATTGAGGCTTCAGTAATGGCCGTGCCCACAAGGCGGGGCTGAGGGAGGACGCTGAAGACCTAGGATCAAGAGGAGAGGCTTCTCTTGGCTCCAGGACCCTGGATGCTGAAGGTAGATGGAGCAGAGTTCTCCAGAGAACACTGCCAGACTGTGCCATCCCTTTCCCAGACCCTGCAGCCTATCCCTTCATTTGTAAGTTACCCCACAAAATAAACCTCCCTTTTAACTACGTGGAGTGGCCTTAATAATTCCACCAATAACCAGGCTCAGCTGAATCCCCAGGGGAGTCCTTGCCCTGGAGGAGATGGGAATGAGGAGTTCACTGGGAGGAGGAGGGTGGGAGGAGGGAGGACAGGGAAATCCGTGGCTGATATGTAAAATTAAATTAAATTATAAAAGAAAAAAAGAATTCTTGAACAAAGGAAACACAATCAAAACTTTTACAGTTGTGTAGCTTGAACTGTTTAAGGGGCCCCTGGCAGCTGGCAGCGGGATCAGGTTCCATCCCTGGTGCATGAGCTAGGTTTTTGGAGCCTAGTGCCTATGGTGAGACACCTTGTGCAGCCTTGGTGCAGGGAGGAAGGGCTTGGACCTGCCTCAACCTAATGTACCAGGCTCTGCTGACACCCCAAGGGAGACCTTGCCTTGGAGGACGTGGAAATGGGAGATGAGGGCGGGGGGAGACCAAAGAATGGAAGAGAAGGGTATCTGTGGTTGGTATATAAAGTGAATAGAAAATTTCCTAATAATAAAAAAGAAAAAAAAACTTTTAAACTAATAGTGGCATATGTTCAAGTATAGTGTTTAAAACTTTCAAGAGGCAGTGGTAGATTTTCTCCTAAGATCTATGACCTCACTAGCAGCAGGTTTCAAGCTGGCTAGGTTTCAAGTCCAGGAATGATTAGCCTCCTGTTGAGTGGACCTTAAGTCTAATTACACAGCTGTTGGTTACCAACAACATGAGTATCACTGATTGAACCTTTATGGATATCTGCCATGCTGCTCATTGCTGGGACTCATAGGTGTCGCCAGTATGTAGGACTTTTAATTGCATCCCTTTCTTGGAAATTCCTGTAATGTTTTCTGGTACTTCAGAAGTTAAACCTCAGGAGGAAGGTGCTCAGGTTGGATCCAGATCACATCATCTGAGTCTCATGTCCTATTTGTGTAGTGTTTTCAGCAACAGAGGCTTAGCTTCAACCTCTGAAAGGCAACTAAGGGTAACACCCAGGATCTACATTTCTCTGTGAGTCATTTAGACTTCCTTGACCAACCAATTGAAAGGGTATTTGTTGTGCCTGGTATTATTAGGGTTATGCTAGTCTGTCATTCTTATATGGAGCATTGTGTGCACTATGGCATAACTTCCTTTGACGGTGTGTGTGTGTGTGTGTGTGTGTGTGTGTGTGTGTCTGTGTCTGTGTCTGTGTCTGTGTGTGTCTGTGTACACATAAACTTATAAGCAATGTGTACAGTCTTAGGTAAGTGTAAAATAATAAGATTCCTTTAGTCTTTATCACATAACTTTGGTAGTGTGTGTCTCTCCTTCTGTGTTAAACTACCTATCTCTTGCCAGGTGGCATGGTGCACACCTTTAATCCCAGCACTCAGGAGGAAGAGCCAGGCAGATTTCTGTGAGTTTGAGGCCAGCCTGGTCTGCAGAGCAAGATCCAGGACAGGTACCAAAACTACACAGAGAAACCCTGTCTTGAAAAAAACAAAACAAAAACTCCCTCTCTCTTTTCAGTTTGATCTCCCTCCCTTTTTTTTCCATTTCCTAATTCATATCACCTATATCTCGCTACTCTCTCTCAAGATCTATTATGTGGTCCCTTATACTTTCCTGGTTTCTGTCTTTACTCCATGTTGTATACCGACATGGAGATATGGGGCTAAGAACTATAATTATTTGATAAACTAAGGCATTTGTATTTCTGATTCAATATAATCTTTTCTAAGTCCACTTACCTGAAAATTTCATGATTTCATTATTCTTTGCAGCTACATAGTATTCCATCATGTAGATGTAATATGCCAAATTTTCATTATCCATTTGCTATTGAAGAACATTTAAGTTGTTTCCATATTACAGTATTGTGAACAGGAAAGCTATGAACATCACTGAGTAGTAATCTTGGAATAGGATGTCACATCCTTTGGACATGTGCCAAGGAATGGCATAGATGAATCAGATGGTAGATTTATTTCTAGGTTTTTGAGGACTCTCCATAATGATTTCAGGAGTGGCTGCACCATTTTGCGTTCCCACCAATGGTGAACAAGGGCTCCCCCTACCTCACAGAACTTGTCAGCTTTGTTGATCTTAACCATCCTGACTGGGGTAAGATACAATCTCCAACTTTAGAAAATGTGCATTTCCCTAACTGCTAAGGACAGTGAACACTGTTTGAGGTATTTCTTGCCATTTTTATCTTTTCTGTCAAGAAGTCTCTGTTTAGTTCCCTGAGGCATTTTTTAAAATGGGTCCTTTGTTTCCTTGATTCTACTTTTTTGATTTCTTTGTATATTCTTAATGTTGGTCCCTTGTCAGAAGTGTGGCTAGCAAAGATTCTTTCCGTTCTATGGGTTTCTTCTTCACTCAATTGTTTCCTTAGTTGTGCCATGTTTTTTAGTTTTATAAAGTGCCAGATCATGGTCTTTAATTCCAGGGTAGATGGAGCTCTGTTTAGAGAATCTTTTCCTATACCTGTATGTCTTCAGGTAGGGCTCCTGTTTTCTTCTAACACTTTTAGCACTTCAGGTTTCAAATTGAGGCTCTTGATGCACTTGGAGATAATTTTTGTGCAGGGTGACAGATACCAGTCTAATTCCCATAGGCATGAGGGAATCCAGTTTTGTAGCACCGTGTTCTTTTCTCCAGTACATGTTTTTGACCTCTTTGTCAAATAGCAGAAGGCTGTGTTACTCAGTTACTCTCCTTTACTCAGTTATTCAAGTTTGTGTCTTCCATTTCATTCCATTGCTTTACATGTCAGTTTTTGTGCCAGTACCATACTGGTTTTGGTACAAAAGCTCTATATTGTATCTTGAAGTCTGGAATGGCAATCCTTCCAAAATTATTATTCCTTTTGCTCATGATTTCTCTGAATGACTGTGGTTTGTTCTGTCTCCTTATGAAGTTTAGGATTTTTTTTCCTATTTCTGTGAAGAATGTTGTGGGTATTTTGAGTGTGATTGCTTTGAGTCCATAAATTGCTTTTGGTAGGATGGTCATTAATTTTAATTCCGTTATTACACCAACATAAGTGTAGGTACTACTTCTTCTCATTAATGAAACTTCTTCTCACAGTGAATGAAAACTATCAAAGAAACCTACAGGTGTACACAGTGCAGAGATCAGCGGATTGTGGGATTCTGACGTCAATATCTTCAAATATCTTTCCCACAGCTCCTGCATCTATGGCTTAAGGAATATCATGGGAGTTTGACTGGAAAGATTGTAGGAGCCAGAATACCAGCACGTCTGCTATGAAACAGTTTCTTATAAAAATGGCTACATAAGCAAGACCTGAAAAATGGCAATATCAAGAGACATATTAACTCAGCAGGGAAAAAAATCTCACAGGTCACTCCCCTAAATAAGGAACTACCTGCAAGTACTAACTGCAAAGTGAAGGAAAATTAGCTTCACCCAGGGATGAGCCCCTAATTGGCTATTAAATACAAAGGTCTTGGTCCTAAAACTGTATACATGCATATCAAAAATAGCATCACCAGATTTTATTTATACATATACATATAAAAATAAAAAGAGACTGTCAATGTGACAATGACCCCAGCAGTTGGAGGGAGGAAGATTTGGAGGGACTGAAGAGAATGAAAAAAGGGGAGAAATTATGTAATAAATTTTAATTTTAAATGAAAATAAAAGTCTGAAAAATAAAGTCTTACAACTATAAAATGACAAATATTTTAAGTTAAAAAATCTAATACTATAAGTCTAACTAAATTAAATTCTTGTTAGAAATATTTGAAGAAGAAACATTTAGCTTAAGAGGAAAGGTTCTAAGCTGAAGAGATGGTTCTGCCATCAACAGCATTTAGTGCTCTTTCAGAGGATTCAGGCTTTGTTCCCATCACCAGCATGGCAGCTAACAATCTCCTGTAATTCCAGTTCCAGGAGATCCAATGCACTCTTCTGGCTTCTTCAGGTACCAGATACATACATACATTTAGGCACTCACACACAAGATAAAAAAAAAATCTTTATTTTTATATTTCAGCAACAGAAGAAGATAGGTCCTGGTCCCTCCCATTTTAAGTTTCTAGTGGCTGGACAGATGGCACAGCAGTTAAGAACATTTGTTGTTCTTCCAACAGACCTGAGTTCAAATCCAAGCACCCATGTTAGGTGGCACACAACTACCTGTGACTCTAGACTCAGAGGAACTGATGCCCTCTTCTGGCCTCTGTAGCAGACAGACAGACAGACAGACAGACACACACACACACACACACACACACACACACACACAGAGACACACACATACGCGCATACACACACACACAATTCTATTTTTTAAAAAGTAAGGAGAGGTATTAAACAAACAAAGGTAGGAGATGGTCATCATTTTCAAATCATATTAATCTCAGCTTGGTTAAATCCTGTAATATGATGAAGTTGAGACTTCTATATTTCTTCAAAAGTATCATATCACTTTCTTCCCAAGGTTTTTTGATTGTTTGCTTTTGTTTTTTTGTGGGATTTTTTGTTTGTTTGTTTGTTTTTTAATGACATTGAGCTAAAAAATTTCAGTTCTTTCTTGAACATGCAGCACATAGTCTCTTTACAGGACAAACTTTCTCTGTTTGCAAACAGCACCTCTGGTGTCAGTAACTCATTACAGCAGGGGTTTATCATTGCAACAACTTCTGCAGGTAAGCACTGCAGACACCAGCTTCACACCTCATGTCTTTAAGGAGTAGGACATTTTTTTCCCTTCTAAAATGGGTAGTTGTTTTTTCCTAATAAGCTAGGAGTATTTACTGCTCAGCCAACTTTCCAGCTAAGAATAGCACTTACTTCCTCCCTTAAAGATGACCTTCAGGACTGAGGTGATTGTTGTAAAAATAAAATATGCTATGTGAGTATCCCACTAGTATGGGTAGACTAACCAGTTTCTCTAAAATTTCTTAAACTTTCCAATGTCGAGTCCATAGAGCATATTTGTACCCCAAACAGCAAGTGTCTGGGAAAGAGAAATAGCTACATTTCCTTAAGGACTCTAACATATAAAGTCCCTGAAGCAACAGTGTATTTAACTGTATTAGAGAAAATTACTAAAATTGCTGCCATTTATTGTTCCAGAAGTATTGGAGGAGATGAAGCTTGCATAGGCAATCTGTAACCTAAGTTTTGTATACACAAAATGGAAAAAATTATTCTCCACAGTGAGTACTTGTATAAATCATTTAACTAAATGAAAAGGAATTATTCTAGGCAGAGTAATAAATAAATATAGGTGAACCTTTAATATAAGACTATTTTTAAACTAAAATATAATAATAATATTTTAATAACTTATAATAATAACTCAAAGTTAGATAACTTTGGAACCTAAAAGATTACTTCTCAAAAGCATTTCAAAAGGCACTTACAATCATGTGATGTATCTGAAAAACTGACAGAAGTATGTATCAAAAAGAAGGAATTAGAATGGCTAAGATCAAAACCGCTGAAGACAGCTTATGCTGGAGAGGATGTGGAGCAAGGGGAACTCTCCTCCACTGCTGGTGGGAATGCAAGCTTGTACAGCCACTTTGGAAATCAATATGGCACTTCCTTAGAAAATTGGGAATCAGTCTCCCCCAAGACCCAGCTATATCACTCTTGGGCATATTCCCAAGGAATGCTCAATCATATCACAAGGGCATTTGCTCAGCTATGTTCATAATAGCGTTATTTGTATTAGCCAGAACCTGGAAACAACCTAGATGCCCTTCAACTGAAGAATGGATAAATAAAATGTGGTACATATACACAATGGAGTACTACTCAGCAGAGAAAAACAATGACATCATGAGGTTTGTAGGCAAATGGATGGATCTAGAAAAAATCATCCTGAGTGAGGTAACCCAGACTCAAAAAGACAAACATGGTATGTACTCACTCATAGGTCGATACTAGATGTAAAACAAAGGATGACTAGACTGCTACTCACAACTCCAGGGAGGCTACCTAGAAAAGAGGACCCTAAGAAAGACACAGAGATCACCCAATGACAGAAAAATGGATGAGATCTACATGAGCAAAGTGGACATGGGAGGGGGGGGTAATGAAGGGCAAGGTTCAAGGGAAAGAGAGCTTAGGGGAGCAGGAGATCTCAGCTGGATCAAGAACAGAGAGGGAGATCAAGGAAAAAGAGACCATGATAAATGAAGACCCCATGGGAATAGAAACAAGCAAAGTGCTAGAGATGTCCCCAGAAATCCACAAAGATACCTCCACAATAGACTACTGGCAAGGATCGAGAGAAAGCCCAAACTTACGTACTCTGGTGATAGAATAACCAAACAGCCTAACTGTCATGCTAGACCTCTCATCCAATGAATGATGGAAGCAGATGCAGAGATCCACAGCCAGGCCCCAGGTGGAGCTCTGAGAGTCCAATCAGCAAGAAAGAGGAGGGATTGTATGAGCAAGAATTGTTGAGACCATGATTGGAAAAAGCACAAGGACAAACAGCCAAACTAGTGGAAACACATGAACTATGAACCAATAGCTGAGGAGCCCCCAACTGGATCAGGCCCTCTGGATAAGTGAGACAGTTGATTAGCTTGAACTGTTTGGGAGACACCCAGGCAGTGGGACCTGGACCTGTCCTTTAGTACATGAGCTGGCTGTTTGGAACCTGGGATCTATGCAGGGACACTTTGCTCAGCCTGGAAAGAGGGGACTGGACCTGCCTGTAATGAATCTACCAGGTTGAGCTGAATCCCCAGGGGAGTCCTTAGAGATGGGAATGAGGAGTTCACTGGGCGAGGGGGGGGGGCGGGAGGAGGGAGGATAGGGGAATCCGTGACTGATATGTACAATTAAATTAAACTATAAAAGAAAAAAAGGAAATAAAAAGAAGGAATTAAAATTTTAAAAGCAGAAACAGATAAAACGAGGGAAACAACCTCATTTAACACCAAAAGAGAGGAAAATATTTGAAATTAAAGAAATGTATTACTTTTTTAAAGAAGAAGGTAATAAAATATGTAATAAAAACAAAAATATTGATGAGGGAAACTCTACAAAAAGTGAATTGAAAGACTCCTCATAGTCACAGTCTAGACGCCTTTAACCTGTCAATAGTACCCAACATGAGTCACTGGAATTTACATCAGAGTGCACATGGCAATTTTGCAAAACTAAAAAGACAACATTTACAGGCCAGTGGATCAAAGCAGAAAGCCGGTAAGTTCCAGACAGTAGACAAACTGTTTATCAGCAAAGACACCAAGGGCAGGACAAAGGCAAACGTCCTTGAGAAGAATGCTTTTGACTAAAAATTAAATGTGATACTAGAAAATGTAAAATTCCTAGAAGAAAGAGTAGTGGAAAATCCTCATAATGTTGTTATAGGCAATAGTGGTTTTGATTGAAAACCAAAATCATAGGCAACGAGAGAGAGAGAGAGAGAGAGAGAGAGAGAGAGAGGGAAATAGAATTACCTCAAAGTCGCCAAATGGCAAGAGAATAGAATTGCATCACACATCTGATAAGGAATTAAATATTTCAGGAAACATAATTCAGTACCAAAAAATAATGATCAGTTTTAAAATGATATGTAACTCACCTGCTTTTACTTTATTTTGAGAAAGGTCCCATTACATTGGCTGAGATGACCTGAAACCTGAAATCTTCCTGTCTTGCCCCCTAAATTAAATGAGATTGCAGGCATCAGCTCCATAGCCAGCTTCTAATAAACCTCTCAATGTTTATATTTAGAAAATATTCAAATTCATAACTTCAGAAAATAATGGAACATCATTGTACTAAATATATCACCAGTAGAAACAATAAATGGGATTGCCGCACACATGGCTGCATGAGGTCAAGACCCCTGTTAACTGTTGAATTGTGAGATATACAACTGGTAGCTATCTATCACTTGGTAAGTTCTCAACGAAAACCTGTTGACTCAATAGTGGCTATGTGAACGACAACATACATATTCAATCAAGTCACCACACAGCAGCATAGAAGATACTTTAAACCCATCAACAACACAAATTTTACAAATCTCTATGACAGATATTACTACTCCTATTTTATACATGAAGAAATTAAAAGCTGATTCCCTATGGTGTGATGCCTTACTCAGCCTTGATGCAAGGAGGAGCGTCTAGGTCTGGCCCCAACTTGGTATGCCAGACGATGTTGACTACCCCAGGGAGGCCTTACCCTCTATGAGGAGGGGATGGAGATAGGATGGGAGTAGGTGTGGGGGGGGGGAGTAGGAGAAGAGGAGGGAGGCAGAACAGGGGTTAGTAGGTAAAAGGAAAGAAAAAAATTTTAATAAAAAAAAAAAAAACACTAAGAGCACACAGAAAGTGTCAAAACCCAGCATTTCTCTAGATCACTTTAAAATTTTCAATTAAGCTTAAAGAAATGGATTTCAACTTCTGGTCATTCTCTGGCTCATTGGTACTGATAACACGCTCTCTGAAAATCATCACCTAAGAGTCATCAAACTGCTCTGTCTCAACTCCATCATCATGACACCACAACACTAAATATCAAGACAAAACCTCTATTAAATTACACAATTAAAGGCTCTGCCAAAGACACCAGGTAATGCTGCAGCTTCCGGCTTCTACCATGCTTGTGTTTGGAATGTGAGTTGTAATATTAAAGAGTAAAACAGGCCAGTTATCGCTATGCCTTCTTATACATGAATAAACACCCTGTGACGCAGTTACATTCAAACTCTTAGCTACAATTGGCGGGGAGTATTAGTCATGAAGACAACAGTAGAAACTTTGTAGGAGGATTTTCTTTAATTTGCTTCTGAGTCAATCCACATAGGAGAAATTGGGGAAACAAGATGATTAAAGATAACTTGGGGTGAAAGATTTTTTTAAAACAGACCATAAATAGTGACTGCACCCATGCATTACAAAACATGGTTTAGTCACTTATGACATTTGCCAGAATGTAACATTTAGAGAAAGACTATTTACTTAGTAAAAAGTACATGTGCCTTGATTTCTAGCCATATTCTGTATCCTATGAGAAAAGTTGTACTGTTTCTAGTAATTCTGAGTCAGACAAACGAAGTTAAGGGGAGCAAAGCTTTGTCAGTTGCATGCACTATTCAGCCCCTGCACTACAAGTACTGCTGTCTCAGCACACATAGGTTCTCACTACAAATGGATAAATGAATGAGTCATGATAACTGCATTGTACTTCCCCTCCCTACCAGGGTCGTCACCACCGACAGCCACATGGCAGTCTGTCTTGTCTTCTCTCTGATGCCCTCCCTGATCCTTCATATCCCTCTACTGCTTTCCATGACAGTACTTCACAGAACTCCCCTTCATGGATGATCTCTCCTCTCACCCTTCCCCAGCCTGTGCCTTGCCCAGAAAAGAATTATCCCTGAAATATTGAGAGCAACCAGGCAATCAAGCACAAACTCTTACAGTCTCTCTTCAAACTGGTCTATCTTCCACAGAAGGCAAAAGTCAAGCCTCCATTATGGGGCCCCAGGGAGAGAGAGAAAAATCAGGATTCATTTTCCCATTTTATATTATTTGTAGTTATCTACCCTTCTACCTTAATAATTACACCTTCACAATGATTCCACAGATCAAGTTCAAATTGAGGAAATGCAGACTCCTCCAAGTGGCATGACATAGCAGGAAATAAAAGAGTATCTACAAAGACCCAAGAAGTCATCTCTTGCCCTGTTCCAATTTGCATCTCCATCCAACTCCAGCCTGAGCCACAAGAGGCCTTATGTTCACACTTCTAGATACGCAACCCATGAGTCACATCCACACTTTTCCAAAGCACAATCCTTTGGCTAAACCTCAGGCTCACACATGTACTCACAACAGTGAGATGGCACTAGAAAAGGAGCATTATAACCCCTGGGCTTGGCCAAGAGCTTGCCTGGGCCCTGAGTAAATGGTGTGTGGTCTGACGACTGCAAGCATAGGCAATGAACTCATGGCCTTGAGAGAAAATGTATAACCCAAAGAAAGCCAAAAACAGGACTCACAGACACAGGTCCATCACCCAAGTGTTAGTCACTGGGAAACATTATATTAGAGCGCTCTCTCTCTCTCTCTCTCTCTCTCTCTCTCTCTCTCTCTCTCTCTCTCTTTTCACACACACACACACACACACACACACCTCTGTGGATCACAATGTTTTAAACTATAGATGTATAACTGAATGTATGGTTTGGATAAACAAACAAACAAACATGGCAACAGTACAAGTTTTCTGAGCATATGGCAACCAAAAACAAATCCAAAATCAAACACATAATGAGTCCAAACTGTTTCTGGAAGTATTGCCTATGCTACATCATGAAGCTATACAGAAGTTTTGATTCTGAACTGGATGCTGACAAAATCAAAATGCTTTGGCTCAAATCAAAGCTATAACAAGGTACAAATTGCAGTGTTTTTACTGTACATACAAAATTATCTATCTGCTCCTATAAAACAATGGCTTAATTATAGCAAAAGAAGATTGTTAATATTTTATCATAGCAAAGGTTTTTAAAAATATTTTCCTACCATCATTCCTTCTGAATTAGTATACATGTAAACTGCAGTGTATTTGAATGTTTAATTGCAACTTGAATTATTTCCTAGAACTTCTTTGAAAACCATTAGGTAAATTTTGGCTTGGGATTGGTATATAACTTCCAACCATTTCTGAAATGGCCCTTAAGTACACTTCTGCTATTTTTCACTATTTAGACTAACCAACATGCTTCTTACCAGTGATAACTACATGAGCAAAATATAGACCAACTCTCACAAAGGTTGAAGATGCTCACATGATCAAATACTGAGACAAAGTTTTAATACTTTCTATAAAAATAAACATTCACCTCATTGGTCTTCAACATTGCTTACATTTTAACAAATCAGAAAATTATATAGGGGGTTGGGGATTGGGGATTTAGCTCAGTGGTAGAGCACTTGCCTGGCAAGCGTAAGGCCCCGGGTTCGATCCTCAGCTCCAAAAAAAAAAAAAAAAAAAGAAAAAGAAAATTACATAGATACCAAAGAATGGTTTAAAGAGAAATTTCTTTATGATTTATTTCCAGTAAGTATTTGTATGTCTTTTTTTATGTATCTATATGGCCAGGTAGTGTATAAACTTCACAGGTGAGATGGACTGCTCCAGCTGACTGCTCTGCCTGCTCTCAGCATGTGTTTCGCCAACATTCATCACTTCTGTACTTGGAACTTGAGGATGTCTCCCTTCGTTGCTTCTCTCCCTGCCCATGAACGTGCATCCATCTCCCCTCAAATTCCAAAGCTATAGTCGTGTGCCTCTTTCCCTTCAGTGCCAGATGTCTGAAGAACAGACTCTAGCCTCTCACTCAAGAAATAGCATCTCCCAAATCTTCACTCTGAGACAATTGCCAACCATTGATAAAATGATTCTGACACTTCTACCAGCAAGAGTGTAGATAAACAGCTCTAAGGTGGGGAAACAGCAAGAAGGATTTAAGTGGAATTATGAAGCCAATTTTATACTTCAAATTATAAAGAAACTGAAGGGCAACAAACAGAATACTGAAGTGCAATTGGGTATTTCTTTATGTAGACAATATTAGAGTGTGGAAAAAAATCTCTCAAAGAAGTTAAATAGAGTGAGTCTCCACCTTCATCTTATGGATTCTGCTAGAGCTTACAGTTGGGTTCTTCTTTATGTCTTCAAGTGTCCCTAAACGGATTGGCTACCACAGTCAAGGGGACAATTTGAAAGCAGATTGCCATAGCCTTTTGTACATAGGTGGCCCAAAGAATCTGTAGATGGGAATTTGGAGTTACATTTTCCATATCTTTCTGGTGCAAATTAGATGTCCTTTCAATTATAAATTTAGGTAACAAATTATAGAGGTGTTATTATGTGGAAGATTGGCTGGGAGAAATTACTTATTTTCAAGGACTAGTATTCATGCAGATCTTAAAGTTGTATTTCATACTCATCAGTGCCTGATTAATCAATGAATACGTATATTTACTTAGTATAAATTTATTTGATACATATTATAATTGTATTTCAAGATAGTGGTTTCCCTACACACTTAGATGTCCCATTTCATCCATTTAAAACACAGTGAGAAAGCATCCACAGCTCTAACTGCCAAGGGAGGGCATAAGGTAGCAAGAGGTTTAGAATCCCTGATTTAAATCTGTTTGTGATCCCAGCTCAGCCCCCAATTCTCTTTAGCTAAATTATAGGAAACAGACCCTTTCTTGGTTCTGGTAGACACTGATTAAGAGGAAAGGCACAACAGTCACAGTCTCCTATCTGACAAATTCAGCACTTGTCATTTCCAAAGATACAGCTTCTTTATTCTCTGTAAAATGAAATCACATTCCACAGATGCCAGATTCCCCCTATCACTGGCTTACAGATGGGTTTCCTGCCAGACAACAAATGTGACTGCCAGGACTCCTGCTCTGACATTCTGATAAGGTTGGAGGCATGCCTCAGAAGGAAACAACATTCTTAAAGCAAATGATTGTTCCACAATGGCCTTCTGACACTGTCCATATGCAATGAAGTAGTTAAGTCAATAAGATCTGAAGTACAGGGTCACTCTGCTTTACTTCAGTCAATAACAAGACTACTTATCTCCTGCTGCTTTTTATATATTAGGATGACAGTGTTTCTGCTGTTTCGTGTTACTACATCCTAGGTCCCTGCAATCTTAGAGAGGAAGCATAAGTGATACATGGACTATATATGAAATATTAAAGACTGTGGGACTGTAATTGAATGTATGGCACATGCACATTGTTTATATTGTATTTAATCTTTAGAATTTGTATACTTATAAATACCCACACATTTGTATATGTGGCACACAGATTTTTTATCTCTACATATTATGATGTTTAATATTTAAAATTTGCATTAGTCTAAGTACACTTACACCTTTTTGTGACAGGTGGGAATATTAGCATTGGTAGTTCACTCACAGGTAAATAATCCATGTTTCTAGTCCTTAGTTGCTTTCAAATGTAAATTGCAGCATGTGTTCCTGTGCACTGCTAACACATGACCATCTTCAACAGCAAAATCAACACCTATCTCTAGTATACTGTAAGAACATAAAAAGTAGAAGAGGTTGCTTTGTGCTGGGAAGAGGGAGGTAACTTAGAATCAGGGAGTTAGCAGGTTACCTAACAAATTTTATTGGGCACAAAGGGGTGTCCTTGAAATCAGTCAGTGTTTTGTTCAAGGAAACAAGGAAAGGCATATAGCCATGTCCTAGTTTCAAGATGAATTTTTGTTCACTGCATTGACAGTATTTATTGCTCAATTCCTTTTAGCAAGCACAGGCATGATAGTGCCTTGAGTTCTTATAAAATTTGGGGAACAAAGTCTGAAGAGAGAAAAAGTTCCAGTACATAACCAATGTGTTATGTACTTGATGAAACCAGAAGTAGAAGACAGTCTCTAATGTCCATTTCTGGAACTTTTCTCTCTTTAGACTTTGTTCCCCAAATTTTGTAAGAACTCAAGGTTGGGGATTTAGCTCAGTGGTAGAGCGCTCGCCTAGCAAGCGCAAGGCCCTGGGTTTGATCCTCAGCTCAAAAATAAATAAATAAATAAATAAATAAATAAATAAATAAATAAATAAATAAAATAAACTATTGGTCCATTCATACTTATGATTACAGTACTGGTTTTCTCAACCAGTATTAATTGAAATACTACACATTACAGTACCTGGTAGAAAGTAGCTGCTCAATAAATATTAGTTTTATCACTTCTTTCTTGTTTAATGGCATCCCTAGACATTACAAAGCAGAGTTCGATGAAGCATACACTTAGTCAAAAACAAACACAAAATGGGGTCAGGGAGGTGGCTCGGTGAACAGAGAGCATTTGCTGCACAGGAAGACCTGAATTCAGATCTCCAGCCCCCACAGAAAGATGGGCACTGCAGCGTATGTCTATAACCCTGTTACTCGATGGCAAGAGAGGAGGTCGGACAGGAGCATCTCTGGAAGCTCACGAGCCAGCTAGCCTGGCCCAGACAACTTGTCCAAAGCACGGTTGGAGGCAAGAAATAACACCCGGAGTTGCCCATTTTACCTCCATGCGTGAGCTATGCTATACACATAAGCCCATACTCACACGCATGAATACATATGCAGATATTCTACACATACACACATACACTCACAGGGGATTTTTAAAGGGGAGTGACAAAATAAAAATACCCCCCAGTCCTTGAAAAGCATGGATCAGCCTGCAGAGTGGTAAATGCTATGGTAGAAAGGAGAGCATGACTCTAGATAAATCCATACAAATTCTGAACATTAAGAGCGAAATCTAAAGCATGAGAAGGCAGGATTCAATGCTCTTGACAGTACAGCTGTTAAGAGTCACTTGGGGTACTCAGCGTCTCAGCCAGAGAGGCCTCATCGCTGATACAAAAGGCTCCTAAAGGTCCCGAGGAGACCTTGTCACCTAGGGCTGCTCTTTTCGCATCATTGCTCCTTTCAATGTATTTACTTCTATTAAATCAGCTCAGATCCAGATGCCAAAGAATTGACCCAGGGCCCACACTCATGCTTAGTGTATGAAAGCCCAGAACAGAGTCTTGCTTCCTAGTAAGTAACAACTTTCTTCTGCAACACTGTTCTTCATGAGAGAAAAGCAAAATAGTGTTTCAGGGGAGCGGGGAAGGACAAGGTGCAAGCAGCATAATACTTTAACCATCTCCCTGGCCCCTAGCCACAGGGTGAATAGCTCTCAGGTAGTGTCCTGCCTTGCTGCATAGCCATCCAAAGAAGAAATAACTCTTTCACGGGTAATGTCTTTATACATTCATCAGAGCCTCTGATTTCTGTGTGTTTGCAAACTAACTGCCTAATAGCACTTTGGCTATGATAACTTACATTGTTTCGTTCACTTTTGCCTCCTTTTTACAAGATAGGAGAAATATCAATTATTCATCCAGCCGCTTACACTTGTTAATGCCACCCAACTGGGGAGCTCAGGTATGTGAAAAGGCTAAATGAACTTGATTCATCTATGTTCTATGATTGTCACACTGGGAATAGTGAGATGTTGAGTTTCTATGACATGCTACATTTCTCAGATAAGCCTGGGCCACTTCTCCATGTTGAGTGATACAATTTCAGATGTGTGTCCCTAGGCTATCACTATGAGGATCTGTCTGGACTTCTGAAAGATAGGAACCACAAGTTGGTGAACATAAATGCTTGCAAGGCACCATTGAGCTCTGGAATTAGTAGGATTGTGGGTTTATGGCCAGTTATGGGTAGTAAGAAATGGTGACTAAGAACTGGAAAAGCATTAACAATAAAGAAAGAGAGGACATAAAGTAGGAAATGACTAAGCCAGTTTTACATCCAATTTCTAGAATTAGACACTTAATGAGGCTGAAGCTAGATTAGAGCAGCCAGGAAAGAGAAAAAGAGAGTCTAGAAAATGAAGCTCTCCCTTAGTGATGATCAGCTGACACACATGGTACAGGCAGCAACCTGGAAATTGGTTAGAGATATGAAGCAGATTATTACCACCATCTATGAGTGTCACCCAGTAAATAAATCAGCTAGGTGTACCAGAATATTCGAGCTCATTGTAAATAGAGGAGTACCAAAAGTAATCTTGCATCAGAAATTGATAGAGATTCCTGGCACAAGTCTCAAGGAACTGGTTGTGCTCACATTCCCTCTCAGTGTGACGGTTCTGGGGACTCTACCAGCTTTGGAGAGGATCCCAGCCAGGAGGTACAAAGTCAAAGTCTGTAATCTGGCACTCCAGATACCAGGTATCAAATGACAAGCAGGCTTTCTGGCAGGACCCAGCTTGGAAGGTTAAACTTAATACCAAATCAAGCCCAGTCATATAAACTGCCCAAATGCATCAAAACTTGGTTCCAATGGACACAAAGCTTTCCAGAACTCACACTCACATGCTCTTTCCAAGTTTGCAGCTGTGAAACTATTTCTGGACTCTTTGACATGTATTATACCAACCTTTCTTGAAAATGGACACCTCTACACATCACCTAACAGGCTGGGAAGGCTGGCTGTCCACCAAAGATCCTGGCTCCATTTACATTGCTTCCACGAAGTAGATGCCAAGCCAACATGTCTTAGTTGTCTTGACTTAAATGGTAATACATATGAAGCACTTCCTATGCAGAGTAATGTGATCACTTCCAGTATCTTTCTCTGTTCTCTCTCTACCTGCTAGCTTAACCCAGAGGACTGTAGCCCTATTGTAAAGTTGAGACATACATGGAAGGACTGAAAATGTATTGAGATGATTCCCCCATAAAATGCTTAAAAAGTGAATCCCATGTGACACTAAATCATAGTGCTAAGAGTCCTGAGTCATCATTAATACTAAATTGTTTGTTCTTTGACAATTTCTTACATGTATAAAATGTATTCTGGTTACCATATCCCATACATTATCTTACATCTCCCTCTAACCTCTGTCAGTCCAGCTTCCTCCCTAAGACTCTTCTTTCCCACATTCATGTCTTTTTGTTTCGTTTTGTGACCCCCCCTAAGTATAAACATGGCTGTCTGTGTGCCTGAATTTTGGAACTATCCACTGGAGCCTCATGCATGCACCTGTGGGTACACAACTAGGGACCATGACTCTCCCTCTCCCAGAATCTGTCCTAGGCCAAGAGTTTAGCAGGTGGAGTTTCATGGGCTCTCCCCTCATCTATGGCTGACTGTCTCATGCAGGCCCAATGACAGGAACCTCAGCTTTTTTGAGTTCATTCTTTCAATGGCTGTGTGGTGTCCAAAAGATGGCATTTCATAGTGACTCTCTCCTATTTTTAGAAAAATAGGCACCTGAGTTTGGCTATCAGAAATGATAATGAGTTCTGATTCATAGCTTGCCTCTGGAGTATGAAAATAAATAAAGCTAGAGCTTAACTGCCATTGCCTGACACCTGGGAGAGATTAGGACAGAGGGTGCCAATCAGATGTCAGAGCTTGAAGCTGTTTCTGTGGCCTGTCAGAAGTTGAGTCTAATTTTTACTCCATTTGTGTGTGGCAGGGTTGCAAACTCCACCTGCTGGAACAGATAAGGATGACTACTGATCCACAGCACCTGTCTTTCACAACATGAACCCAGAGCACAAACAGGACTGAACCTTACCTGCATAGTCATTTGTGCCTGGCAATGAAAGGAACTATGGGGGGGGGGGGGCACAATGTCTAGTATCAATGGACATGCAAGGATAAGCCTTTGAAATCTTTTAACAATACAGTTAGTCTGACCATCAAATTGCCAAATTACATCAAATTATGTTATTTCCTAATCTTTTTATCAGTGTGATAAGTTTGAATTACGCTTCTTTTAAGAACACTATATGCAGTATCCTGGTAACCTCAGAGAAATGCTAGTCATACATCACAGGCAGAGGATGCATGGTTTCTTACCACAGACATGTCCCTTGTGAAAGCCTTCTCACCTCTCACCTCTTAATAATTGTACATGGAAAACCACACACAGCATGGGGAGGGGAAATGAATCCAAGACATAACTCCCTTGTCCTCCCTTAGAATGCAATTTTGTTTAGCATTTAACTGTCTTCCCTTGAAGAACAAATTATGCTCTCCTGAAATAAACGCCAATCTTTTGGCCCACAGAGAAAAGGGAACAAACAGCCAAATATCCGCTCACCACAATGAGCTTAAATGAAGCATGGATTTAAGCTGCTCTTATGTGTATAACCCATGATCTTTATTAGAGTTTACTTTGCATAATTACCTCAGGGAACTATGAGAAGCCCAGAGCTGTTTCCGAGTCTTGATTTGCTGTGTGCTGCTGTATCCAAGCAAGTAAATATAAACTGGAGGGATTTGCCAGACTCCCTGGATCTAGAAATTATCCCCCACAAAGTGAGAACTGGAGCATCCTGGAGTCATTTGGGTATCTGACAATACACTGTGTGCCAAAGGAAAAATCAACAGACTATTTCTCTGCCTTGGAGAAAAATAGAAAGTTGCTGAGGGGGCAGTTAAGATTATGACAGTGGATATTTATTCAGATTTGTTTTCCCAGAACTAATCCAAAGGACTCACAAGTGTCCTTAAAGGAGCTGCCGTTTGGAAGAAGCACAGGCTGTGAATGCCATGGGGGAAAATCAGGTTGTCTTAGAATTTAGAGAGACTCTGCTACAAAGCAGAGAATGAGAGATGGTTTTAGGGTTAAAAAACACACACAGGAAGTACAAGAAAGACATGGGCGGCCGGGGGCAGGGGGGACTTTAAGGCAAATCCAAGACAACATCAGAAACTATCCACTTCCAATATAAAAGAAACTTCAAAAAGATGAGCACTCAACCCAACCAGCACATAAGGAAACATGAAGCAAACCTTCTGCCAAACAATCCCCTGAGCTTCTAAAACCACAATTCACATTCTCCTACATAAGGATCTCTCCTCAGGTCAACAGGAATGTCAATCTCTTCTTGTAAAGTGTTTTGTCCCCCTAAGATATAAAATATTCATTAAAGGGTTGAAGGATCTTAAGTTCCAAAAAGTCTGCCAGGAATTTAAGCCGTAGAACTGAGAGGATATGAATGAATATATAATCAATATGATTCTAGAGTAGCTTGCATTGATAATGCTGTTTACCTACAGAATACCAAGTATATTTGTAATACTATGAGGAAGCATAGCAAAACCCACACTTGGGAAATAACTGGCAACGTGCTTGTCCCCGAAGTATGAAGACCTAAGTTTAAGTCCCAGAATCCACACAAAATTCCAGGGGTGGTAGCATACACCTGTAGTCCCGGTGCCAGAGAGAAAAGACAAGTGAGTATGTAGGCATTGTGGGCAGCATTCTAGCCTATGTGGTGAACTCCAGGCAAGCAAGAGACTCTATCTCAAAAACAACTCCTGAGGAGTGACACCTAGGATGTCCTCCATTCCCAGACACACATGCAGATACACAACCCAATAAATAGATTTGGATAAGCTAGGAAAAACATTAGAGGTCATCTAAGCCACTGTTTTTTAAACTTTTTCACACTTCTGCCTTGTTCTTCAAATCCCATATGACTGTAGTTTCTATGTTTTCTCCCCTTGGAGCTCTTTAGTCAGATTCTCCAGAATTTTCAACCTAATAAACATGATCAAACTATACAGCTTAGCATTATCAGGACTCAGGATCAGGGATACCTCACCAAAGAACACTTGATAAATGTTGACCACATCGAGTGTGGAAGAAGTCAAAGAGCAAGTTCCAAGGTCTATATTCCAATAGGAATCCTCACTGCCTAATCCTATAATCAAGATTACCTACTGTGTATGATTGGAGCTTATGTCTGCATCTCTCCCTTTGCTCAAAACCATCTCCTTTACTGAAGCAAAGATTAACATTTTAACATAATTATAGAATAAGGCAATCTCCTGGAATTCTTTAGAAAAATGAACACCATTAATATTCAAAAATATCATTAGTGGAATAATATATCAAAGCATCCAGCTTAACAATTGCATAAAATTTGTGAAACAAAAGAGATGAGGGAGTCCATATGAGCTGGTACATGTGAGCATAAAGGAAAAAAGGAAGGAGATATATAGATATATGTATGTATTTTTCATTTTATGTGTGAAAGAGCAGAGTGAGTGTGTGAGTGAGTGAGTGAGTGACTGAGTGAGTGAGTGAGTGAGTGAGTGAGTGAGTGAGTGAGTAAACCAGACATGCTCAAATATAAGGAAGGCAGGAAGACAAGCCCTATGACAGATAACCAAGGAAGACCTGGACACTCAGCACCTGAAAACAAAATCCACATGGACAGTATGTGACCAGAATAAGGAGAGAAGAAAGCAAAGAAAGGTCTTTGCCAATTTCATTATCACCTGGGCCAGGCTTGCCTAATTCTATTTCCAGAACTTATATCAATGTAGTGACTGCTAGATCTGAAACCATTGTGAATTATTAAAGGAAATAAGTACATATATATGTAAATACATACATACACATACAAATTATCTGATTTGCTAGGCAGCATTTCTTTGCTTCTGTCTTTTTTGTTTGCATATGTGACATTGTAAATGACTTTGAAAATAATCTTCCCTTCCATCTATTCAACTATATTCATTTCCTCAGTCCAGGCTCTGAAATCCTTGCATAATGTTCAGATTGATTTTCAGCTGCTCTTGTAAAACCTTCTAAGAATTCTGGGACTGGGACTGAGTCAGGGTGATGTGATTAGCTCTGCCTTCACACCCCTCTAGGTGGTTTCACATTTGTTAGCCTTTGGTCTTTAACCTTCAAAGTGTCCTCATGCCCCTATGTTAAAAACTAAACTCAAGGCTTTGTCATGAATATTAAGTTCTTTGTGTCAACTTTCACATGTATTTTTAAATCTCACTTTAAAATTTTTCTACCCACATCTCATTTTTTTCCTTTGTATCTTTCTTCTCTTTCTCATGGATACATGTAAATTGTTTTAAGGTATTGTGTGTGTGTGTGTGTGTGTGTGTGTGTGTGTGTGTGTGTGTGTGTGTGAGCAGCACAAAGCAAGGTTGAATTATATGTCATTGTTAATGCCATTTTGAAGGTTAATAGCGCTTGTTGAGTTTCTTTATGATTCTGAACATTCCTCAAAGAAAGTTCCCAGTGCCCCACCCCCACATCACTGTGGTGGCTCACACTTGAAGCAATACCCAAAGTCAGATGCTGTACTTTCCTATTGTGAGCCAATGCTTGAGACTCAGTGGTTGTCTGGTTGGATTGACCACTATAATTAGCACACACTGTGCAGCCTGCTCCCTTTTACACGCCTACCTCTCAAAATAAGCCTCTGCATCATCTTACTTTTTTATGATATCAACATTTATTAACACATTGTCAGCAAATCACTGACAATTTAAATTTAAATGCCTTTCCACAATTAATAACTTTGTGATAAAAGACACAAAATTTTAAAATTTTAAAGTCATCGTGAATATGGATATGAACCAAAGCTTTATGTCTGCTCATCAACTGAAGAAAAACCTTTCCATTAAGAAAAGAAGAAAAAAATAGTGATACAATTTTCACAAGAACCGTGTTCTGCTGCAATTTGTTATTGTGAGAATGTCTAAATGCCTGCCTCGTAGAAGGTTTGTATTTAAAATTCAAATTTTCAACTAACGGAACAGGCTCACAATCCCACAGAGATGTAATTACATTCTCTCTCCATCAATTTCTAATTTCTTCAGGCTCCCAGGTTGCTACAGCAGCAGTACAAAGATCTGGCATGTTCAAAACTCAGATTCTTCTTTGGTGGCCTCCAATTTGTTTCCTTTTTCCAGCAACAAAAGCCTGATGCAAGTCAATGAAGATGATACCAGGAGTCCAGATTCGGTAAAACTTAGGAATACCCTCTCTCTTATTACATCTCTCACTTGATAGGACATTTAACAGCCTTTGTACCCATTCAAAAGCAAACTGATTACAATTTCTGCTATAGACATGGTATATTTTGATTAAAGTGCTTGTAAAAAAAAACTAGGTTAACAACCAACACTATCATTTTTAGGACTGGGTTAAAAAAATGTTACAGTGTGTTCCTGTGGTTGTCAAAGTGGTGCTTTCTAGAAACAAAACAACTTATTCATTAACCCTATTACTCAGCCAAGGACAAGACTTGATTGTGGTTGTTTCTTTTTTTCCCTCTCTTTTTCTTTTTTCATTCAGCTGGATGATGGGATTCAGGTGCCTTTGTGCTGGAAGAAATCAACAGAGCTGATGAAATTCCACTTTTTATAAGAAGGACCTCGGGTTGTATGAACCATTTATTTTTTTTATTTATAAAAGCTTGTCAAGCTCCAGAAGCTTCAGTATCCTCAAACAGAAAATGCAATTGTCCCAGTAAGGACTTGCCAACTGTGTCTCTTAAAAATATAATAGAAGAGACACATTCCACATATTCAAAGAGAGCATGAATAAAATGGATCCAAAGAGAACATTCTGCTTTGTGTATCATGGCAAACCCTTCTCCATTGCAAGGATGTGTTCCAATCAACATTTATCAAGCCATGGCAGTTGGTGAGCAAGGGCAAATGTTTATAATCTGGCTTGTGTAGATAGCCTGAGTGCCACACTGCTGGACTGAAAGGGGGGAAAAAATGAAGGAAAAATGTTAGTTGTAGCTAACGAATTACCTATGTTATTAGGGCCACTCTATAAGAGCAAATAAAAAGATCCTTAGTTTTGATTAACTGATGGAATCTTGCAAATCTGCAAGGAAGCCAAGCTTAGCCTCAAGTCATGAGCACTGGATTCTTCTACACCTGCCCATGGCTAAGATGGCAGCACTCATTTAGCTTGTGCTTTTATCACATAACACTAAAAATCATGAAAAATTTGAACTTCTCACTTCCCCCAGGAATGCATCTTGATGAAGATTCATCGAGGATTGATTGATACAAAGGCATTGTAAAGAAAAAGGAGAAATGTCACACTGAAATTACATAGCCCTGAAGGAAACTATAATACTAGATCTAGCAGGAGTCCATTCTTGTGATTGATTAAATTATAAAGGAAATGAATATTAATTTCAGTAATTGTGTTAACAAAGTAACAAGGTAATTGCCTTATGCTGAAGTAATATTAAAAATCATGTATCATTTCATAGGAATAATGAGAAGGGCATGAATATATTCTTAAATCACTGCCTAGGCAATTAATAAATATAACAAGATGATTTTTGCCTTCTAGCAATAGATAGGAATAACCAGCAACCTAAGAGAAATTGACAGACATATCCAAGTGTCTCTGCAGCTCATTATGGAAGGAACTGTCTGAATACCACACTCAGCTACACCTGTGCACACAGACGGTAAATTGCTACCTGAGGTTTGGCTTGGGAAAAAAATCAGGAGAAAGGAAAGTGTCTTTTTTTAATGTGTGTGTTCAAGTGTTTTAGAATGGAGCATACACACTATCCAGAAAACAAAAGAATGGCTTTCCTTTTTTAAAGACAGTCTTCTTTTAATGAAAGTAATCCTACACACAGCAGAAATTTCAAAAAGGTAGAAGTTATGATTTGCTTCACCAACCCACCAATCAACTAAGATGTCAGCATATTTCTTTGTTCTTTTGGGGGTTGGGGCTAAGAAAAGCATCTTGTTTCATGGATTTGTTTTGTTTTCATTATGATCATGTGGAAGTCCATCTGAATTAAGTTAAACATGACTGATAGTTATCAAAGTTTGTTGAAGGTGAGTGACAAAGGTAATTTTCTACTACTTTGGGGAACAGCTATCTCACAAAAACACTAACAAAACACCCATGAGTGAGGTTATGATGCTAATCAGAAACAGTACTTAGCCCTACTATAGTTTTATGAGAGTGCCATTATATAGTGGCTCATCATTGACCAAAATGCTGTTATAGACATGACTGTGTACTAGAGATGCAAACATGCCTCTCCTGCCTACAGAGAATTTGCCATTACTGGCAAACGTGGACCTAGATGTCCTTTATGTCATTTATGTTATCACAGTTGCTTTAGAAATGGGAACATTCATTCAGGAAATGAAGAAAGTAAGATCACATCTACTGAATTCTATGTGTTTACTCTGTCAACCCAAAAAGCTGGTCTGATGGAAAAAAAAAAAAAAAAAACATTGACAGACTGAGCATTGTGTTGTGTGGCCAGCCAGGTTATTTTACAGGATGGGGCTTTGGCATACTGAGTTTCTCAGAAAACTTATGATGAGGTTAGTATGTAGGAAGCCTGTCACTCAATTTCTGCAAAAAAGACAAAGGAAGAGGAGCAGAACAAACACAGAAGTACGTCTACCATGCAAGTCCAAAGGAACCTCAACTAACTTTGTAAGAGAAGAAGAAGAGGAGGAGGGGGAAGAGGAAGGAGAGAGAGAGAGAGAGAGAGAGAGAGAGAGAGAGAGAGAGAGAGAGAGAGAGAACGAGCCAGCTGGAGCTTTGTAATCTAATGTTGTCCAGTAACCAAATTCAATAGACCTGCAGAAAGGATAGTACTGCAGAAAAGGAAGTATCATAGAGCAGCAGTAAACCTAGACATGTGCTGAGAGCTAAAGGTTCTTTGCTAATAGCTCTTCCAGCAGCCTCAAATATGAGTATATTTTTCTGTGATGATCTAGGAAATATACCATCCTATCACAGTGAATGCTGTCCAATTTGTAATGGGGAATTTAAGGCAGCAAACAATACCTGGCTTCTCTAAACTAGATGCTAAAAATGAAAACTACCCACTTTACTATTATCTATAATAATAAAAATCTGCTAGTAAAATAATGACTTTCTATGTCCAACATCTCCATGGCCTGATGCTTTAGTTATCTTGTTTTACAAGCAAGGAATACTTCCTCCAGAAAGTAGTAAAGAAAAAAACCCTGTTATCAATAGTGAAGGGCTGCCGGGCATCGGTGGCGCATACCTTTAATCCCAGCACTCGGGAGGTAGAGCCAGGAGGATCTCTGTGAGTTCAAGGCCAGCCTGGGCTACCAAATGAGTTCCAGGACAGGCGCAAAGCTACACAGAGAAACCCTGTCTTGAAAAACAAACAAACAAAAAAACAGTGAGTGGCTGACTTCACTTCTTGGCCAGTTTGATTCTTTATGCCTGAGTTGCCAAACAAGAAAAAAGAAATTAGGATTTTACTCTATTATCTTAGAAATATCTTGATTATCAAAGGAAAATTGTGATTTTATTATATAGTGGAGAGAGGCAGGAATATATGTAGACTCCTCTGAGTTAAAAATTACTCCAATAAACCTGTTACTAATGAGGACCTTTAACCCAGCAAAAGATTACTTCAGAAATGAAGAGTGTAATGCTCCAACAAAAAATTCCAAGCAGTTGAGGCACTGACACAGGAAGAGAAACAGGTGGTAGATACTTGAAGAAGGGAGCTATAAATATGTAGTGTCCCATATGATCAGTTCAACACACAAAGACAGAAGTTATAAGTATTTTTCTTATGTGCTTCTGGATATATCTATGTAAATGATTTCCTGCTTCTATAATATTCATTATGTTAATAGTAATGAAGCTTATAATTCAGCATTTAAATTATAAAATATATCCAAGTGGATTATAAATAACCTACGAAAATGATAAGCACTATCTAACGTGGCATATAGCCTTGTTTTGTCTAAAACACATGAAAGAGAAATCCCATTTAACAGAAGGCATCCTACTGAGCACAATTCTCACAGATGCATTAAGGTAGAGAATGTTTACATGTGTCAGGAATTAATGTCAAGTAGTCTTTATGGACAATATTGTGTTTAAACAGCTTTAAAAAGTACCGCTTTCTCACAAGATTCATGATGCCCTTCTCATTTGGTTCATTGGTTTCCATGTTGAAGATGTTCTACTTTTAAGAAAGAGGTGGAGAATTTCAAATGTTTTGTGTCATATCATGTATTTCTCTAGCTTCTCTCCGATGACTCACTGACCTTCCTGTGCTGAATTCCTAGAAGTTCCTTGAAAGTCAGCTGCAACTCAGCATTATTTTTTCCATCTGTGCCCTTTCCATCAGCATGCTAATCAGTGTATAGAGGCTCAAGGAGCACATCTGGATTTTATAAATACTTGTCTCCAAAGCAGTCCACTCCTTCTTCTGAAGTACAGAGCCCTGTATCCAACTTGCTACTCATTGTCTTCACTTGGAAATCCCCAAGGCAACTCAGAAGCGTATCTAAGACCAAATTCACTCTTTTACCAAAATGTAATGATCAACTCCATGAGTAGCAATTATTACCAATCTCTGTCTTAAGGCAGAAGATAGATGTGAACTTCATTGGCTTCCATTCAACCTTTATATTCTATATAGCTTGTCTATTTAATTCCAGATCTTACATCATATATCTGTGCATTTTCACTGCCACAATCCTTTTCCAAACATTAGGAATAATGCGGCACTCTAAAAGAAAACCATGGTGCCACCTGACCAGACTGCAATACCTCTCTTCCCTGTATCTAATATGTTCTACCAACAAGTAACTTTCAGGTTGCAAATTTATTCATGTCCTTAAAATTCTTCAGTGAGTTTCATTGTTCTTATATTTAAACACAACAGAATTACCATGAATCACATAAGTTTCTTGTCAGAAACTGGTGATGTTGTTGGTTATATAGACCAACTCAATAACTCAATATCACACAGTCATAATAACTAGTATTTGTTATTGGTTTCTAAAACATCTGAGCACTCTCCTTTAATATTTTATAAGACTGCTTAATAGGATAGTCCTACCTGACATTCTCTTCCCTTGCTGGGATCATATCAACCTGTCAAATTTTCAATTATGTGTCCTCTTTTCTTCGGTAGTATTTCAGTAAATATTGTATCCCTGTTTGTAATGATCCTTTGTCACACACACACACACACACACACACACACACACACACACACTTCAATAATCAATGCTTTTGTATTAATCTTGTTCAAATGGCCCTTCCTCAGAGGAACTTCTCTCAATGGTTCGGAAAGATAAAGAAGCTTTATTATATGCTCTTGATTTGCATGTTTATTTCCTTTATGGATTTTAGTTATATTTTTGTTTTTGTGATTATCTTACTTCCAATTCTCTCACATGGCTGTAAGTTCCCCAAGGGCAGGGTCAGTATGCTATCTGTAGAAGTTTTAATATGAATGACCACCATGGGCTCATATATTTGAATGCTTGGCCCCCACTTGGCTGAACTGTTTGGGAAGAATTAGGAGGTATGGCCTTGTTGGAGAAGGTGTGTCACTAGGAGTGAGACTTGAGGATTAAAAAGTTCATGCCACAAGGCAGAATCCTAATTATTAACAAAAAGAATCCTAAAAAGTGACCAAAAAAGTGGGGGGGATATAAAAAAGATTTTTTTGTGTGTGTTTTAATTAAAAATTATATATATTTATATATAATATATATTATATATATATATATATGAGATTATGGGAATTGTCTCATGCTGTTATAAAGACAGAAAAGTTCCATCACGTGACCTTTTCTCAGATGGTGAAATTCAGATCCAGTCCAAATGTCTGATAAGTGGTAGTGCTAATATGCCATGGCAGGACTCAAGAAAATAGATGTGTTTTCCAGAAGAGAAAGCAACTTTTCCTCTTCCTCTGCCTTTTTGTTCTGTATGAGTCCTCAGTCAAATAGATATCCATGCTTTACTCAGTTTATCACCATACTCATCCCAAAAGACGCATACAGATAATGTTTTCTTGGTTACTTAGGCATTCCTAAGAGTGGTCAACTTGAAACATAAAGTTAGCCATCATATACACCTTCCTGAAAAGCTTTCAGGTCAACAGCATAATTACATATCAAGCAAAGCCCATAGAACTCTATAAAAAGAAGACAAAAACATCCAACTACATTCCTAACAAACCTACTAGCAAAATTAATCCTCCACAGGCTCTGTTCTTAAAAATAATCTTCAGTCTTTCCTTTGCAATCATATGCCTTTTGATTTGAGTAGATCTATTTGGAGATGCAGATCATTACTGGATTCAGTTCTAAGAGAGGCCAATCATAAGAAAATTTAAAAAGTCAGCCTAGAGAAATCTTTCATTGCTGTTTTACTGTGGAAGAACTTATACTCTGGCTGCCACTTCTGTGGTTTTTGCTCCCCTACACCCAATTACACATCATACTGTGGAAAGCATCACGTTTCTCAGAGCCACTATACACAAAGGTACTTTCTGGCAAGAAAGAGAACATTTAGCTACTTCATTAAGATGTTTCTAATTTCTGAGATTTCCTTTTTGATTGTGAAAAGAAGTTGGGGTGCATAATATTAACTTGTTGAGGCATAACACAGCCCCCATGTTTTGGCGGCCTCCCCTCCCCTCCATTTACCAATTGCTTATGAGCTAATCTGTATTTAACAGACATGTATTAATTTTAGCAGAAAAAAAAATTGTGTGCTATTTATCCTATTTTCTACATATCTGAGTTGAATAGAACTGCCAGGCTGATTTCATTGGTTTAAATTTACTTAATTTTTGAAAAAGTATCTTTTGAGCCCACTGGTACTTATAAAATTAAAGACATTCATACTTTAACAACAGTGAGCCCACCCATCTTATCAAGATGTTTTATAAATGAAAGTCTTATCCAAAGAGAATATATTTGCAATGGTAGCCCTTCTCTCCATAAGTTCACTGGTATTCTCCTACAGCTTTATAACTCAATAAACACAAAACACACAGCTAGGACCAGAGGATCTAGATCAGATTAAAAGTCTCCATTTTTATCTTGCTGGAATTCATATTTGAGTTGGTGAGGCGATGCCTTCAAACTATGTATGCCATTTATTCAGAGTACAAGTCTAACTGATGTGGTGGGTTTCACAAGTGGGAGCTGTCATGTTCTTGACAAATAAGAAAACTCGTACCAAGTAGAACATTTCACCATGACCACAGCACAATACACACTGCAGGTCAAAATTTCTCCATAAGACGTTGTCATATACTCAAACATTTTTACTTGACATATGACTTATCCTTGAAGAAAATGGAGGGCATTTTGCTATACATATTCTGACAAAATTTTCTAAGATATTCTGAAGTTGAATTTCATTTTGTAAGATGTCCAAAAGAAAAGTCAGTTTTCTCAAATTACTTTAAAAATAAAGCAGAGTTCAACAGATATTTAAGTCAAATAAATCTATTTTATTCTGTTAAAATATAATTTATTCTTTGAAAATTTCATACATATCTGCAGTGTATTAGTTCATATCAATTCTCCACTCCCCACCTTCAATTTTCCCCAGAAATTCAACACATCTCCTTGTAACTTAATGTTGTTTTAACTTTTTATTAAAAGTTTTTCATAGAGTATAATTTAATCAGGTTTCCCCTCCTCTCAGATCTTTCCTACCTCCTATCCACCCATTCTTCATATGCTCTTTCTCACTTACACATGCAAACTCTCACTCTCTCATGCAAAAATACAAAAAGAAGCTAAAATTCATAAAAACAAACAATAAGACAAAAATACCAAAAGGAAGAAAAAGCCTACCCCTACACACACACACACACTGTGAATTATATTTTGTGTTGACCAACTTACTCCTGAGAGGAGGACTTTCCCTAGAATGGGGTTGGCATACCCAGTCACATTCCACTGGAGACATCCATCACCTCTAGCTCTAACAATCTTCCATCTTGTCTTCTTCCTATATACCAGAGTTTTGAGGGGAGGGTTTCAGTGCATCACTCATCCTCAGAATAAAAATTTCTTCTTATAATATACAGGAATTAATACAAAGAGCCACAGGTGGACAATGCACAGATAGTTTGGAACATTCAGTCATAAATGACATGTGTTTGTTTTTATGTTCTATTTATTTATTTCTTAAACCCATTGAACTCAATCACTGTTGTCCATATGCATATGCATGTGGGATCAGCCACCAGAGCATGGACAACTGTAGAGTGGCTACTTTTCAAAGAAATATATCCCAAAACTTTAGGAAACTATTTAAAAACATCTACTTTTCTGTATTCAGCCACCAATATATCAGTAATTAAACTAAACAACAAATTACTATAGTCACTAAATTAAAAACGCTTCTAAAACAGTGGCAATGGGAACAGAAAAAGCATAGATCCAAAACCTTCAATCTAGATGATTCTGAGGACACTGTAAAGGAAACTATCAGAATACGAAGAAAAAAGAATGGCGAATAATACTGTCCACTTCTGCAAGAAGAGATATTTTTAAATATTGATCAGAGATTCATTGCACAAGCTGGATAAGTAGGGACTGTCTTGGAAAGTAATGGTAGTTTAGTGGCATGAAGATTTAAGAAAAAATTCTGCAAGTGGACCCCATAGAGTGAATACAAATGTATTGTAAACATCTATTATTTTGTATGTGTGTAAATCATTCAAATATTCACTAGATTATCAAGAAAATGGAAAGGTGAGATGTCCTGCAGATGTCAGTCACTTTCTCTACTACTTCAGTAGTGAATAAGGGGAGCATATTTGAGTGACCATAAGTGATGTAAAAAAAGTCAATGAATTAAATTAACCAAAGTAGTTTTCTAGTCATCATTATTCACTATGACTGTTGAGTGTCCTATCTAGCAACCATATGGAACAATAATAAAACCTATACAACTCCCCAGCCATCTGATTGCAGGCGACTATGTTAAAACACCTTTCATAAGGAAGAGCACTTTTCATTACTGTAGACACTCTGTCAACCCCACTATGAACATGCTTACTAAATGCTTTTATTGCTTTACTATTATTTTTATTCTATACTATTAGCTTTGCTTCTAATGAAGAACTATATTTTGGTCTAAACATAAAGAAGTAAAGAGTCAGATTCAAACATTTCATATTATTTTCATATATCATCATAGAAAAGTAGATTTTATCACAGAACATCATGTCTTCTGGCTTCTGGAAGATTCAGTTATATCACCAGGTCATAAGAGACCATTTGTAAAGTAAGGATAGACTCCTAGTAGAGAGTTGTCTGTGGTTACATGTTCTGAAGAAGAGATCACTATATGGTGCAGTTTTTCTTAGAAATTATGTCTGTACAAAGTAACATTTATTATTGTAGGCAATTACAATATATATGTTTCTTTCACCAGGCAAAATTTTAGATTGTACTAGTTTTGCTGTGTTAGCACCAAATGAAGATGTCTTAGAGCAGAGCCCAAACTATTAATCACACAGTTTACTTGAAACTGAGACAATCATATGAACAATTACAGAAGATGAATTCATAAGACATTTTGGGAAAAGAGTATGAGTTGTGTAGATATATACAGCAATTACTCAATTGCCAAAGAGTAATATCTTATGCTACACACACACACACACACACACACACACACACACACACACACACACACAGAGGGAAGTGCCACTTTGCCACTTTTTGGTATTGCCATGCCCACTGGCAAAAGGTTAGTCATAACCCAGTACAAGCAGGACTCCCTCCATCCTCATGATGGAGAACAGGTGCCATCCAACTAGCCCAGTTAAAACAAAACAAAGAAAGCAACCTAGGTGCTGACTTTGAAGAAAGCCAGCATGACGTATCATAGAGAATATAGAAAATAATTCATATCCTTAGGACCAGTTTACCCCCAAAATGGCTGTAAAACACACATTTTTCCCTCTCGTCTCAATAGATTAAAATAATTGTGTTTATATTAGTTAGAATTTTCTGAATTCCTTTCTCTCTAACATTTTCTACAAATATTAAGCAGAGGAGTTGTAGAAGCCTCTTTTATACAAGTTTATAAATTTCACCCAAATGTTGTATCTATAAAATAGGACTGTGACGACAGTAGAAGAATGGACAGACATCACTGTGAGACAGCATGATAACTTGTAAGATTTTAGTCTTTTCTTTTGCAGAAAGATTTTCATACATGTGAAGAACAGTTTCATTTTAAGAGGTAGGGTTATGCTCTTGTTTCTCTTTGGAAGGTTTTGCTTCCTTCCTTAGGTTTATATTGGAGAATAGAAACCATATCTTAGTATGATATCCACAATGTGCCTTATCTCAGGCCTGGCTCATATTAAAAAAAACTCAATAAATATTGAATCAACAATAATAATAAGCCTAGATAAGTGGTTGAAGCAAAAATAACTTTGATGAAAAAAATAGAATGCCATTATAAGGAAAAACAGTAATTACTAGTTTCTTCCACAAAAACTAAAGCCTTGTTAACACAAATTTTGATCATCAATTCCATAAATCCTTACATTAGTAATCACTGAAATCATGAGGCTTTGTTTAACCAATGTCTTTTCTATCTAATTGACTAACTAACAAACATTATAGTAAACCATCTATTAATTCACTTGATTGGAAGAGTTATATAAATTCAAATATCAATTAGTCCTTGGATACCTTCATTATTTTATTACTCTTAATTCTGGAATTTACAATACTCTAATGCAAGCTTATATATTCATATTACCAGTTAACATTTATATGAGTGCTCACTGATTCACCAAACACATGTATATCACAAAAAAACCTTATCACCTGATGGCTGACAGATACATTATCCACATTCTCAATAACTTCAGTGTTGAGGTTTTTATTTAACTCAACATCAATATTAATTCTAGGCTTGTGAATAAATATTTAATATATCAGTATGACTAGATATGGTGCTTCAAGGTCATTATAAAAAAGGGAGTAAACCAGTTTTAAGATAAGTAAAAAGAGGAGAAGTTATATAACTTAACAGAAGTTGGATAATATAAAAGAAAATTAATAGTATTTATGAATTGAGTTGCTAGGCTACATGACTCTTTGAAATGAAGAAAAGGACTCTGGAATGACCCTCCCTTTCTGTGGTTTGTATTGTTGAGGACTGTGGTGCTGTTCAAAGACTTTAAAGGGTAAAGGAGGTCAGTTACCAGTATCCTATAATGTAGGTGTCAAAACATTCATCAGATAGTGATATCAAATAGTGCTCTCTGGGCTGGGACTAATTTGAGAGTTACCAGTGTCTGAAAATCAGTAGCATTGCCTATTTTGTACCATTTTTTTTTTCTAGAAAAAGTTAGTAATCTAGACTTGCCTTTCCCTTTCTCAGACTCTTTTCTAAGTGGACAGATAAACTACACCCAACGTTATTGAGAAGGAGGCAGGGTTGGGGATTTAGCTCAGTGGTAGAGCGCTTGCCTAGCAAGCACAAGGCCCTGGGTTCGATCCTCAGCTCAAAAAGAAGAAAGAAAAAAGAGAAGGAGGCAGAGCAGCAGAGCCAGGGTGCTACCCAAGTCCACTGATCGTCCCTTTACCTTGGGCTTGAAGTTGGACAGGTGAGTTGGTGTCACCACTATTGGTTGATAAATAGCCTCTAGAGAGACCCATGAAGGAAGAGGGAGTGCAAGCTTAAACTCTCATTTCCCCACTGCTGAGTGCTCCCCCTCTTCCTATGCCCCGCCCCATAAACCTGCCAAGAGAGTCCAGCTCTAGCTTAGGAATCTATTCACATTTGTCTTCCTCTTTCATCATTTTATTCCTTGAACAACACACCTCCCAAATTCATAGTTTGTTCTACTTTGGCTTATGAGTCTTGGCTTCCTCTTAACACCATTAGTGTTTCCTATAGTCATCCGTGCCCCCAGTATTAGGCTTAGAGGTCCATGAGCAGTATTTCTTTCTTGGATGTCTCTTAGGCTCACCAAGACAGTGTTGGGAAATAATGACTGAGAATAAATCTGTGCATACATAACTATCCAATGAGCAAATGAGATTCCACTCAACACAGCACACTCAAAGACCAAACCAGCACTGAAAAATTTGGGGTGATTTATTTAAATATCTTCTGCTTGCTCTTTTACTAATGGCTAGATATTCAGTTAAATCTTCCCTCTGCATATGATGCTTTTATTCTTCAGATGAGTTCTACTTTTAATTGCTATTATGAAAACTGTATCCATATGGAATGTTTAGAGCAATGTTCAGGGGATTTGCCTTTATTTCTTTTGTTTGTTTGTTTTTGTTTTGTTTTGTCTTGTTATTTATTATATTTGTGTTTTAATTTTACACATCAGCCATGGGTTTCCCTGTCCTACCCCTCCCATCCCCACCCCCACCTTCCTCCCAGCCCTTCCCCTCCATTCCCACCTCCTCCAGGGCCAAGACTCCCCTGGGCATTCATTTAAACCTAGTGGATTCAGTACAGGCAGGTCCTGTTACCTCCTTCCAGACTGAGCAAAGTTGGATCAGGCCCTCTGGATAAGTGAGACAACTGAATAGCTTGAACTGTTTGGGAGGCACCCAGGCAGTGGGACCCAGACCTGTCCTTAGTGAATGAACTGGCTGTTTGTTTGTTTGTTTGTTTTTTAATATTTATTTATTTTACATCCCAACCACAGTTTCCCTTCCCTCCTCTCCTTCCAATCCCTCCCTCTACACCTACTTTGTGCCTCCCCACTCCAATCCATTCCTCCTCTATTTCTGTTCAGAAAAGGGTATGCCTTCCATGGATACCAACAAAACATTTGCCTTTATTTCTTTAAAATACTAGCACCAAGTCTAAACATGAGTTCTTATTGACAGGAAGCCCTGGAAATCGGGGAAATGAAGTGTTTTGGAGTGCATTGGAAGCCTCTTTTTTTACTATAGTCCCAAAGACCAGCTTTAGAAAGACAAATTATGTCTAGAAAAAAAGAAAAGCTTTTATAAAGAAAAGTAAAAACTTCTAGCTTTATTTGTGTAGCAGATGTAAAAGCAAAATGATTATTGATTTTTTTTTAAAGTCTGTGTTCTATAGAAAAGATTTATCCATTTCATATTTAAAATTTGTCTGAACAGAAGGGGTATGGGAATTACTGTAACACTCACTTAGCATGTCCGTGTTTTCCTCCTAACTGAAGAAATGAAAATGTGGTATCTAAGGCTTTTGATTCTGTGTGGATGAACTTGTCCTTTTAATAACTCAGTGTAAGACAAATTGCTAAATGATCTTATTAATAAAAAACCTGGAGCCAGATATTGGGGTTAAAACTGGGAGATCAGAGGAATAGGAAAAGCCACAGCCAACTGAATCTTACCAACCCTTAGCCTCCAGAGAGCTACTTCCTATATACCCATACCTATATACCTTTGTGTTCTGCCAACTCATTTCCTCTATCTGCCCCGCTACATCACTTCCTGTCTGTCTGTACAGACCTACAGACCTCTATGGTTAGTGCTGGGATTAAAGGCATGTGTCAGCATGCCTGTTTCTGTTCCCAGTATGACCTTGAACTCACAGAGATCCAGATGGACCTCTGCCTCCCAAATGTTAGGATTAAAGGTGTGTGCTACCACTGCCTGACCTCTATGTTTATTGTAGTGGCTGGCTTTTTCCTCTGATCCTCAGATAAGCTTTATTGGGGTACACAGCTAAAATATCACCACAACTCTCTTTAAATATAGTCAGTCTCCACTCCAGGAAAAACAAATCGAGCTATCTAGGAACTGTTAAGTAGTAGAACATTCTAGGTGAGTCTCCAGGGTTCCGAATGCAGCTATGTGGGGCACTGGAAAAGGTAGGAGAGAGAAAAAGAGAGGGAGAGAAAGAGAGATAGGGAGAGAGGCTGGGTAGAAGTGAATAACAGTGATAGGACAAATTATGGGACTCACCACATTAGAGAAATGAAACCCATTTTCACAGCACTGCCATAAATAGCTCCATTAATGTTTTGACTAACCCCATAAGAGGTCTTGTAATTCTGGGCATTTCACCTTCATCTCTGTCTTCCCAAGAATCCAATTGCTTTGATGCCTACATAAAGCTGTCCAACAAAAAAAGTATTGCTGCCACCTTCCTCTAACATACTGTCTTTTTCAGGGTTGCCCAGCTACAGTTATGTTCTCTTATTGCTACTTCTCAAGTGAAATCGTGTTCTGGTGCCTCTTTCCACCCCCTCAGCTTCTGCCTACAGGGTCTATCATGGTCTCAGCATTTCCCGGATAACAACGGCGCCCTCCATCAGGCACACAGCAGTGGAGATCCGCTGTCAGATGCAGCCCAGTCTGGTGTTAGGTAATCAGGAGCAAACAGAACTAAGAGTTTTTACTCCTGATTTACTACTAAACCAGCAAAGGCAACTATACTAACATAAACCATGTTGGGCAACATCGCAGACAGCGATAAGGAAGACTGAGAGGGCATCTTTTTTAAATCTGGAAGTTGTAGGGGCAAAAAGGGCAGTCAAAAAGACGGGAATCCTACTCCTTACTGACCACTTTGAAATACATTTCCCAGGGGAGCAGTAGTGCACTTGGATGCTGGCTTGATGCTTCCCGATGCTGATCAGTATTTCTTTGTCTTGCTTGTCTACCCTGCCACACTGTCTGGCTCCTTTGACCTCTGCCTTACATCATACCTTTACTCTCTAATACTTTCTGACTAAGTTTCTCTGATTGCATTTTTTTATTGCTGAGATAATAAGATCTAATATTTGGAATTTTTTAAAATGGAAAAAAAATGTAAGAACCACCTGTAAAAATTGGTGTTCTGACCTATTTACGTGTATTCTGTTACTTTTTCTGGGTGAAAAACTGCAATAAATAAGAAATACGTAAATAAATTATTTTCTAAAAAATGAACACAAAGAACACCACTAAATTCTTTTTTCAGTATAAAAATAAAACCAAAATGTCCATTGACTATCATTTCAATACCAGCTTCAATCCCAGTTTCTGGAGTAGAATGGGTTTGGCATATACTCTTCTAGCCTGCTTTTATGATTTTACATAAATGTATTTAAATAAAATAGCATGCTTCTGTAGGTGATTCTGAATGTAAACGTATTGTGTAAATACTTTAATTTACAGCTTGCTTTGTTATGGGACAATTCTCTTTCAAGCATGTGCACTTTTTGTGAAGAACATTACTAGGCATAGATTTTGTTATAATTTTAAATGGAATCCGTTTTCTATTCCATTTTATATTTGGGTTATTGTTAGGGCATAAGAAAGTGGTTGATTTTGTTATACTGATCTGCTATCTAACACCTTTGCTGTACTTTTTCATTACTTCTAAGAAGGTAGGTCTTTTCTACTTTCTTATGCCCTCCAGAGGAACCAGATGCTATGTGTCATCTGTATTCCTGAAGACTAGATCATTTTTAACAGGGTTCTGAAAATAACAAAATTCCAGTACAATGAAACTGTGATGCCCCATGAGGTTCTTGATAATGGGAATTGGCCTGTCATGCTCTGCTGATTTATAGCTCAGCCAGACATCACACTCACTTGGTGGCTGCTTCTCCTCCTATATGCCTACAAGATAATTGCACTGGCCTTCTTTCTATGGTTCTTTTTTTAATGTCACAGCACTAAGTTATAGCTACAATCACTTTTCTAAGGTCTAAAGTCATGTTGAACTCGCCTAGAATAGGCAACAATAGGGAATGACATGGCAAGCCTCATAGAGGGAACCTGCACTAGATTTCAGGGGAGAGAAGCATTGCAAGCCAAAAGGTTGAAAGGAAAGGCATTGTCTTACCAATATTCCTTAGAGATCAGTAAGCAAAAAAATAAATAAAAGTAAATCCAAAATGAAATAGTTCCTACTGAGGACAAATAATTTTCCATATGTCAGTGATGTTTTCTAAAGCTCTAAGTGAAAAAAAAAAAAAAAACTGTTTTGATTTGCAGGTTTTCACGCAGGTCCTAATCTTTCTTCACACTGTAGCAATAAGGGCAGTGAACGTCTATGTAAAGAAAGAACACATTATAACCTTCTGCCCATTGCCACTTAATCAATAGCTGATGGCCCTGGGCTACACAGGGACAAATCAGTGACAGTCATTTGAGACCTCACAATGCCTGAAATTAATCAATTCGCTCTCCCTTTATTCTGTCTTCAGCTTCTATGTGAACAAAACCTCTTACAGAAAACTTATCTGCTTTTTTTCTTTCTCTGTCTCTTCTCTCCTCTTTCCTTTTCTTTTTCTCCAATCCACCTATCCTTTCAAAATAGCTCACGCAAACAAACAAAAAAAAAAAAAAAATAGTAACAGAAACATCATTTTCCACACTAAGACAATCTGGAAGATTATTCAAATGGTCACTATGAACCCACCAGTAGCCATCACCTCCCAGCTAGGTTTAGCATTTGCTAAAGCTTGGTAGAGACCCATTTGATAAAAATGCCTTAGAGAAAAATAAAGGCACAGTGGATGTGGGCTGCTCTAAACTCTCAAAGGTTCCAATGACATGTTGAGCTCAGGATCCCTCTATATTTATGCTACATTGCCTATTTTATCTATTACTGTACAAACAAATATACATTAAGTTGAATTTTACATTCTCAAAACTACATGACAATCGTCATTTTAAAATCATCATAGAGCCAGGCGGTGGTAGCACATGCCTGTAATCCAGCACTCAGGAGGCAGAGGCAGGTGGATCTCTGTGAGTTCGAGGCCAGCCCGGTCTACAGAGCTAGTGCAGGACAGGCTCTAAAACTACAGAGAAACCCTGTCTTGGAAAACCAAAAAAAAAAAAAAAATCATCATAGAAAATATCATAGAAAAAAAATAGAAAGAAAAAATGCAGACTATATACAGACCATTAGCCCAGAATCAGGTGCTATTTTTTCCTACCTGATTTTGAAGTGTCAAATTAGCCATGACTAAACTGGATCTCTCACTCTTGCTGACTGAAATAGAGGGAATTCATGAGGTCTTTAAGATTAATGATCTAACACTCTGCATATATCTTAGTCTTAGATTAAAATATTAAGTCCTACAGCTAAAAGTTTTTATTTAATTCTCACCAAAAAAGAGAAAGAAAAGAAAATAAAGAAAAGCCCATGTTAAAGATTTAGCTCTAAATGTTAGAACATTGCCTATGCATGTGCACAAATCTCACAGATGAGGACAAAAACCATTAAAAAAAAATGCCTTTTTGTGTGTTTCTTAATTGTTCTCCTACTAGATGTAACCTAAGCAAAATAATAATAATAATAATAATAATAATAATAATAATAATTCATTCTAGACTATGTAGTACAGATCCTACCACAATAAAGGGAGAATGTCATGCTTTAAGTCAAGCACGGATATCATTTGGGAAGATCTTGCTCACAATATATTATGGTTTCTAATCAATAAATGATTAACACACACAGAGGAAATAATTTCCATGGATCATGGGAAAGAGAAGGTAAATTTTCAGAAGAGTTTTGTTTTAGAAAAGCTAAGTATCATTTTGAGAAAGACAAATAGTATCTAATAATATCATTATCTGTTTGAGAAAGCTTCTGATTTATGACAACCCAGAGTAGCCTACTGGGTAAGAAAAATGACATACAAAGCTTTGAGAATATATCCAGGCCAAGTAATGGCATATGACTTTAGTCCCAACACTAAGGAGGCAAAGGTAGGTGGATCACTGAGTTCAAGGCCAGCCTTTTCTTGTAGTTGGAGTTTTTCTGCCAGGCCCACAGTCAGGACAAATCTCTCTCACCCGCCAGGCCCATAGACGCTCAGACCCAACCAAGTAAACACACAGAAACTTACATTGCTTACAAATTGTATGGCCGTGGCAGGCTTCTTGTTATCTACTTCTTCTATCTTAAATTAACCCATTTCTATTAATCTATACTTTGCCACGCGGTTTGTGGCTTACCGGTGTCTTTACATGTTGCTTGTCATGGCGGCGGCTGGCAGTGTCTCCCCCCCAGCCTTCCACTTCCCACAATTCTCCTCCTCCTTGTCCCACCTACTCTATCCTTCCTGCCTGGCTACTGGCCAATCAGCACTTTATTTATTTTAGCCAATCAGAGCAACTCATTTGACATACAGAACAACCCACAGCATTTTCTACAGAGTTCAATAACAGCCAGGTCTATACAGAGAAATCAAATCTCAAAAAACAGCCACAAAAATGACATCCATGGATATCCTCTAACCTTCATACAGACACAAAAACAACCTTACTTTCACAAACTTATTCACCACACAAAATATTTTTCCATTATGTTTTTCAAAATTGTTAGGAATCAACATTATCTACTTTGCCATACATGGATTCTTTCAAAAACATTTGACTACATGAAAATGCAATTAATTTAGTTTCAAGAATTATGTTGAAATACATCATGAATAGGAGTGAAGAATAAATTATGTCCCTTAATGGGAAATCTTGGTATAATGCAATAGGTTTAATTGTAAAGTGGTCTTAAGAGTGAAAAGAGGGGATAATTCTTAAGAGTACATTGTTACAATAATTCAAATAAAAAGATTTAATCATAGGACTAAAAGACAGATCAAGCTTGTAATTTCCTTCTTTCCATGAGTAGAGGTTTAAAGTGTTTTAATCATTAGCCTTAGACTTCTATATTTTTTTTCATATTCAGCCTAATACCAAAATGTAATAATGAGAGAAAAGAAAAGAAAATAAGAACATGAACTGAGTGTTCTGCATCTTCAAGAATGTTGGATCCATTCTGCCATGTGTCAAAGAAAAATGTTAGAAGGTACTTCAAGTATTCTGCCCTGGTGGTAACCAACACGGGGGAAATGTGACAGTTTTCCACAAAGGGAACACATTGCAGTGACAGGTTGTCATGACACAAAACTCAGTAGCTAAAAGATGGCAGAGAAGTTGGGCCACCCTAAACTTCTATGCAAAGATCTTCACGTCAGTGGCAATCAACTGTTTGCTGCCTCGGCATGATCAGGAGGAGAGCATGCAGTTCTAAATGAGACTGTCAAAAACCCATACAGTCAGCAGTTCTAAGAGAGTAAACAGATCACCCATTAATTTAATCTTTAACTTTCTCCTGAGAAACTACTCATTGGTAGGTCAAATCAGAAATAAACAACAACATCACAGAGGAGAATGTAGAAAGAACTAGTAGCTTGAATAACATCAGTGTTCTCTGGAATACCTCAAGCAGATAAGGTATTGGGAAGCTATAGCCAGGAGCTTCTTAAGAATAGAGCAATTCCTTGTTCTGAGACACCAAAGAGACATAAAACACTGCAGAACCTGACTTGGTCTTTTTTTTTTTTTCCTCAAACAATAGAAAGAAACTTAATGAAAAAGGTTTTTACAAAAATAAACTGATCTGACATAGATTTGGGGATTTCTAGGATTTTTCAAGTAAGTGTCCTTACTTGAAATCCTAATGGCCTCTGTGTCAGTTGGCAGAACTGCCCTATATTTAAGATACCACATAAATATCCAGTAAACCTTCTCATTCCAAGGATACAGTTACCAAATAGAAACCCAATCACAGAGGCAAACACTTGTCAGGGTGTGCCAATTGTCTCTGATCACTTCTCTTTTGACACTTGACTAAAATTGTTTTCCTTTTATGCACTTTGGGCTGTTGGTAGCAAAAGCAAAATCCTTGCACTGATGAATATAGGACAAAGGTAGCAAGGGAGAATTTTTTACAGGATGTTTTAACAACCCCATGCAATGCAGCATTTTGGAAACTGAGTCAATAGTCTTCTTAGTCCTTGAAAGTTGTCTTTGTTTCGCATTACTTAGGTTTAAAGTAAAAGAGAAGTAATATAAGCACTCCAGGAAAAGGGAGAAGAGAAACATATCATCTTTATGTCAATATTATTTAGCTGAAAGGGAATTCATTACTTTTAATGTGTACTCTTTACACATTCTATGATAGCTTACATGTCATGGCAAGAGAATGCAAACTATTGTTAATACGCATTCGAGCTCTGCCTTGCCAACTGCATTAATTGTAATTAACTCACAGACTGACAACTGCATATTGATAGGCTGTGTGGTGAAGGCTCCTTTACTGTTACTATGTATAGAGTAGATGCATAGTCACAGGATAAATGATCAGCATATTTCAGACCTATCACATCTAGTCTCAGAATTTTTTCCTTATATCCATAAATACGACCAAGGTAGTAAAAACTGTTTGAAATCACTAAGAATAATTACACAAGTAACAACCATTTGCCTTGCCATTTGTATCCTTTGCTGCTTTTAAAGTAAGTGAGGCATCTATTGAAAAAAAAACTTAATGGTGCATGACACTGAATTTTAAATAGGAAGATGTTTTTTATCATACATAAAAGATGTCATACATATGTACAAGATGGGCCCATATTATAGACATCTACAAATTGTACTGACCCCTTAACATGGTTTGTATGGGCTGTAAATAAGATGGACAAGGAACAAAAATGACCCACGACCTATTAGTAATGACCCTGTTCATCCAACCATTCACTTTTCTCCTTATTGAAATGAAGAGCATAATATTCATGTCGATTTTAGGATTTTCAGACGGGAGAATAACTTTATGGAGCACTTACATAATGGATAACAACACAGAGTCAACACTATAGAAAGTACTATTACTGCTGGCACTGAGACAGAACAAATAGAAATTAGTTGTTCTCAGACCATATAGAATTCAATAAAAACTGCTATCAGCCTTCACTGTGGTTAAGACTTTGTTTCAATCAACAGACAATTCAGAATATAACTCTAAGATCTTTCTTTCTTTTCAAAACTATTCTTCAGTTGTGTCTGGCTTTAGTCCCATTTTGATGATCCCAAAGCTTTGTGATCAAAAGAAAGGACTAAAATAAACAGCCTACTATGATTAACATGCTCAATTCTCCTATGAAACAGAACTTAACACCTAACTGTTGATCTCACTCTTTGGTGGTTAATGTTAATTGTCAACTTGAGAGGGCCTATAGTTACCTAAGAGAACAAGCCTCCTGGCATACCCATGAAGAATTCCCTAGTTTAGGTGAGCCTCTGTACATGTCTGTGAGGAATTTTCTGAATTAGATTAGCATCATGGTGTCCCAATGAAAGATTAGCTACTTCAGGTTGAGGTGGCAAGATCCTCTTTAACCTTGGGTAGCACTGCTCCATGGGCTAAGGTCCTGGACAAAATTTTAAAGAAGAGAGAAAGTAAGCTGAACACTAGCATGCATCATTCCCCTGATGGTATATTCAGCATGACAAGCTGCCTAAAGCATCTGCCAAAATGGCTTTCCTGCCACGATGGACTATACTCTCACAGAGACATTGAAAATGATCTCTTTTTTCCTTCAGTTGCTTTTGTCAAGGTATTTATCATAATAAAAGTAATTGTGACACATCCTTTCCTAGAATAAGGTTTATGGGTTTTTTCTTCATATACCTAACTGTAACATGGAAAATGTAAATTGCTCTTTATTACTAGGCAATGAATAGTTACAATCAGTGATTCCCTATGGTCAGACTCCTTGATCACCCTTGATGCAGAGGGAAGGGGCTTGGTCCTGCCTCAACTGAATGTACCAGGCTTTGCTGACTCTCCATGGGGGCTTTACCCTTTTGGAGGGGGGAGTGGGGGGGATGAGCCAGGAGGGATGCTGGGGGGAGCAGGAGGAGAGATGAGACAGGAATCTGTGGTTGGTATATAAATTGAATTAAAAAATTAAAATGAAAAAAGAATATTTGCCATACATCAAAGCATATCATAAATTGTATTAATGGGGTTCTTAAGCAAATCAAGGTATATTATATATTCCTTGATACTTTTAATTAGAAAACATTTAAAATCCCACTGCTTGCTTAATCTACTACCCTCCCAAGGTTGTTGTTTCAAACAAAACCGTGCCTGGGAGCTGAAACATACATCTAACAATTCATGCTAACGAACTGTGAGATTCAATGTTCCCTAGCACTCAGGCAATCAAACATGTCATGTGCTTAATTGTACAGATCAAAGGAAATGGTGAAGAGGTAGTTTTCAATAATCCTTCCAAATTCTATTACACACACTGAAGACTATTGATGCTTTGATCTCCTAAGGTTGGCACTGATACACAATTAATCAGTGTTCATTGATAGACTGCAAACTTTTGTGTGTTGTTTAAATATGACTGACTTGTTTTATTTTTCTGCTGCTCTTGAATTATCTTCATGCAACCTAGATTTGTACATAATCCCACATCTTGCCATGGATTTGGAATTAAATTTTTTGCTTTGAAGATAAATCCTGGTTCTGAAAGAAAGAAATTCAAGACTGTCATATTTCCTACAAGAAGTTGTACAGAAGACTGAGATGCTGCTCAATAGATAGTTTAATACATGGCATTGCCACTACCACCTGCATTTTGTATTTTTTGAGCTCTCAAATCCTGACAATACTATAAAGAAATGGGCTTTGTCCATTTTAAAGTACAAGGAAGAAAAACAAATCGAGAAGCATTTCACTTGAGTTCACTTGAATTCCAGCTGTGTGCTGTGTTCCTCCACATAAAAGCAAACAGAATTGCACGTCATCTCTGACAAGCTTGACAAACAAATCAGAAGGCCATGCAGTTCTCTCCCTGGAGCTTTTAAACATCACTATCAGTCCTGTTACAATGGTGACTGACCTTCCTGAGAGCTAACACAACACATGTTAGAGACCTACCAATGTCCTTGTACAGGTTTTATGATTTCAAATGTGGGAGAATTCAAAGAGATGTTTTGGAGCATGTGAGATTAATTACTCATAAAATTTGTGTTATATATTTCATCTTTTGTAGCAGCATATCCAAGAGACAAAAAAAAATCATGACCATTGTTGCAAATGAAATCTCAAGACAGGCATATTAGTCTCACTTCAGAATAAAAATATTCTTAAGTATCCTGAAATTCCTGTGAGTGCTTGTTGGATACTTTTATCAGCAATGTTTAAAGTGTAGACATCCAGGGACCATGTGAGTCAATAAGGATGAAATCATCGAAGAGCTCAGCTTCAACTCCTGGACATCCTACCCACCAAAAGCAAGCATTTTTGTGTAAAGACAGAGTTCACAGAAGAAATGTTCTATCCTTCTTGGCTTTTACCCCCTAAATCCATATGTAAGACACTATCATCAAAATAGGTATAAATCGAAAAGTGAAAGAATATTGTTTTATAACATGTAACCCATTCAAAAGATCAAAGAACTCTATTACTGTATCCCTTCTTACTAAATGATGATATTAATAACCTTCCCAATAACCTTCCCACTGCTGTAGCTCATTGATAAGTGTATATCTATCCAGAAAAGCATGAATTAAAACCATGGTCAGGAAACAGTTTTGTAGCCAGGCATAGTGGTGTATTCCTACTATCCCAATCTTAAAGCAGTGAGATCATGATTTGGATACCAGCCTGAATTATATAGTGAGACTCAAATGAAAAAGAAGGAGAGGAGGAGGAGGAGGAAGAGAAGGAGGAGAAGGAGAAGAAGAAGAGGAGGAGGAGGAGGAGGAACAGGAGGAGGAGGAAGAGGAGGAGGAGGAGGAGGAGGAGGAGGAGGAGGAGGAGGAGGAAAAAGAAGATTAAATGGGTGTTTTTCCAGATAAGTGTAGCTACCATGCTTCATCAAAGAAGCCCTACTTTACAACAAATGGAGACCTCCACAGAAAACCAACACAGGACACAATGCAGAGAGCAATGGATCATGGGAAGCCTAGCACCAACAGATTCATCTACATTAAAACTCCTGCATCTGTGACTCATGGAACATCTTAGAAGAGGGAACAAAAAGATTGCAGGACCCAGAACACCAGGAAATCCTCCATTAAACAGTCTTTCCTCAAAATGTCTGCATAAATAAGACAGCAAAGATGACAATATCAAATACCCATGTTAATGTAGTGGGGGGGGGCAGATTTCACAGGATCCAAAAACCGAGCAAAGAATTACAGACAAATATGACTACTGGAAAAGGGGAAATTAGCCTCTCCCAAAGGTGTCTAAATTCAGCTTTGAGACCATATACATCTAACCAACAAAAAATGTACACAATTCAGTAAGTTTTATATATATTTATATGTGTACATCTATATATTTGTGCATACACATGCATACATAAGTATGTAACAATGATAATCAAAGAAAACAAAGCTATCTCAATGAGAGTAGTCAGGAACATAGGAGGGGTTTGAGGGTAAACAAATAGGAGGATCTAGGGGAAGAAAGGGATGGAGTAAAATGCTGTAATTCTATTTCAGGGTTTTTTTTGTTTTTTTAATTTATTATATTTTTATTTTAATATTACACATCAGCCATGGGTTCCCCTGTCCTCCCCACTCCCGCCCCCCCCCCCACTTTCCCCCCAGTCCCTCCCCTCCATTTCCATCTTCTCCAGGGCCAAGACTCCCCTGGGGATTTATTTAAACCCGGTAGATTCAGTACAGGCAGGTCCTGTCACCTCCTTCCAGGCTGAGCATGTGTCCCTACATAAGCCCAAGGTTCCAAACAGCCAGCTCATGCACTAAGGACAGGTCCTGGTCCCACTGCCTGGGTGCCTCCCAAACAGTTCAAGCTATTAAATTGTCTCACTTATCCAGAGGGCCTGATCCAGTTGGGGGCTCCACAGCCATTGGTTCATAATTCATGTGCTTCCATTTGTTTGGCTATTTGTCCTTGTGCTTTTCCAATCTTGGTCTCAACAATTCACACTCTTACAGTCCCTCCTCTTTCTCAACAATTGGACTCCTGGAACTCCACCTGGGGCCTGGCTGAGGATCTCTGCATCGCATCCACTTCCATCAGTTATTGGATGAGAGTTCCAGCGCGACCGTTAGGGTGTTTTGTCAACTCCAGGGAGGCTACCTAGAAAATGGGACCCTAGGAAAGACACAGGATTTCCCAATGACAGAGAAATGGATGAGATCTACATGAACAACCTGGACGACAGTAAGAGTAATGAAGGGCAAGATTCGAGGGAAAGAAAGCTTAGGGGAGCAGGAGATCCCAGCTGGATCAAGAACAGAAAGGGAGAACAAGGAATAACAGACTATGATAAATGATGACTACATGAGAACAGGAACAGGCAGAGTGCTGGAGAGGTCCCCAGAAATCCACAATGATACATCCTCTATAGTCTGCTGGCAATGGTCGAGAAAAAGCCTGATCTGACCTAACTGGTGATCTATTTCAGTTTTTAAATGTGAAAATTCAAAAATAACATGTTTTTCCTTGGAGCAATAACTTCCCTTCAGTCAATCCTTATATAAGACAAAAATATAAGGAAATACCATTTTATAAGAATTTAAGAAAACACTAACTTGCTAATTATAACTAAAATGTAGAATGGATTTGCTATCTCTCTGATTATTTTTAAAGCCAGGGACACAACTTTCTGAGGCCAAATTTTTCACCTCATCAATTCTTACTGCTCATTAAGGCATGACCAACTCTTTGTTAGATCTTCATTTCTTTTCATTATTTTGTCTCTTCTTGATCAATTTTTTTCTGCATTACAGCATCATTTCAAACTGATAGCTACCATAAACTATCAGCAGTGGTTAACACCGTGATCCATTACTCACCCACTCTATTTCCTACTTGATTTCTAAACCTAATACTCAACCTCCAATAAAGTAAAAAAGTGACTACTGGTGGGATTACAACAAGCTTTGGGGTCCTCAGTCCTACTTATAGATAGGGCATACACACACATGTGCATACTCATATGCCCAAACACACACATGAGCCAGGCTGCCACTCTCCAAGACCCATTTCATTCTTAACAGTCTACTAACATAAAAATTTTCCATGAGAAGAAAATAAGGACTTTTAAGTAGATCATTTCTCAACAATAGGACTTATGACACAGACCACATGATCATGTATAACTGTCAGAGCCGAAATAAGCAGACCAGATGACTTTAGATACTACAGATGTGGAAATAAGTCAAAGTCTCAGTCAGGAATTACTGTATGACACCAAAGGGGTAAATTCACACCAATTTACACAGAGGCTCCAAATTTGCTGAGAGCACACAAAAACACAGAAGGATATGACCACAAAATAATTTGACGCCCTTTCTGGCAACAATCATTCTAGAGTCCTGTGTGCTTGCCTCTATCAGAGACCTAAAATATTAATGTATGGTATGTCATTTACATGCTTGGATGTCCCACAGAACTTAAGATCCTTGAAATGATAATGTTTTAAACTTTTGTATGTTTGCTTCAGAACTGAACACTAAACACAACCTTCCACAGCACAATTACTAGAGTTTAACAAATATATTTTCAAGTACTACCTTAGGCTTCTGAATCATTGCCTATGGCAATATAGACTGAGAAGCTATTTCCTGGGCTCTTAACAATTATTGTTATACACCATATGGGTTGATAATAATTATAGTTAATATCTAATGCCATGTGAGTAAAAGAAATAACTCTGCCTCTAACTCTTTTGTCTACTGTCTACACAGAGAAAGGTCAACAAATTTGAGGCATCACACACCTCAGGAGAAAGCAGTTAACATGAACTACAATGTAGATGAGATTCTGCCTAAGTTTATATGACCCTGGTGACTTCAGACAGTGTATAAAGACTCTGGGCACACAAAACACATTGAGAAAAAGATGCTGATCCATCCAGTCTTCTTTCTGTATGACTTCAAAAATTTACATTGCATATTTACATAGTTTATTTAGGAGTCAAAATAAAGGCCCACATAAGAGAATAAAAAATTTGTTATCATTTTATCTCCAATTCTTCTCCTTGAGCCCCAGAAACCATGGTCTCTAGTAGAGACTACAACAGCTAACCTGACATTCCTTAGCTTTCCTGTGGAATCAGCTTTTATAACTTAAGCTGCTAGCACACAATTTTAATCTTGTATGCACTTCCATGACCCTGACCTTATCTCTCTCTCTGTCTCTCTCTCTCTGTCTCTCTCTCTCTCTCTCTGTCTGTCTCTCTCTCTCTGTGTCTCTCTCTCTGTGTCTCTCTCTCTCTCTCTCTCTCTCTCTCTCTCTCTCTCTCTCTCTCTCTCTCTCTCTCTCTCACACACACACACACACACACACACACACACACACACACTGTGGCAATCATTTGCTGAAAGTGTCCAACAGGTAAAAAGCAACCTTACATAACAAATATCTACATCTGATGATGGTAGTTTCCTTCCTTGGGGTTCTTTAGGATGACCTGGAATGTCTGAGAAAACCACAATCAAACTTTCTTCTGTGGCATATCTCTTCCAAATATTAAAAAAAAAAGTACTTTAGTCAATTGGTTGAAGGGTTGGGACATGGGTTGCAGCTGTTATTTTGCTGGAGAAGACTTCCCAAGGTATTGCTGTTTGTAAGAACAACAAGAGCAGTGCCAACATTCAGAAAACATGGGATGTCCATGCTTGGAGGAATTATTTTCTTTAACAGGATTTGTGTTCTGCTAGAAGCACATCAGGATGCAATTGTACATGCTAAGGAAATGGGTCTTATGAGTGCCAGGTAGGTTACCCAGACAAACACATTGGCTGGAGTCATCCCCTCATGTTCCTTCCAGTTCTCCATAGAACTACTTCAAACTTCAATATGCTTACTAAGTTTCTGGATATAATGTTAACATGCAAATTCTGATTTAATAGGTCTTAGGGTAGGCATGGACTTACAATAATAACAAGCTTCTGGGTAATGCAATATTGTCTCCCTGCAGGTTATACTCTGAGTAGTCAATACTAAAGGACAACATACCTAACACAAAACAACCCTGGCAAATTCCCATTGAAGCTGATAACCATGTTGTGAGACTATATACAGAATGTCACGTACTGGACTCCAGTTGATGAGGGAGAGCACTTCCTAGGTCAGAAGGAAAGACTCACTTTGCTCTCTCAATGTAGATAAACTGTAAATGCAGAAATTAGATACTAGCTTCAAATGGTAATTATAATTATGTCCACATTCTAATTATTTTCTGTAGCACCAATGAATATTTTAAACCTTTTTGAAATGTCCATGAAGAAATTCAAGGATGCAATCCAGGGTAGTGAAAACTGTGCCCTAGGACTCTACAAGAAAATGCCCAGTACAAACAGAATGCTGCCCATGCAGAAGGCTCTTTAAGAGAATCTGTGTCACCATTTGACAACTGGGATAACATGCACAGGAAACACGGCTTTCAAGCACTGGGGACGAATCCTGGACAGCTCAGCTTTATTCTGACTGCCACTGCCACTTCCATACTCCAACACCTTTGGTTTCCCATTGGCTTTTTGTTCATAGGTTTTTGGGAGGGTTTTGGAGTTTTTTTGGTTTTGGTTTGGGTTTGGGTTTGGGTTTGGGTTTTGATTTTGGTTTTTTGAGACAGGGTTTCTCTGTGTAGCTTTGGTGCCTTTCCCTTTACTTTGTAGCCCAGGCTGGCCTTGAACTCACAGAGATCCACCTGCCTCTGCATCCCAAGTGCTGGGATTTAAGGCGTGCACCACCACCACCCGGCTTGTTCATAGTTCTTAATTCACGTGTTTTCATAACAATATTAGAGGGTATTTCTTAATTTGATCTTAGTCCAACAGCCTAAAAAATAATTTTCTTTTTTTAATTATCTCTTTTGTTTTTCTTTTTGAGATAGGATCCCATAAAGCCCAGTACAAGCTCAAATTCACTATGGAGTCACGGATGTCCTGCAGATTCTGATCCTCCTGCGTCTACCTACTAGGTGCTAGAACAACAGACTTGTACCACAGTGCCAGGTTTGAACCATGCTGGGGATAGAAGGCCTTCCAGGATGGAAAGCTTTTGTGAATGCTAGGCAAGAACCATACCAACTGAGCTGCATCCCTAGCTCTTGATAAGAATATTTCTTAAAGTTGTATTCATGAGTAACTGAATTTGCTTTGGGGATAGGAAATATAAAACTAATGATGAAAATTTTCTTCAACCAGTTTACTTTATTCCTTTAAGATGAATGAATGTATACTTAGGTCTATTTTGGGTCAAAATACACCATGAATCAAAAAAATTTTTTTTAAACTGTGAATAAAGCCAGCCCAGCCAGATATGTGCCCAAATGTATTAAAATGTATTAAGGCTACTTGTCTGTATGAGATTAAATTGATCCTATTTCTGCCACTATAGTTTTCAGACTGAATAAACTCCCTGAGGTCTGATAGAATAGTGTCATGGAAGAGGAGAACAAGAAGCTAATCTAGCTTGATGAAAAGAAGTAGAAATATTTTATATATTATAGATAGATAGATAGATAGATAGATAGATAGATAGATAGATAGACAGGCATAGATAGGCATAGATATGCATACATATGCATACATATGCAGTCTGAGCAAGCCCATCACTATCAGAAAAGTCAACCATGCTGTGCTTTAGTAGCTTTAATCAAAACCACATGTTATATTATATTTTCAGCACTGTGACCAAAATAGCTGAGATAAATAACTTAGGGTGAGAAATTATTTTTCTTACTGATTCTGAGGTTTTGGCCCATGGCTGTTAGGCCTTGAAAAGACAGCCTGTGCAGTAGAGAATATGGAGGAGGAACTTCTTCATCCTCCACCCCACTGCAGTCAGGAAGCTGAAAGCACACCAGAAAGTCAGCACTGACAATACCCCACCAGGACCTATTACTTCATCTAGGTCACATCTCCTAAAGTCTCCAGAACCTCCCCTTCAAAGAAAAACCACTAGTTAGGGTCTTAGATTGGTTTGCTGGGAAACATCCAAACTATAATAATTTCTGTAAGTATCATCTGCCCCAAGGACAAATATGCCTATGGTCATGAGAATATTCCACTCTAATAAAGAAACTTGTAGCAGAATTGAAGTTGACAATATTAGTAGGCTTTTACATTTTCCTCTTTTATACATTCATCATATAAGTGTAATTTTTTATTTTATTAAAATTGGGCAACATAGTCAAACAATGAAGTGAGATACAGAGGGTCAGTCAGTCCTATATGTCCTTTGTCACACAGTTCACTCTGGGCATAGTGTTCTTTTTAATATTTATTTATTTTCACATGACTAAGGTTTTTTTCCCTCATGTATGTATATACAGCATGTGCATGCCTGGTGCCCAAAGAGGTCAGCAGAGTGTATTGGATGCCCTGGAACTGGAATAACAAATAGTCATGAGCTATCATGTGGATGTCAGGAACCAAACCCAGGTTTTCTGGAAGAGAACCAAGTACTCTTACTCACTGACTAATCTCACCCAGTCCTTAGCATGGTGTACTTTGAGTTTCTTACTTGATTCCATGGCTCAGCAGTTGCTGTAATAGTATCAACATGCCATCAGCAATACTAACTCTTGATTTCCACATAGAGCCTCAGTCTGTCATCTGCCCTGAGATTCCAGTTCATCTCTGGCTTTTCTGGACTTTCAGTAACACCCCTATGCACCATCAACAGTGGAACTCATCAAACCATTGATTGAATTAGGAGCTATGACATGGGGACTTTATTCTCTGGAAATAAAATAATAAAAATGAAAATTATTGGGTCAATTGAAGGTGAAAGAAAGAACACAATTAAAGGTTTTTTTCATGTGTTGGTCTTTCATTCTCTATATTCTCAAGGTCATGTTTTTCTTTCAGATGATCAACTTATGTTTCTTAATAGTTGAGCTAGACAAAGTGTGGTCCCCTCTCTTGTGAGGCAATAATATGGAGAATGTATCCAGAGGGACATATTAGGAAGTCTTTTATCTTTAAAAAGTTAATGAGGTGGCTGAGACAGAATGAAAGACTATAGTACTTTCTTTTATAACCCCTAAGATGTGAATGAGTACCACTTTTAAGGAATTTAAGATACCAAACAAAAATCCTAACATGTATTTTATATTATCCTTAATATGTGACCATTTGAAGTCCCCTTCCAATGCTCCAGAAAGTCTTGCTCAAGCTCTGGGATCTCACTTATCTAACCCATCTGGAAAGGTCAGATTTTCAAAATATTTTTATTTGATTTTAAATCTATGAGTATTTTTCCTGCATTTATTTATGCTGAGCACATATAAGCAAGGTAACTGCAGAGGCCAGAAGAGGTCAACAGATTCCCTGGAACTGGAGTTATGATTTGTTATAAGCCACAATGTGGGTGCTAGGAATTGAGCCCAGGTCCTTTGCAAGAGCAAAGGGTACTTTTATTCACTGACCATCTCCCCAGCAGAAAGGTCTGATTTTAACATAAAAATCTCAGCATATGAATTAACCTGAGACACTTTAGACCTCATTTCCAAAAATATCCACACCAAACCGTCAGAGAATATAGTAAGAAAACACAGCTCTGACCAATTCATTTTCCTCTTTCTTGCTTATTCTTGGTTTATGGTTATGCTAATATATTAACTTGTTCATTCTCCATAATTATTCATTTCAACTCTCTTTTCTTTAAGTGGATATTCTTAAACTCTGTCTACATATTTTTCACATCTATATACATCTTTTCCTAAAGGAGACTGACAGTCATTCTGTTGAGCCCTAACATATGACTTGGTAATACTGTAAATTAGCTTGAACTGGTAATGATATTCTATTCTATTCCACCTACCCTGAGTCTTCTAAGCAGACACATACCAGCCTGCCCCATAATTGACCAGCCAAATCCTGACAGAGTAGTTCCCTTTTGGCATTTGTCCCCATGTTCCAGTCACAGAGAGTGCCACACATCAAGAAGAAATAATTCACTTGAGCTTGCTGTGAAATAACTCTGAACCTCCAAGTGTTGGGTCAGCAGCTGGCAGCGTTCTCTTTCAGCAGCCACTATGGTTTGCTAGATTGATCCCTGTTGTCACAAGATTCCTTTGATCTCTGCTCTCTGGTTGGGCAACTCTAACCTCCATTAGCTGAGAAGCCTAGTGGTTCTGAATAGGCTTTGGGCACTGACACACTCAGAAGGTTCTGAATAATGCAATTCATTTTATCACTTTGAGATTAAACACTCTCTTGCATTGCAGAAGAGAAAAATATAATTCTTTACCAGTAATAAACCTTTTAGAGTGGGAAAAATTTCATAATCACTCCCATCAACGGAACTTCCATGAGGGTGGCCTCGCAGAGAGGCTCTGCAAAAGACAGAACAAATCCACAACAAGGTAATTCTGGTGCACACAGAAATAAACTACCTTGAGTGCTCTAGATGGGTCTGGTTTGCTGTCCTAGTTAAGTTTCTAATGAATAAATACCATAACCAAAAGAAAAGAAAAGGACAACTTGCAGTGAAGTCGTGGCAGGAACTAAAGCAGAAACAATGGAGGAATGCTGCTCACCGGCTTGCTACTTATGGCTGGCTCAGCTTGCTTTCTTGTAGAACCCAGAACCACTTGCCAAAAGACTGAAATGCCCACAGTGAGTTGGGCCCTCCCACATCAATCACTCATCAAGAAAATCCCCCACAAACTGGCCTACAAGTCAATCTGATGGAAGCAATTCTTCAACTGATATTCCCTCTTCAAAAATATGTGTGGGTTTGTGCATACACGACTTTATACTATACTAATATTCCTGTATGCACAATGATGTGTTTGTCCTGTGTTGACCAATTAGGAAGGAAATAATTTATTGTAAGGAAAAGCACCCTTGCTTAGCTCATAAAAACTAAGTGTACAGAAAACTCCTCATCTCAAATTTTCTAAATGTTTTAACCTTTTAGAGCTATTGTAGCAAATTTTTTGATGTTTTATAATCATATTTAAAGGTATTAAAGTAAAAAGTATATCATATAAAAAAGTATTAAATGAACTTAAATGCATTACATCTTACATAAAACCTGAATATTTTTGTGTATTAAGTCTTTTTCTATCCCGTCAGCCAGATCCCAATTAATGACATGGAGACTTCTTATTAATTATGAAAGTTCAGCCTATAGCTTAGGCTTGTTCCTAACTAGCTCTTATAACTTAAGTTAAATGAGTTATATTCATATATATTCTATCACATGGTGTTACCTCTCTTCCATCTTATACTTTCTGTTTCTTCTTTATGTCTCTTGGCATGTCCTGTGCCATGATTATTCTCTTCCTCTCTCTGCCTAGAAGTCCCACCTACCTTCCCTGCCTAGCTATTGAATGTTTAGCTTTTTATTGCACCAATCACAGCAACACATCTTCACAGTCTACAAATATCCCACAACCTTTTTTCTCCATTTATGTATACACATGTACTTCTTTATACTGTGTACCTGAGAACAGTGTGCTTGTGAGAAGTCATGTATTCTAGTGGGACTGGTTCCACAGAGCTAGAAATCCTGGCACCATACCCAATATAAAACAGTCATAAAATTAATGTCTCTCTTTATTCTCATCTGATGATGTACAAATCTAAGTAAATTTAAAACAAATGTAAGAGTAACAAAGTATCTGGATGATAAATTGATATATTGCCTCTAATTTTAAAATTAAGATACAGTATTCTCCATTTATATTTTTAAACCAATACAAGTATCAATTTTTAGAATATAAATTTTCCAGCTACTTAGAATCTATAGGATTCATGAGGTTAAGAATGAAACAGAAGGATCAGAAATTAGCTTTATTATTTAGAGATTTGTGAGCTGAAACAAACTATTTAACTTCTTTAGACTCAGTTTTTCTCCTTTTTCAAAATTTTAAGAACAGTTTCTGTTTCATAGGTAGTGTAAGTACTGAGAAAGAGAATGTATATAACATGGTTAGCATACTGTCTGGCTCATACTCCATCCTCAGCAATAAGATAAAATTTGCAAACCTCACTACCTATTTGGAATTATATAATAAGATTCCAAAGATGCAGCTGACATCAAAAATCATTTTAGTGACATTTCTGAACATTATTGAGCATCTACTCTGTTTTAAGCACTATCGAATTATGTGAGCTATAAATAATAATGCCTACAGCTTCCTCCCAATAAGCTCACACTTCTATATAAAGATATTAGATTGCATTTAATATATTCCTAACTAACACAGACAGTGACAAAATATGTATGCCTGGGGGTTTTCTCCTCTCAAAAATTTACACTAAAATATCCATGGATAGTTTTATTTTTCAAGATCCTTGCAAGATCTTGGGTCAGAAGCTGCCTTTGTGTAAAGTAGTGAAGAATCATCAGGCAGGGTGAAAAAAGGAAGAAAGTCCTTGTTCAGATCTTGTTTAGGCAGCCATGTTGATGAGACTTCATTTCCAAAAGACACAGTCTCAAGCAAAACTTCTTTTCCTCTGTCTCTTTCAAACCCCTCCCCCTTTCTTCTGCAATGATCCCTGAACTTTAAGCCCAGTCGTTGTGTTATAAATGTATCAGTTGGGACTGGGATCCACAGCTCTGCATCTTGATCAGTTGTGATTTCTGTAATGTCCTCCCTCTGTTGCAAAGAGAAGTTTCTTTCATTAAGAATGAAGCACATTTATCTGTGGGTATAAGGATAAACATTTAGAATGTAGTTGACAATAACGAAAGGCATGCTAGCCTAAAGGGAGAAAAGCTCAGGAGGCCTAAACCACAGACAAACAACTACAGCCAACTAAGGAGTGCTAAGAACTAAAAAATAGTCTTCCCCAGGGAAGGGAGAACCAACTGGTTATCCAATAGCTAACTGTCAGCCCTGAAACCATATACACAGGAGTAATATTATATGGACTAAGCAAGTTGTGTGTGTGTATATGTGTGTGAACAATTAAAGAAAAAGAGGCCATGAACTTGAATGAGAGCAAGGAACAATACACAGCGGGGTTTGAAAGAAGGAAATGGAAGGGGAAGAATGATGGAGTTTTAATCTCAAAGGAAAAGAATAGACTATTCCTAAGACAGACATAGGGTAAGAATAGGAGAAATCTGAAAGAGAACAAAAAGAGTATCATAACAATTGAAAAGTTGAGGGAGGTTTCTTGGGCACAAGCACATAGGAACAAGTTAGAAAAATAATGAATGAACTGCAGAAAGGCATCCAATGGCTGGGTCCTCTGTTGACACAAAGAAGGTTGAAGATAAATGTTTGTGGACTAACATGGAAGTATGTCACAAAAAAAAAAAGGGGGCTGAGATATTCCACCAGCACCTAAGAGTGACTAGCCAAGGAATTTATGGAAGGTACCACCCCTAAGACTGCCTAGTTAAGCAAAAACATGGGAATATAGAAAGTAGGATGGACCTGCTACAATCTCACCAATGGACAGAAGAATCTTCAGGAAAGAATTGGTAACTGGGTGGGAAAAAAATTACTCAGCAGGAAACATACAAACATAGATAAGCATATTAGTTACTGTCCTATTGCAATGCTAAAATACCATGACTAAGCATAACTGAAGAAGAAAGGGTTTATTTTAGCTTATGGATACAGAGGGATACAAACCATAATTATGAGAAAGGCATGGCAGCAGGGACAGCAAGCAAGGAGAATATATTCTCCATCAGAAATCGGTGAGATTATAAACCCTGCATCCTATCCCAGCCACATACTTCCTCCAGCAAGGCTCCACCTCTTAAAGGTTTCATTATCTCCCTAAATAGTATGACTAACTAAGGATCAAGTCTTCAAATACATGAGTCTATGGTGGATATTTCTCATTCAAATTATCACATTCAGTCCCTTGGTACCCATAGGCTCATGTCCATCTCATGATACAAAATACATTTAGTACAACTTCAAATGTTCCCATAGTCTTGAAGAGTGTCAACACTGTCTTCTTAGATGCAAGGCAATCTCTTAATAATGACAGCCCCTTTAATATCAAAATTCAATTTACATTCTTTCAACATTAAATGGCACATAATATACATTTCCATTCCAAACAAGAGACCGCCATTGCCTGGGAACTTCTAGTATGGATGTAGGGTTCGCCTAGTTTTCTCGGCTGCCCATTGCAGCCTTTCTTTTCCAACCATCCCCATTCCTTTGTGACGCCTCATTCACCCATAGATATGCTCTCTACCAGGAATCCAAAGCTACCACCATTAACTGTATCCCAAGAAGGATATCTGTGTCCTCCTTCCTCGCTTCTTTTCTGCTCTCTCAACTACTCTTAGACAAGCCACTGACGACCAACCTGAGCGCCCCCCCCCCACTTCTAGCTGACCTCCATTCCCTTCATTTAGACTCAGAGTCGCTCTGACAACCTATTCAGCCATTCTTTCTAGCCCACCCCATTCTTCTGTGATCCTCCACTGTCCCACAGAACTGCTCTCAACCAAAGATGTATCAGCCACGACAGCTGGCTAGCACTCAGGGATCCCACAGCTGCCACATTTTTCTAGCACTCAAAGTGGGCAAAAAGCAACAGAAAAGATGGAAGATCCACCTGAAAATTCAAGAACATGTGGCTACACCAAGATACACCTAAGATATCATAATTGCAAATGCTTAGATCCCAGAGCAAAAACACAAGCATGAAAAACCAAGACAATAGGCTTCCTCCAAAGCCAACAACCCTGCTGACCCTGAAAATGGCAACTGGGCTGAAGCACAGACAAGAATGTCAAAATAGCAACTGTGAAAACATTCAAGGACTTTGAAGAAGATATGAATAGATGTCTTAATGAGGCCCCTGAAAACACAAACAATTGAGTGAAATAATGAAAATAACTCAAGACAAGAAATCATAATTTAACAAAGAAATAGAATCATTAAGGAAAACCCAAACAGAAATAAAACTGGAAATGAAAAACTTAGGGTGTCAATTTAAAAAAATCTCAAAGGTAAACTTCCATCACCGACAGACTAAAAGATGGAAGAATGAATTTGAGGTCTTGAAGACAAGATAAAAATTGAATAAAAAAAATTCAGTCAAAGAAAAGGTTAAACATATACATATATACATACATAGATATATATACATATATGCACAAAATCATCCAGGAAATCCAGAACGTTATGAAAAAAGACCAAATCTCTGAATAATACATATAGAGGAAAGAGAATAAACCCAGGTCAAAGATATAAAAAATATATTTACCAAAATAATAGAAGGAAATTTCCCCAATCTAAAGAGAGATGTTCTATGAAGGTACAAGAAACACACAGAACACCAAATAAACAAGGCTAGAAAAGAAACTTCCAAAGATAATAATCTAAATATATAGAATAAATAAAGAATATTAAAACCTGCAAAGAAAAAATGCCACGTCAGATATAAAGTAAAGCCCTGTACAGGAACACCTGACTTTTTCTTTTTTTATTCAAATTTTTTTTTCATTTTACATACCAACCACAGTTCCCTCTCCCATCCCTCCTCCTGCTTCCCACCATCTGCCCTCTGACTGACCCCTATCCACTCCTCCAAAAGGATAAAGCTTCCCATGGGGAGTCAATAAAGCACGGTAAATTCAGTTGAGACAAGACCAAGCCCTTCCTCCCTACATCAAGGCTGAGTAAGGCATCCCACCATAGGGAATAGGCTCTAACAAGCCAGCTCATGCATCAGTGTCAGAGGCCACTCAAACAAACCATGCTATCGAACTATCACCCACATGCAGAGGGCCTAGTTGTGTCCCATGCTAGCTCCACAGCTGTCAGTCTAGAGTATGTGAGTTCCCCTGAGCTTGGTTCAGTTGTCTCTGTAGATTTCCCCATCATGAACTTGACACCACCCCACCCCCACTCATATCATCCCTTCTTTATCTTTTTGACTGAACTTGCTGTGGATCTCTGCATCTGCTCCCATCAGTTACTAGATAAAGGCTATATGTATCATGACAGGGCATTCACCATTCTGATTACATAGAAGGCCACCCTCTCCACTACTGCTAGTGGTCTTAGCTGGGAGTCATCCTTGTGGATTCCTGGGAATTTCCCTAGAACCAGGTTTCTCCCTAACCCGTAATGGCTCCTCTATAAAGATATCTCTTTCATTCTTCTTTGTTCTCCCACTCTGTTCCTCCTCCAGCTCGACCATCCCTCACCCCCTCCAATCTATTAACCCTCTCCCCCAGTTTACTGAGGAGATCTCATCTATTTCCCCTTCCCAAGGTAATCCATGCGTTTCTCTTAGGGTCCTCCTCCATACATAGCTTGTCTGGATCTGTGCATTGTAGTCTGGTTATCCTATACTTTACATCTAGTATCTGTTAATGAGTGAGTACATACTGTGTTTGTCTTTCTGAGTCTGAGTTACCTCACTCAGGATGATATTTTCTAGTTCCATCCATTGCCTGCAAATTTCATGATGTCATTTTTTTTTCAGCTGAGTAGTACTCCATTGTATTAACAATTTTCTTTATCTGTTCTTCAGTTGAGGGGCATCTAGGTTGTTTCCAGGTTCTGCTATTATGAATAATGCTGTTATGAACATAGTTGAGCAAGTATGACCTTGTGGTGTCATTAAGCATCCCTTGGGTATAAGCCCAAGTGTGGTATCATTGGTTCTTGAGGTCGATTGATTCCCAATTATCTGAGAAGTCACCATATTGATTTCCAAAGTGGCTATACAAGTTTGCACTTCCAATAACAGTAGAGAGTTTTACCCTTGTTCCACATGCTCTCCAACATAAGCTGTCTTCAGCGTTTTTTATTTTAGCCATTCTGACAGGTGTAAGATGGTGCCTCAGAGTAATTTTGATTTGCATTTCCCTGATGACTAAGAATGTTGAGCAATTCCTTAAATGGTTTTTGGACATTTGAGATTCTTCTGTTTAGATTTATACCCTGTTTTTTAATTGGATTATTTGCAACTAACTTTTCAATGGAGACTCTGAGAGCTAGAAAGGCCTAGATAGAAAAGAGCTGAAACATCGCACATGCTACCAAAACTATCAATCACAGTGAGAAGAGAAATAAAACCATTTCATGAAAAAAACAAATTTAAGTCATTTGATAGACATAAATCTACATAAGGCAATAGAAGGAAAACTTCAGGCTGAAGAGAAGGTTAACTACACCCAAGAGGACAAAATGATTAAATAATCCCAGAACAGTTAATCAAGAGAAGGAAAAAATAAACCACTACAACAAATAACAAAAATTAATACGCACTATTCAGTAAGAACTCTAAATATTGAGTCTCAATTCCCCAATAAAAAAGACATGGACTACAGATTAGAATAGAAAACAGGTCCATTGTTCTGCTGCATCCAAGAAAGACACAAAGAACTATCAAGAATGCCCAGACAGGTACAAAAAAGAATCAACTGAAACTTACCAAAATAAAAAGCAACTGCTAAAATCAGATATTCAGAACAAATAAGATAGCAGAGCAGACAGAGCTGACTGATGCCACATTGATGAAACAGAGGACATGTGTGAAGAAACTGCTATGGACACATCCTTCTCCAGAGTCTAACTCAGTACACTTCTCACCATCACCAAGGAAACTTCTCTTTGCAACAGATGAAGACCATCATGGAAAACCACAACTGACCAAAAGGCAGAGTTGGAGAGCCCAGTCCCAGTTCATTCATATAGAAAACAATCCCTGCACCTAAGGCTCACAGAACATTGCAGAAGAGGGGACAGACTGTAGAGCAGGAGGAACAGGAAGTGTGCTGAGAGACTGTGTCTCCTAGAAATGTTAGAGAAGCTAGACCCATGAAGTCTCACCAACATATGCCTAAAGCAGACCTGAACAGGACAGTAATTTATTTTATTTTATCATTATCCCTCAAATGTCTGTTTGTTTTCTAATGAGAGATGGGGGTGGATGTAGATGGGATGGTAGGTGGGGATGATCTGAGAAGAATATGAGGGAAACTCATTATATATACACTATGAAAAAAATCTGTTTTCAGTGAAAGAAATAATAAAAACCTGTCTCTGCATGGGGAAAAAGGCAATAACTAACAACATCAGATTTACATGCTTCCTACTTTCAACTTAGAACAGCAAGAATTTCCATGTTTAGATATCTACCCAGCAATACAACAAATACAACAAATTTACTACTTCATTTAATTCTGGCCAGTGGGGGTATTTTTTAATTAATATTTTTCCTTTATGTGGTGTTTTCTGACATTTTATATAATAAACATTCATTACTATAAATTTTTTATTAAGGGGCAATTACATTTCTACTTAAAGTAAAAATAAACTCATTGTAAAAGTTTATCAGTGTGTCTCCTAGTTTCAAGAAGATTCATGAGCTGTTTGATAAACTTTGAGAAAGTTAGATACTCTACTAAAAGCCCTTTGTGCTGTGATCTTCTACTACTCGGAATGACCGATGTAGCCCCCTCTAACCAAACCCTGAGAGGTGAGTGTCAGAACTTCTTATTTTCTCTACTGTGTGTGTGTGTGTGTGTGTGTGTGTGTGTGTGTGTGTGTGTGTGTATGTGTGTGATGTGTGTTGTGTGTGGGTGGGGGGGAATATTTGTGAGAACATGAGGGGTTAAAGAAGGGTAGTTGCGTGTGTGTGTGTGTGTGTGTGTGTGTGTGTGTGTGTGCATGTGCCACAGTCCTTATGTACAGGTCACATGACAAAATCAGGTGCCAGTCCTTGCTGTGGATATCGCTCTGTACAAATAAAATGCTGTTTGGCCAGTGGCTAGGCAGGAAGTATAGGCGGGACAAGAGAGAAGAGGATTCTGGGAAGTAGAAGGCTGGAGAGAGACTCCACCAGCCGCCACCATGAAAAGCAACATGTAAAGACACTGGTAAGCCACAAGCCATGTGGCAAAGTATAGACTAACAGAAATGGGTTAATTTAAGATAGAAGAAGTAGATAACAAGAAGCCTGCCACGGCCATACAGTTTGTAAACAATGTAAGTTTCTGTGTGCTTTCTTGGTTGGGTCTGAGCGACTGTGGGTCTGGCGGGTAAGAGAGATTTGTCCTGACTGGGCCAGGCAGGAAAACTCTAACTACAAGTCCTCATCTTCCATAGCATTTGAGAAAGAGTCTCTTCTTGTTTTGACACTCTCTGTATGTCAGAGTGTGCAGCCTTGCATGGGTTCTCCTGTCTCTGCTTCCCCTCGTACCATCAGAGCACTGGGATTGGACACATATGACTGTATCTGGCCTTTATGTGGGTTCTCCAAATCTGAACTCAAGTACTCATACCTGAAAAACAAGCATTTTACCCACTGAGTCACCTCACCAGCCCTAAAGTCACAACTTCTCAGCTTAAGACCTAAGTTGCCTGATTATGTCTTCCCTGCTCTATGGCCTAAACTCTGTGGCTTTCACCACATCCTCCATTTCAGTAACCCTAATACTGAATAAAAATATATGACAAACAACACTCATTTTAACAGGACAGAGAGATTCACCCACCAGACAAACTAATGAGGTAACTAAGGAGGTCGAACATGCAGATGGATGTTTATGTCAATCACGAGCTTTCTTAAGACCATTTTATTTCAGGTAGATGAACAATACTTTGGAAATCTGAAATGAAATTTGAGGAAATACAACTTGAAAGATTCTGGGACACTGTACTTTAAGAATCATTCTCATTATAATTCACTAGAAATTCTTCCAATAAACATAATGATAGACTTTTAACTTCAGGAAAGCCAAGAAGCCATTAAGGGATGTTATTAGCAAGCACTACCAAGACCCAGGGAAGACTATCCATTTGCCTATATATCCAGTGGCTCTTATTAAATCAAGACCACAGTGGTAACAATGCCAGACCTAGATGCTTCAGTTTAAATTATATCTCCAAGTAAAAACATGCTAGATCTTTCCTAAAGTCAGCCAGAATCCCTAAAGCATCTGGTAAATATGAATAATGCATGTACAAAAAAGGACAATTTAGTCCTTGAAAACATAAACAGCATTGCCTTCTAGACCTTTAATCTTCATTTGCTTTCCCCAAAGCAGTCCTACATTAAAATAAATCTGATTTAATATACTTTCACACACTGTACTTTGAGGGAAAACACAGTACACTCTGTGACATCATTCATACACACACAGATATTTATATCCATAATTCAGTTACTCATTGTTAGTATTAGTTTTGGATAATCAAGGCTATAATCTAGGCTTTATGTCATATTGTCTCTGGATCACACATACAGAGGTATTTTGGGATCTAAGAAAACTAGTATACTTGATCTGAAGAGGCCAAACATGTCTGCATTGTGGTTCATTCACATTCCCAAGGCTAATTCCATAACTACTTTAATTAAGCATAATTAACTATTACTTAAAATAACTTTAATTAAGCTGCCATACTTAGCTAAAAGGGCATGGTGGTTTTGAAGAATTCATAGCATATCTTTTGTTCCTGCATCTATCTCCTTAGATGGAGAAGATGCACAATACTTTCCTATTGAAACTCTTTGGGAAGACAAATGGGATTGAGTTAATCACCTTCATAAACAAGCATTGAATTAACTTCCTTTTGTTATCCTAATTATCTAGATGTTAAATTGCAAAGGATTTCTGGAATATTGAGTTTATTGACTTTTATTAACTTACATAAAACTCATGCAGTAAATAAAACTCCAACTTGAAAAGACAGACAAATAAAATGCCAAACTGTTTTATTACCCAAGCATTTACTGAAAGAGAATCTGAGGTTTTCCTTTGTTGAGTCTGTTAGATGGCAAAGAAAGGTAGTAAGTGGGAAATGCCAAATAAACCATCATATTCTTGTCTCAGGGATGTTGAGTGGTGTTGTGTACAAAACACAGGGCTTTAGAAAAAAGCAATTCTGTCTTCATATCTGGGACCCCCTTTAACTGAATGAAGACGAATCAAGATTTTTTAAAATGTATTTCCATTCTCCTTTCTCTAACATAAGAATGAAGTTTGAAGATGCATTGTGAAAACTTATTGAAATAAAATATGTCAATCACCTGGGACTCATTAGACACCCAAGAAGTGGTGTTGTTTCCTTCTGCCTTGTTCTTTTTTCTCTTATTTCATGTGTCATTTCATTTGCTCAGAACAGCTTTCAAAACAGGTGGAGGAAAATCAGAAAGGGTCAAATAATCTCAAGTACAAGGAGCAACTTTTTACTCAGGAAGAAAAGTTAACCATCTAGCATTCCAACTTCCTCCATGTCTAAGTACATCATACTGTACCATTCTCTATAACAGAAATACTCCCTAGTCTACATCCTGGGAACTCAGTACAGCCATATGAGTCATACATGAAATTGAATAAATTCATGGTGGGTTGCTCTGCACACAGTCCCAGTGCACATTATTTCTCTGTTGAAAAGTTTATATATTTATTCAGATTCTCATAGGTCCATAACCATAAGTCAAGAAATCAACGTTTTCTTCACTTTTCACACACAAAAAAATCCTCTCTGACCAAACTCTCCATACACCTTTCCTTTCTCTCAGATCTCAGCATCATTTAACATCTATGGTCTTTTTCCTGTACACAACACTTTTGTCTCTCCTTTGAGTGTCTAAACCAACAGGTTCCTTTGTGTGTGGTGCCTTCTCCTGTTGAGCTGTCTGCATCTGATAGGCTTTTTCTCACTGATTAATATTCCTGTCATTTTTCCAAAAGAGCCTCCTTTCCTAACATAATCTTCAATAATCCCAAACCCTGTGATGGGAGATAAGTAAGTATGTCCACTGAACTGCTGTGATGAGGATGTGAACAGGTTTTACACTTGCTGCTTATGGAGGTCTTACATTACTATCCATCATTGCTTTACCAAATCATATAATTGCCTGCTTTGTGTGTTTCGTTCCAACACCTGATAGAGCACCCTTATGTAGAAGACATGTGATTTTTTATTATTATTGTAGATGGTACCAATTATAGTGCAGATACAGGGAACCCTCTCATTATTTGCTTCATGAGTAGTACTATAGCACTTGTGACCAACAACACAGCTTTGACTGTACATCTCAGCTGCATTATTTGATATACCCATCCATGTCTCAGTTTCTTTCTCAGTGGTAGGAATTACATTACCTACCCGTTAGACTTGTAGGTAGTACTGTAGGTGACAATGTATACATCATATGTATGTATTACACATACAGCTCACAGGGTGCCCTAAGGGACATGTAATTATGATTATGTACATACATGGGTGTAACTTCAGATTCTACTAAGAGATTAAGATAAAGGTGATATTTGGAGAATTGATAGTCTAGTCATATTGCAGAATTTATTGTCATTTTTTACAAGATATTTATTTGTAACACAGGCAAGAAACAGTAGAGAAGAGCAACAAATATTTGAGATCGAATGGGTTTCAATCCCAAATACATTAATTTCTTGTTGATAACCTATACAAATCACTAAACTTTTGGAACTTTAGTTTCCTCAACAACACAGAGACAGAAAGACAGAGACAGAAGCAGAAAGAGAGAAAAAGACAGTGAAATTCTTGTCTTTTTCCTGGGTAAATCTACACTCCTCTGATTTTTTTTTTTTTTTTTTTTAAAAAAAAAGTACATCCCCTTTCATCCATGGAGTAAGTGAGAAGTGGCAGAGAGAGCACCCACTGTGATATTTCCACCTGGCCAGCAATGAGTAGATTTGCTCTTCTCATCTCTCCACCATCCTTGCACTAACTGTTGGCTTCATAGTAGCCACATCGAGTTCTAGCCACACAGAGCTCATTTTCCATGAACACTACACCCTGTGGAGGCAGGGAAGAAATGAGAAATAGCCTGGCGTGAAATCCAAGGCCCTAAGAAAACCAACTGCAGAAAACTCCATACTGTCTTTTCAGTTACTTTCCCCCATCCTAGGCATCAGTTATACTAACTGAGTGATTAAAGAAGAAAGAAAAATGGATGGAAATCACAGAATTTGTGTAAGGACACACAAGGGGCAGGAAAGTTTCGCATTTCTTTCCCAGAATCTCATGACCACACAACACAGAGGATGAGGCAGCCCTCATGTCCTCCCATCCACCCGTTTGGCCTTGAATACAATGCTTTCTCCATTTCCAGTGTCCTCGAGTTCCAAATTTCAAAACAGCTTGGCTTCAGATGCCCTTTGAAACATTTTGTACTTCCGTTTTAACAAGTGTATTTTAATCCTCAGCTTGTCAAAATATCAAACCCAGTCACTTGTTTGCACAACTTTACTTCTCCCTGATTCTAATAAATATAGTGATAATGCAAAGACATAAACTACTCTAGAGTAAGATGTCTGTTGATGAACTTCCTGCCACTTCAATCTTCACCCCATCTTACTTCAGCCACCTTGCTTGGTTTTGAGACTAAAAATGGGAATTTTGTAGCATATGCCTATTGATTGTGTCTTCCTAGTCCCTGTCCCTAAATCTTCTTTCCGAGCCTGGTTAAATGGCAGGATGACTACAACTCTTCCCTCAGTTGCTCCTCCCAAAATTCTAGTTGTTACCAATGGACAGGCGATAGCAGATAGAGCAGATGTGAGACCTGCCTTCCATGGCTCACAACTTAGTCAGGAGGACAGATGTTAACCTGAGCACTACATGATCAAATGCTTAGTAGTCTGATTTTACTTTGTCCATGAACAATGAGAGGTTGAATGCTTGGGATGATAAAAACAGGTCTTGGCACTTTACATTGTTGAGAAATAAATTAAGGAAAAAAAGAAAAGTCCACAGTTCTACCTAGCTGTGGGATTTAGTTCTGTCCCTCTAGACAAGCTATAGAATCAACCCTCATCTAGGTGATCTAGGTGTTTCTTTGAAGGTATTTTTTTAAGAGTGACCAACATTTATAGTCAGTGAATTTTAGTAAGTCATTCATGATAGGGGTAAGGCTCATCTTATTAATTGAAGGCCTTAAGATAAAAGCTGAAGTTTTGCAAAAGGAAAATTGTCTAACACTGTAATACAGAAGTCTTCCCTGAGTTTACAGTCTGCTGACTCAGCTTGTAAATGTTAGACTCAAGACCACCATCAACTCTAAGATAAATTTCCAGCTTGCTTTGAATTACATGAACCAATTACTGAACAGAGTTCTGTTTCTCTAGATAACCCTTAATATACCACTATTTTCCATAATGCTCATATGTAAACCTACATACATAGTGGAAGGATGAGGGAAGAAGAGAGAAGAGAAAGAGAGAAACATCATTGTTAAAAATTAAAGACAGCTGAAATTTTAAAATGTGGTGTATGCTGTAGTGACTCTACCACAGGCCAAAAATGAATTCTGCTTCTTTCAGCATTAAAATTGAGCAACCCAAGAAAGTACCTTGGCCTACAGAAGAGTATATGCTAGCTAGAAAATTTCCTGTTGTCACACAGATTTAGCTGGAGCTCTAAACCAGAGGAGAAAAGTTGTAAAGTATGCCAAAGAGATATGCTGAAGCTCCTACGTGTGATTTGTGAGAGTTGTTCCAAAGTTAGTTATGCAAATACATCCTTACCACTCACCCCTGACACTTCCATCAGAAGATGGATGCCCTAAGCCTACTGAGTTGAGAATATTTTATAGAGAGTCATGGAGGTGATGTAGGCTAGGTATTTTCTCCCATTCCCACTGTACCTCAAGCCAAATGAAAGGGACTCCAGGGGAATTCTTCAGAAGTGTTCACATATAATCCTTGTTGAAAGATACAGAGACTAGTGTATGATAAGCCCACGGATGAGAGAAGTAACCACGGTAAACTGAAGAGATGGGGGATGCAACAGAGGGTGCCTACACTTCCGGAACATTCCAAGCCAGGGAGACCAAATTTACCACACAGGTTGAATTCATGCTGTAGAGAAGGATCAGGTTTGGATTACATGATTTCAACAGAGAACTCTCACTGCTGTGATACAGGGCTTACATCTGCAAGTAGATAGTAAAGATGTGAATTAAGGAGCAATGTAGCATTACAGGTCCCCCGAAATATCAACCTAAGAGAGTGGCTCATAATAGAAAAAAACAGCTTTGAGATATCCTCTCACAAAGAGTGCTGTGAGGGTTAATATTTATTGTCAACTTAACAGGATTCAAAATCACTTTGGAAAAATAACTAAAGATATGTCTTTAAAGGAGAACCCTCATTCACTGCTGGTGGCAATGCAAAATGGCATGGCCACTCTGTAGGATTCTCAGAAATCTGAAATAGATCTACAATATAGCCCAGCCATATCACTCATTGGCATATACCCAAAGGAGTTCACATCCTACTCCACAGATACCTATATTTATTGCCTCTATTCTCCCAATAGCTAGCAAATGGAAACAAACTAAATACCCTTCTACTTATGAATAGATAACAAAAATGTGTCACATATACACTGTGGAATACTATTCATCTGTAAAGAAAAATGAAGTCAATAAATTTACAAGTAAATGGGTGGAACTAGAAAATATTATATTGAGTGAGATGACCCAGACCCAAAGAGAAAAACCTCCCATGTTCTCTCTCCTCTGTGGTCTCTACCTCCTAATCTTCAGATGAGAATGTATAACCTAGAATAACCACAGAAACCAGTAAAGTCCTAAGGGACAATGGGGAAGAGTACCACGGAGGGGGAACATAGGAGAGAGGTGCTATGAGATGCAGAACTTGGAAACATAGGAAGGAGACACTAAATGGGGAGAAGAGAGTGTGGTAAACACAGTAGAGAGAGGGAGGGAGGAAGGACAAATAATACTACGGTTGCTTGATAAATCCTAAAGGAATCATATTATTTTTATTTACCTAAAATATAAATAATTATATATAATATATAAGCTTATCCATACACACACACACACACACACACACACACACACATATATATATATATAAAGGAGTTATGCCACTTGGGCTGACAATGCTTCCCACAGGGTCCAGAGATTATAAAAAAAAAAAGTCCAAAGCCTAAGAAACCTCCATTGAAATCTTAAAACATCAAGTCATGAATTTGAATCTAGAAGGGAAGCTACTAGAGAATTGGGAAAGGGCCACAATTTTGAGGTTAAGTGCAGGTAAGGATGACATAAAAGAGTTGAAGTACTCAATATGAAAGTAAGAAATTACATAATAAGCTCTGTCTATACATAGACTCTGTCAAAGAGGAATAGCTTCCCATGATATCTTTTTCTATTTAGCATGACCCTAAAATTACTCTTTTAACCTTTCTAGATTAAATGATTTTATTATAATTTTGTCATGCTTTAATATAACCTAATTTTAAATCACAGTTAAATAAAATATATTACCATTTTGAAGTACAAGTATGAAATGACTTTTCATTATACTATTAATTATGTCTGAATGATTACAATTGGCACTAAAAAGTATTTCTCCTATTTTTAAGTGGAAAAAGAAAATAGTGTTAAAATGTCTATTAAAATGCTTATAAATACATTATATCATTATATTTAATAAAAATATTTATGAACTCTTTTTCAACAGATTCAAACTTAGAACAGGCAATGTTCCTATACAACTACACAAATCAGTGAGTACAAGCTGCTCTTGAATTATTCATACATCAGCAGAATAAAGTATAGAAATAGAGGAAGATGTCTATTAGATGTCTTGCAGATGACAGGTAGGTAGGTAGATGGATGGATGAATGGATGGATGGATGGATGGATGGATAGATAGGTAGATGGTAGATACATAGATAAATTGACTTATTGGGGCCTTGTTTCATACTGTAACAAGTTCAAATTTTTGAAATATGAAGACGTTTAAAACAGTGATAAAATAGTGGAAGTGGTGAAACCTGGAAGCATCAAGTTTCAGTGAAAGTATAATTATTATTTATTATTGTTCTTTGAATATTTTTATTTGTACACTATTGAATAATCAGCCAGGTAATCCAATAATCTTGCCTCTTCCATTACAAATTAAAGTACTTTAGACAAGCTTCTTTATCTGAGTCATCATTTTACCCATCTATTAAATGAGTGGATTAGACAATCTCTAAAGTTATATCTGCATATAATGTACAATGTATAGATTTTATGCATTATCCCTTACCATCTTATCATCCTAAAGTTATTCACCATTTCTTTATCTCTCCCTTCCTCTCCTGTATAAGGAAAGTTACATCACTATGGAGTGAGAAAGGTAATAGACTTGGAGAATATGTAAGTAGAATTTCAGCATCATCTTTCTCCTATGAGCTGCTATAGTTTGAATATCAAGTGTCTGTATCAGGTGCAAATGTTAAAGGTTCAGGCCTCAGCTGTTAAATTCAGTCACTGAAGGCTCTGCTCTAACTAGCAGATTAATCTAGTGCTGGCTCCTAATTTGATACCAATACTAGGAGGTGATGGAATTATTCTTAGATAGAGTCAAGTTAGAGGAAGTCAATCACTGGGGCCATGGCCTTGGAGAATATACCTTGTTCCAGGATACACACACACACACTTTTCTCCACCTCTACCTTACCTCCTTTCCCCATTTCCCTTCTTCCTCACCTCCCTCCCTCTCTTCCTCTCCCTCCCTCCCTCTTACTTTCTCTGTCTTTCTTGGCTAACATGAAGTAAGCTTCTTCAGCCACCCACTCCCCTCCCCCTGCCACAATGTTCTGCCTCGACTCTAGCTCAAAGCAATAGATCCAGATGACCCTAAACTATAATCTCTGAATTGTGAGCCACTTTCCTCTTTCACTATTTTCCTGTTGTTTTTTCTTTCAAAGTAACAAGAAACTGACTACCACAGGCTACTCCCAGAAGATGAACTTGCCTGGTTTTTTCATCTTTGAGTCAAAGAAGAGGTGTGAAGTGTCCAGCAACATTCTTTTTTTTTCCTTTTATTGAACATAGATTCTTTTCTCATACAATATATAGTTTCTCCTCCCTCTACTCTTCCCAGTTCCTCCCCCACAAGCCCTCCCCACTGGATCCACTCCCTTTTTGTCTCTCATTAGAAAAAAAAGGTGGAGCATCTAAGAGAAAACAATAAAACATGACAAAATATATCATATCAAAGTTGGACATGGCAACACGACAGGAGGAAAAGAGTGCAAGGAGCAGGCACAAGAGTCAGAGACCTACTTGTTTTCATAGTTACAAGTCACATAAAAATACTATGCTAATAGCTATAATATATATGCAGAGGACCTGGTACAGATCCATGTAGGTCCTGTGATTACTACTTCAGTCTCTGTGAGGTCATATGTGCCTTGTTTAGTTGATTCAGAGAACCTGTTCTCCTAGTGTCCTCCATCCCCTCTGGCTCTCTCCTCCTCTGCTTCCATGGGATTCCCTGGGTTCTGAGAGAAGAAATTTGATGGAGCCCTCACATTTAGAATCTCTCTCTCCAGCAATATTCTTAAAGAACAGCTCCCCATAATGCTCCAAAGGCAGCTGTCTTCAGGAGGCCAATGTACAACTCTTAGAATACAAAGTACAAAATTTTCTTCATAGGGTGCATAGGAAATAAAGTAAAATCGGACTTAATATTTTCTACACTTGAAAAAATGTAACTCAGTGCAATTTCAAATACAGCCCCACTTGGCTTGTCTTATTTGGAACCTTGACAAGCTTTTATTAGGGAGCAAAAGGGAGTCTGCCTTCAAAACAGCAAGTTTTATTACCAACTATATTACCAAAGACGTTAAGATGCTATAGCAGAGAATAGGAGCTCAGAAATCAGCCTGTGTATATTGGTGATCTTGATGTCTAAGAGAAGTATGCATCAGCCAAGAAAATATGAACATTTCAAGAAGCATGCCTCAGATAATTGACTAGACACATGGGAGAAAAGATGAGATTCCCTGCCTCATCCCATGAACTGAAATGAATTCCAGATAGCTTCAAGAGCTACCTTTAAAGTATTGCAATAGTTAGAAAGAAGAAATAAAAGCAAGCTGTCTCTTAATAGACTAAAAGTGAAAGAAAAAGGATCAGATTAATAAGTAATAAAGTTAGGAAATTCTGCATATTGAGGGTCAATTTTTAAAGAAAAAGCATAAGAAGATAAGCCTTATTTAGCCTAAAACCACTTAGCCTAGAAAAAAATCAAATGTAGCCTGTGGAAGAGAAAGCTCAATCATCAATAAATATAGGGAAAAGGTGTTCAGGCTCTCTAGCAATCAAGAAATTTGTTTTCATTTCTTTTTTAATTTTCTATGGCTCTCTTGCCTAAATGTATGTCTATGCAGGACATGCTTGTCTAGTACCTGCAAAGACCAGAAGAGGGCTTTGGAGTCCCTGGAACTGGAGTTGCAGGCTACCATGTGGATTCTTGAAGAGCCCATGTCCTCTGGAAGAGCAGCTAGTGCTGCTGGTCTATCTGGTCCATCTCCCAAGCCCCAGGAAATTTGCTTTTAAACGTAAAACCATGCATTCATCTGGTCTTGTCACATGTTGAGAAGGAAACAAAATAATAGAAACTCATTCTATTACTGGAATTAAAACTGATAGAATTACTCTACAAGCAACATACCAAATCTAATGGATTTGAATATACACAGATTGGTTTCACTCAAGTGATCCACAGAGACACACTACCGGAGACAAAATTACAAAAGCAGAAAAGATCTGAAATTTGAGGGGGGAAAATTACTCTTGGAACTACCATAGAGACATATGGAGTGAAATAAAATTTTTGGTACCCTTTCACCTGACCACACACTGTAGTTCCTTTTGGAATGCTGCCCTACAGGTGCTAAAAACCATTTAAGCCTGATAAGCAGGAGGTACAGAGCTGTGGGTATTAAAACTTAAAACAAGAAAACTCCCAAATGATGACACACTAATGTAACAGGATCTGATTCCAATTTAGAAAGATTACACAAACAAGAAATGATTATTCTTTTTCTGTGTGTCTGCAAGGTGAGGGAGAGCAAAGGGATGAAGGACCAGCAGAAACATACAGACCTCAAAGGCAAATGATGAGCTCATTTGTATTAATTACATGTCTAACACAGATTATATCCCAGGAGAAATTTCATTGTTAAATATTAAGAAAAGCTATGGACATGTAAGATTCCACTTTAATGTGCCTATTACTGATTGTTACTTCCTTTTAACAAAGAATTATTCTCTTAATAAACTGCCTGCTTACTAGCATTTTGATTATCATATTATCAACATATTGACTTATTAATAACAAAATAATTGCATAATTTAATGGATAATGTATAATAAGCAATCATTCACTGTTTTTCAGGTAAAATTGGAGCAGTTTTTGTTACCAGTCTCCACAAATAATGTATCATAGCAAAGGGCTTGATTTGCACAATGTGGTTAGGGGTGGCTTCACCATTGTATGTCTTTTGTTTCATGCACATTCCTCTAGGATGGACACATGTATTTCTGTGCACTATTAGGATCTATGTGGACATCTAGACAGGCAAACATATATAAGTAATAATAGGGCAAGCATTTTTACTTCCAAACTCTTGAAAGAGAAAAAAAAAAAAAAACCTCAGAAAGGAAAAAGAAAGACCTCTGAAGAAAACCTTTAAGACCTAGAAGAAAAAAATCTAGAAAGATACTAAAAAAGGGAAAGACCTCCCATGCCCAGGATCAGAAGAATTAATATTGTTAAAAAAAAAATGGTCATTCTACCACGAGTAATCTACAGATTCAATACAATTCCCATCAAAATTCCAGGGCAATTCTTCAGAGACAGAAAAAAAAAATTCTGACACTATGTTTAAGTATTTAATAATATATTGTTTAGCAAGGTTTTGTTTTGTTATTTCCTTAGAGGAAGGATTATTGAACTTGGAAAATATCTCTATTAGTAGTGTAATTTAAGATGCAGGTTGGAGAGGTAGCTCAGTTGAAAAGTTTTCAATGCCCAGCATCTAGAAAAATCAATCAGGTCTGTAGTGGTGTGCATTTGTAATCCAAGCACTAAAGAGGCAGTGACAGGTAGATCCCTGGGACTCACTGGGCAGCCAGCCTCACCTCGTCAGTGATCTCCAGGACCCAGTGAGAAGATATCTCAAAATATAAGGCAGACATCCTCAACTACTCATAAAACCCTAGAACGAATATCAAACCACTTTCTCTAAACATAGAAAGGTCTAGGTTTTAACACTGTATTTTCTCCAAAGCAACTCACAAAAAATGAACACAATAGAAAAATGAAGTATAAATGGGCAATCTTGGTTTGGTTCCTTATAAAATTGTTGGTATGACTACTGTAGCTATCCTAACCTGTGCAGGATGCTAGTGACACTAAGAAACACAAAGATAGGGCTTTATTTAGGTTTCAGTTTGTAACATTTCCTGATTATTCTTGACCCATTGAGTACATGTTTCTTCTGCGATGACAACAGGAAAAACTATGCACAGACCAGGAGAACACAATAGCATTCTTTCTTTTGTTTCCCACATGTCTCCCAAATGCCCACTTTAGAAAGACCACAGAATGGTTTGTTCAGACAGGTGTTTTTTGCAAAATGAGCCTGTACTGAAACTCCTAGTGAAGGAGAGTATCAGTCTTTTAATCACATTTAAATATACCACAGGAGTGCATGAAAAACTAAATTACCAAGGACACAATTACCTTTCAAAATGGCTGCCACAATTTTATTAAAAAAAAAAAAAAAATGGGGCTTTGGTTAGGCCATTTCAGTTGCTGAGCACAAAACCTGTCAATTCAGTTTCATTTTATTGGAGACTATTGTTTATGAAATAAAAGATTACATTTCTAGTAGAAGTAGATTTTCACTATCCCTAGAATTTTCTTTTCTCAGGTAAAACGTAGTCTCATGAATCCCTAAAGGACATTAGTTTACCATTCTGATATACTCAGTTCCTTCCATATTAAAAATGAAATTCCAGCATTCAATAAAGAACATTACCATTTAACATTCTGGGCTGTTTTTAATCACTAAAGAATTTGCAAAAGTGTAATGAATATATAAGTATGATCTTAAGAGATATCACAAATTGATAAAAAAAAAAAAACCTTTGGATCAATTCATTCTATGCCATTTGTTTGTCTACAAAAAATGATCTTTGTCCATCTTCTACTATTGATAACACAATGCCACAGTCTTCATGAATTGTAAAAAGGCTTATTCTTGGCTCACAGTCCTGGCCAAGAAACCAGTTGCAGCTGGAGGTGGCCTTCTTAGAAGCCAAATCCCAAGGTGGCTCAAGACATCAAGCAGCTCAAAAGAGAGCACTAAATAGACCAGTAAAACTAGTGTTTGTAGCAGACTGAGTCTCAAAACAATCATTTACTATGCATCCATTAATCAATGGATGGGTTAGTCACTTGAATGGATTAATCCACTCATGAAAGCAAAGACATAATCACCTGTTAAAGGTCTAGCTTGGCACCGAATCCTTTTTCTGTTTCTCCCAATTGAAAAAAATAATAAGGTCATGCTGTATTGTCCAATTCCTTACCCAAACACTCTTGACTCAGCCCAAAGACACTGGATGGAGTGTCATGAGCTGCCCTTCCCCCCTTCTTAATCTTTCCTGATGAGGATTATATTCCAACATGAGTTTTGGATGGGACAAATCGTAATCATGCTGTAGCAGGGGTTTTGGCCAAATTTTTGCTTTCTGTAGAAAGCACAGCTAACTGCTGGTGAGGGACAGTGTGCCTTGACTTGTGCAGTATGCTCTTTGGGAGCCATGTCCATGAGCCCAGCACACACAGGATTCAGACAGCAGGTTACACTTTACACATTGTGTTTATCTCCTTTCTGCTTGTATCCCTGAAACCTCCTTTAGGATAGAAAAGCTATAATTTCCCTCTTTATAAAAGTAATTCATGACCCTGATTTAGTATCTTTAAAATGAGGGCAAAGCATTCAGACAGAGTATCAATTCACAGGAACCAATCTGTGCTCTCCAGAGGATGTTTAAAGCAGCTTCATAATGCTATGAATTAATTCAAGCACATTGTCAAGAAGAAACAAATAATTAAGTGCCCACTGAAGCAAAGCAAATACTCCAATTTCAATACAGCACATAAAATACCACAACTTGTCAGGTAATTTACTGTGTTGGAATTCTTTCAATAGAACTGACAGTCACTGCCCCAATTCTCAAGATAATCTGGAAATTTTATCATGTACTGAAATGGAATTCCTTTTAAATGTTGAATCCTGCACATTTTAACAGAAGTTATTTCACAGACTCATACATATTTTCATTTATTCTGTTGTCAAAAGCAAGCTTGAGGTAGAAAAGGGACCAAAGAAATTCTAGCAGTCTGAATGCATCCTATCTAAAACCACTGAGTGTTCACAGAGACTGAAAATTAGAAGAGCAAAGTATAATGGGATCTTAATGACTCATTTGAATATCGAAACCAAAGCTGTGATCATGATTTCTCTCATTAATCAAAAACTACTGAGTAGAAAGGATAAGGGCTAGTGACAGTGCTGCTGGTGGTCTCTGTCTGGACTGGGTGTTTCCCAGGGCTTGGTGTCTTGTTCTAAAACTTGAAGAGGCACATACAAATTGCAAAGTATCAAAGGATTTTATTTCTAAGCAAAGAGAAAGTTCTGGTTAGGTATGTGGCCAAAGAGTAGCCTGACCTGAACATGTACATGGATCAAGAAGCCTGTGTTAATGATCGGGGATTTCTGTAATGAGTCCAAGAGGATGAAGGTCTGGCTGCTAAGGGTTAAGACACTGGTAGTTAGTTTCTTATATGTATATATATGTATGTATGTGTATATATACATGTATGTGTATATATACATGTGTATATATATATATATATATATATATATATATATATATATATATATAATTGGTGATTTCTCCTAAATGTCCCTTCAGTGAACACAGTTTGCCTTGCTGCATATGTAGCTAAAACTAGTACAGACTGGATCAGTACACTGCCCCTAAGATCAGGATATGCTTTGGAATGTGTTTGTCGACAAAAGGGGAATTACTAAGGACTGTTATGGAATTCTAAGTCAGAGTGACCTGACTGCTTTGTAGAGAAGTAAGCTTATAGCTCAAGCCAGCATGGTCCTGAGTTGCTAAGTGATCCCTGTGTATTCCTGCCCCTATCACCTGAAATCTGTGGGTTTTGTTTTGTTTTGTTTTGTTTTTTCATTCTTGCTGAGTTATACTCAGGGCTTAGGACCGTGTTCACACAAAGTAGGCATTTGTTGAGTTTAAGAACATAGTAGTGAATGAATAAGCATGTTTGAATCCTATTGGTCTCAATTTTACTTGGGGGAAAAAAAATGAATCTATGTCTTTCTCCTTCCACAGCACGTGGAAGTAATATAGGACTCAAAATAGTCATTCACTCTCTCTGCTAACCTTCTCTCTGCCTTTCATTCAATATTTAGGTTCGACAAATATATATACTTGAATGATTTTATATCTTTTATTAATAAGAGAAGTACTGGTCATTGTAATTAATAAAATCAAAGACTTCTGAGACCCAAAATAATTACTTTCTTTCTTGCTCATGAAACAGTCCTAAGCAGGGACAGCATATTTTTTTGATCGAGACATAAAAAGCCAGGTTGCATAAGTTCTCTTATCTTTATCAGAAAGTTATCTCCAGACCATCTATCTAGAGAGAAAGAGACTGGGAGTTAGTATGATAATTCTAGTTTTATGAGATAATATACCCTGACAAGAGTTATTTAAGGAGTTTACTCAGCTGACAATTCTGTCACAGCCCATCATTGCAGGGAAGTCACAGAGGGAACTTGAACTGCCTAGGCACATCACAATCCACAGTCAAGAACAAAGAGTAACTGCATGAATGCTCAATTGTGCTCAGCCTCATCTCTACATTTATATGGCCAAGACCTAACCCCAGGAAATGGTACTGCCCACAGTGAGCAGATCTTCTCACCTCAACTCAAAATAACTAATCCCTCACAAACTTATCTACAAGCCAACTGGATGTAGACAATCCTTATTGAAACTCCCTTCTCAAATTCTAGACTATGTTGGGTTAAAACTAACCACTGTAATGATAGAAGGCTTTTGTGGGTTATGACTGAGAATGTACCAATTCCAATCACATTCCCTTTGCTGAAATCCAACCCATGGCTATATCCAACTACAGGGAGCTCCTTGAAAAGTTAGTCTACAGGGCTGGGGATTTAGCTCAGTGGTAGAGCACTTGCCTAACAAGCGCAAGGCCCTGGGTTCAATTCTCAGCGCCCCCCCCAAAAAAAAGAGAAAAGTTAGTCTAGAGCTGAACATGTCCCTCCAAATGATCTACAACATGTAGAGAGATATGCATAGAGGTTGGCAGTGTCTCTGCTACATGCTTCTTTATCAGAAACATGAGAGCCAAGAAACATGGAACAAAGGCAGGCTATCCTTGATACTGTCAAGCCCAAGTTACATAAAATTCACCTCCAAGATATAAGCAGATCAGTAAACAGAGACTTGGGATGACTAAAGATTATTAACATTTATGTGTTTGGTAAATAATTGTGAAGGTAAATGTTACTTAAAACATCATCTAGGAGCCATTTAAGTGTCACAATTCAGATGAGAACAAAATTTCTCATTGACACCTAGGAAACTAATAAGATTGAATTGTTTCTCTCCTAGAGAAGAACAGATGATCTGAGCATCAATTGTACCTTGCATTAGTGAAGAATTAAGCATAAAAACCATCTTTAATATGGTAGTAAGTCTAGAAGCATTTATGTACCATAACCATGACCTTAATCATATTCTTCTCCACCCCTACCAAAATTCTAATTATGATCACAGCAGAAACTTAATCTAAAAATAAAATTCAGTGCATTTCACAAAGATAGTTTTTAAGTTTTCATGATATGAATCTCTGACTTTGGACCTTCTCTTTTCACTGTTCATAGAGAGCTGAATGTATCCAATGGGATGATTGAACGCCTTCTAAATGGTTGGTCATCTAGAGGGTACACATGCTATGCAGCTCCATTCATTGAACAAAGGTGACAGACATAGCAGTACCACTGAAGCAGTTTGTGGAAAATGGTGAAAGTTTAAGATTTCTATCTAGAAACAAATTAAAGGTTGCAATCATTGAGATTTCTTTGTAAATAACACCACAGTCTCTCTCATTTCAGATGAATTGATAAAACCCAGGAAAACTCTCACCTCTTTGTACAACATCCATCACTCACCACCCCTGATATGTCCCCTATTCACTCACTTGAATTATATGCATGTTCTTGCAAAGTATTTCTCTTCTGAAATTCATAACAGCAAGAAATCTACACATGAACTCTAACATCATGTGAACTTAATACAACATAGATTTGAGTTCAATTAAGAACTTAATTAAGTTCAATTAAAAGCAAAATGATTGGAGAGGTGAGAGAAGAGTATGTTAAACAGAGATAACAATATCTTGTCCATAGAATTTTGATGCAGTTTAACTAGTGATTAATAGCAGAGTTTGGGAGTAAAGAATAAATACGTTGAGCATATTAACTAAAAATCAATATAAAATAACAAGAGCTGCTTTAGATGAACCTTAACTCCATTGAAAAATGTGACTCCATACAAAGCCCAATAGTTCCTGAGTAAACCCTACTCTTGGGAGAGAAGATTGGAGACTCGGGCTGACCTGAACTGCATTTGGTATTTAAAAAACATATGATGTATGATGAACTATGTGGTGAATGGCAAGTGTTTCCAGACAGAAAACCACATGCTGTGGATTTATTTTCACTTGTGAGGCAGCATCTACTGCCCACTAGGTTTCCTGGATACACTCTTGGGACTCTGTACCAGCCACTCAATAATGCTATCTGCCCCTTTCCACATAACACATTATGGTGACAAGCAAAGCTAATCCCCATAAGATAGCAGCACTATAAAGCTGGAGACCTGTTTCTCCTCTCCATATTTACAGTTTTGTTCTCTGGCAAAGCATGGCATGATACTCATTCTCGTTAGCCACTCAGGGAAAAAAATATCATCCCATAACCCTGTCCTTCTCTGCTTTTCATTTCCTATATAAGCATTATGTCCAGAGACCCTGAATAGTATGGGGATTACAAGCAAGAAAACACTCTTGCTCTAAATCTTAGTTTCATTTTGATTAGAGAGACTTTAATTTGCAGTGTGAGACAATATTAAATGTCCTTTATAAACTAATTATTGAAATCAACAAAATTAGTTAGGCAATTCAGTATACTTGTTACTTTTAAAAACTTGTACACAACAGATATATGATACTTCCCCTATAAACTCTAATTACAGTAATTATAATGCTGAGTGAAAACAGGCTTTGTGTTATAAATGCCTAATAAAAGTGAACATCAAAGCATTCCAAATGAACATATTGGATACTGGATAAACAACAAGTCTCTTTGTCAGGTTATTTAATGAAGCCAAGAAAAACAACCTTCCTCAAGTATTTCCTTTTGGCCTTAATGATCCTACCTGGCTGCAAACATTTAAAACTAAACTTATATTATAAACTGGGGTGGGGGACAAAACAGAATAAGCTGATGTCTGTGTTTATAGACCAAACTAATTTTGTTTAATTATCTTTCACAAGGCTAATCAAATAAAGTCACTGTTTTATGTCACAAGATATCTCCATCTGTATAAAAACAGACTTGGATTAAGTGGAGGAAAATTAGAAGAAGGTGGTTGTTTATAAGCTGACTTCAAGAATACTATGAGGCACTGGAAGTTATGTAACACCTTGTGTAAGTAGGATACTAGAAAAGAGAGATTATAAAAATATTAAATAGAGGAAAATAAAGGATAACATGCAATAATCATATGATTGATGATGATTCCATCATAAAAAGAATTTCTGTTTAAATGACAGTATTATCACTTGTGCTATGATTACATGTCAGTGATATCAGTGATAATGGGACAGGGCTTAGAGACACAGCTCCAGAATGCTACTGACAGCAGCTTGAGGACTTCACAGAGCTCTACTCCAATGAAGCCAGTGTTCTTGACTTTGTCACAGAAGAGGATTTCAGGATGAACCTGAATAACACACGTCTACTATTTACTGAGGTTGTTTATTTGCTTTTTTGTTTTTGAGACAGGATCTCAATGTGTAGCTATGCAGCTAACTCACTATGCAGACCAGGTTTATATTCTGGATCTCACGGTCTTTCCACCCCCGTTTCTGAGATGTTCTCTGTACCACAGAGTCAGGAGCTATGATATAAATGTATGGATTGAGGCAAGGCCCCCAATATCCACTGATCTCTGAATTGTGTCTAGTTGTGTTTTTCTGCAATGGTCTCCATATACTGCAGAGAGAAGCTTCTTTGGTGGTAACTACATTTACCTGTGGGTATAAGAATAGGCTTTAGAATGTAGACAGGAATTATGCTGACCTAGCAAAGTTGTGGTAGGAGATTCTCTTCAAAGTTCCATGACTACACCATGCCTGGAAATTTTGGCTACGTTTCTGGTAGAGGCCAATATTTCCCTCCTGTTGAGTGAACCTTAAGTCCAATTAGACAGTTGTTGGTTATTACCAATATGTGAGTGCTACTGATCACACCTTTAGAGATGTCTTGCCATGCTGGTCATTTTACTGTTGTTAAACTGGTTGTTTTTCCCTCTTTTGGAGACCTGCCACCCAGCTCCCAAATAAATCACATATGGAGGCTTATTCTTAATTATGAATGCCCAGCCTTAGCTTGGCTTGGTTTCTAGCCATCTTTTCCTAACTTATTCCATCTACCTTTTGCCTCTGGGCTTTTTCCATTCTCTTACTTTTATAAATCTTACTCTTACTCTGTGGCTTGCTGGTTGTGTAGCTGGGTGACTGGCCCCTGGAGTCCTCCTCCTTCTCTGGGCTTCTTCTTTCTCTTTTCTCAGATTTCTCCCTCTATATAGTCTTTCTGCCTACCAGCCCAGCCTATCTTTCTCCTGCCTTGCTATTGGCTAGTTTTTTATTCGATCATCAGGTGTTTTACATGGGCATAGTAACACCGCTTCCCAGAGTAAAACACAACATAAACAAATGTAACACACCTTAAAATAATATTCCCCAACAGCTTACATAGTATTTTCTTGTACCATGAAAGGTAGACCAGAGAAGGAGGTTTTCAGGCTAGATACAACTCAAATTAAAGGTCTCCAAAGGAAGGGGAAATAGAATACAGTGTTATAAAGAGGTAACAAAGAAACTAAAATAGGAAGATTAAATGTGTTCGGTTGTGGGAGGGTAGGACAAAAGAGAGAATATGGAGAGGACCAACTAACACTAAAGGTCCTCTAGAAAGCTATATAGAAACATAACTTCTGTAGAAGCTTCCAAAAATATATTTATACATGAAAGAAATTTAAATGGAGTTACTAGATAATGGGGAGACAATATCTCTTAGAAATCGTGTTACTAAACAAAATCATCAATACTAGGAATGAGTAACATCTTGTTGAGTCATTGTCCAAAGAGACCTCATATACTCCCCCCAAAAAAAATTTTAGGCTATTTCCAAGTCTACTGGTTATTCTCCACAATGGTAAGGCCCTATTGCTGAAGATTCCTATTACTTCACTGAACACTGAGAAATTAGGCTGGTGCCAGCTAGAAACTTTATGCCTATTGACTAGCATTAATGGTGCTTGAAGGTACTTTTCATGCCACTATCAATATCACCCAGCTACAAACTGTGACCTATAATGCAACATGTCTGCAATATACATTAATGCAATAGTGGCCCAATGTTATTCCCATAACATGGGACTAACTGACCACTTTGTCATTAGATTTTAGGCCCACTCCATGAAATGGAAAACATATGTCACTGTTAAAGTTGCCAAGAACCTAAGAGTAGTGAAGTCTTGGGACTAGGGGAAAACCTACTTCTATTATTCTGCTACAGGAATATAGCAATAAAATTACCCCTAATGACATATTGCTATACATGTAGAGCAATGCCTTGCTCAACACTCATCAGAGAAGCTTCTTCTTGCAGTAGATAGTAATTAACACAGAGATCCACAATTGGACAATCTCAGAGAGTGAAAATTTTTTGGAACACTCATTCCTAAGTGGGAAGTCTTCCTGAAACCCATCCCTTCAACATTCAGCGATCTATGCAGAAAAAGGAGTTGGGAAGATTGTAAGAGTCAGGGGTGGTGGAAGACTCCCAGGAAACAGTATCTTCCAGACATAACAGGGCTGATACAAATATATGAACTCACAGAGATTGTAGCAGCATGCACAAGACCTGTACAAGGTTCAAACCAGACAAAATCACAACATTGTAAAGGGTAAGTAAATACAAAGTCCCACCCCAACCAAAAAGCTATTTGCAGATGATACCTTATGGGAAAAGAAATATCCATTTTCCCCAATGGAGTGTTTCTGGGTATATCAACCACACTCTAAGGTTGATCCCATATCCAGGAGCAGTTGGGTAACATAAAATGAACTCCATGTTTTCATGAATATGTCTTTTGTTTTGATTTGGTATTTTTTTGCTTTTTTTTTAACTTGTTTTGTTGGTGTTTATTCTGAGAGACAGAGACTATGAAGTCATGAGTGAGTAGAAAAGTAGAGAAGAACTTGGACACATTGAAGAATGGAAAACAAAATATATTGTATGAAAAATTAATCAAAATGATAAATGAAACAAATAATCAAAAGAGAAAGAATACTTTTTAAAAAAGAGACTAAGATGTTTATTTAACTTTTCCTATTAAAATAAATACCGCCCCTTGGTGGGTTAGCTGACTCATCTTGAGGAAAAGGTACACAAGACAGGATTAACAGTTTGTCAAGTAATATTCTAAGGCTACAAGAAACATGCTAATAAGACTGGTCAACCCTATGAGGTTTCCACTGATGAAAGATAGGAAAATATGGCATCACTAAGGACAATAATTTCTCATGGATTAAAAAAAACTAACCAGTGCTTCTACATCTACTGATTCATGATATTTAATTTTTTAATTAATCTTTTATATAACTGTAAATTAAAAATAAAATCAAGTACTTATTCTCTGTAAACATAACTCTGAATAAGTAAATAATAGATGTGGGAAAGTGGTATAGACTTCCCTTGAGTACAATAGTGGCATAAATATTATAGGAATTACGAACTTCTTTCTGGTTAGACTTCAGGCCCCATTCCAAAAGAGGAAACATATGCTTTATACTGCAAATCTGGCCAACAGCTCATGGTTGGACTGCTCACAGGCCCCAACAATGGATCTAAATAGTATTCTGCTAAATGGACAGCAGCAAGCTGCCCTCTAAATTCATACCTCAATCCCTGTGGACGGGTGCAGTTGTCAGACCTCACCAGAGAAGGTTATTTTTGTAGTGGATGGTGCTAATCATAGAAACTCACAACTGACCATTATGTAGAAAATAAGGGTCACTGGCATCTCTAGCACAAATAAGACTTCTCTATCATTCATTCCTGCAGGACTCATGAACCATCACAGAAGAGGGAGAAAACATGTTGTTAAAGCCAGAGGTTGGGGAGGACCAGAGCAAGACTTCAACTTCTAAACATGACAGAATCACTGCACACATGACCCACAGCGGCTGTTGTCACCTGCACAAGGTCAGCCAGTCAATTTTCCCACATGGAATGGGTAGGGACTCAGCAAGCTGTGACTGCCAAGGAGCTATGGACAGTTGATGGCTTCATGGGGAAGAGGAGTCAGTTTTCCTTAAGGGTATGGCCCCTGCTAGGTGGACCACACTCCAGTGGATGCTCCCACACTCATGAGCATATGGGCAGCACATATTGAACTGCATGGTTATTTTAAAAACTTTAAAAAAGTACATGAAGTTGAGGGAGGGAAGAGCTGGGGGTGGATGTGGGACAAATTGGGTGTAGTGAGAAGTGAATATGGTCAAAATACATTATATGAAATTCTCAAAGAATTAACAAATAGAAACTATCTCAAAATATCACAGATAGTGATTCTTTTAAGTAACAGACTTTCTATTTGCTACGGCTCCCCCTCCGATAAATTAGCAGATCTGTATTTTGAGAGCTAATATCTGCTAACAAAAGCACAGGCAGTTTGGGTTTCCTATACTCTTGTGAAAACATCCGGCCTCTAGATTAAAATGTTGTGTTTCAGGAAACAGAAAACAGAGAAGAACATGAGAATTTAGACAGGAGAGCACAGTTAACAAAATCAAGACAATAGGAACCAAAGCTTAGATTGCCGGCGCCCTTGATTGAGAAAATTGTAAGGAAAAGAAAGGGATGAGATGTCATATGTGACTCAGAATCTAAACACATCAGTATTCTTATGGAAAAGGCTAAGGCAAAGCACACAGGGACATAATCTTAGGTGACAAATTTGTAAATAAAACGTAAGGATGCTATTTCTATAAAATTCAGAAGAATGTTTACATTGAGGCATCTTTGCAACCCTGAAGTATTTCAGAGGTGCCTGACAAATCACGGTCCCTTGTCCTAGGTAATAATTATAAAAGCAGTTTTTTTGTTTAAAAAAAAAAATTGATTAGCTCCAGCTATCAGAAGAATAAAATTGGAAGTATATAAAGTAGCAGCAGACTCACAGCTGTCAGAAGACGTTAGGAGCTGTACATAGATTCTGACACCAGAAGGGATGGACCCGAGACTCACAGCTCACCTTCCACCTCTAGTGAAGCCCTAATTAATACTGAGGTGAAGCCCAGCAGCAGGCCTTGAGCAGAAAGGGCCCTCTCTGCCCTATCTCTGTTTGTTTCAGGTTTTTGTCACAGCATATCTTGAGAGATTGGGTTACTGTCAATTCCAGGATCAAGGAAAAGAAAATTTGTCCTCGGGAAATTATACTTTAAATTGACATGAAGAAAAACATTAGCCTCTATGCTCCATCATGTCATGTAAAAACAGAAAGAAGCTGGAACTGAAATGTTTTAAAGCACTTTATTCTATTGGGCTTTTTTCTTTATGGATTCCTAACTTATACAACTATAAAATACTTTTCCTGACAACATATTGTTATGTATTCTATTACAAAATATGAAAATATGGTTTGATGAAATGACTATTTCAAAGCCTGAAGCAAATACAAATGCAAATGCTTAACTCAAGACAGGAAAAGATGAAAGGGGAGGAGACTAAATTACTTGAGCTGAATTTTTATTAAAAAAAAAAAATGCTCTGGCTATTTCCTTTTTGCTGGTCCCACTGTTTTTCCTGAATACTAAACCTTATATTATGGAAGGAAGCTGTTGTGTCACTGACAATCAAGACAGTATGTCTTCTATGGCCCCACAGAGTCCTATGAGGCCTTTACATCACCCTGCATTTCAAACTCTAGACAAAGAAGAGGAAGAAAATAGAATATACCACCTGTCTAGGTCAGAAAGAAGATCAAACAAACTTTGGTAAGTTTCAGTGTTCATTTACTTTGGGCAGAAGTGAAAGGAGACCAGGGAGTCAGAAATCTGAGTGCCTTCCCACAAAGAAGTTCCACTTCTACTTAGGTCCTGAGACCTCATTCCTGGCTCACAGAGGACAGACAGCTCACAATATCTCCCTTTACATGAGAGAATTGTCTCCAGAGGTCTCCATACCCACTCCCCTCCCCCCCTTCTGGTTCACTCACCCTTGTTGCTCCTTGTTCTCCCATCAAGCTGGCCTGGAGAGGGTTTTAGTTGTTTATTTCCTTCCTGATGCTTTGGGTAATAGACAGAAAATGCACTTTGCCTTTTCCATGGTGATCCAGCCTTTATGGGAAAAACAACCAAGTCATCTTGTGATGAGAAAGACAACTCCACTCAGATATCCTCTCAACATTATTTTGTTGAAGGAGTAGCTCATTCACCTCCAGCTTTGAGTTACATTAAATCCGAAGTTAGTGCCTTATCCTTGAGATCTGGGAAGAGGTGTGGGGTATCCACAAAGCTAATGGGCCCTTCATGTGTATGATATGTATACTGTAGCATATGTATTTATAAAATACATTACAATGCCTTAAGAAATCCCTGGGGAAAACATCATTAAACAAGGAGACTACACGGGGAAAAGAGTGATCTACTCTGAGGTACAGCAAGGTTGATTTTAACAGCTGAACTTTAACAAGCACAGTTTTACCCAGATTCTGAGCTGATGCAGACTCCAAACTCTCCATGGAGAATCATGTGCCCACACACCCACAGAAGCAGTCTTAGCAATCCAGAAACAACGAAGATACAACCAGGATTAAACCTAAGCTTTCTGAAGCTTGGTTTAATCTTCTTGAGATTTTTTTTTCTATGTTAAAAAAAAATGTTTTCCTAAAGTATTTGTTAAAAGAAGGGAGAAGGGTTTCTATATTGTCACAGAACTAGTGTGTTTGGAGTATCCTATTTCTTATGAGACACACTGGAAGGTGCTAGGGTGTTCTAGTTTGCTTTACCTTTGCTATAATAGACATCACGACCAAAAACAAAATGGAGAGAAAGGTATTTAGTTCATGGTACAGGTTACAGTCCATCATCAAAGGAAGCTAAGGCAGGACTTTGAAGTAGAAACCAAAAAGAAACACTGCTCCTAGTCCCATGCTTACATTCAGCTATCTCACTTCAACAAGTCAACATGTCTGGGAATGGCCCAAGATGGGCAATCAAGAAAATGTCCCCATAGATACACTAGACACACCCCCAGGCTAATCTGATAGAGGCAGTCTTTCAATTGAGGTACTTTCTTCTGAGGTGTGTCAAGTTGAATCCAAGATTAGCCATTGCATAGGAATATAAGACATGGGTGCAGTCTTCAATACACCCATAGTCTCAGGACAAGACTTCTAAGTACTATAAGACATGCATTAATGTGAGTACTACAAGAAAGAATTCAAGCAGTTGGGTTCCGAGAAAAAGATAGGTAGCTTGCTGTTGGAAAGGAACTTTGACCTAGGTACAAACAGGAGTGTTTGGTAGTAAAGGGCAGAATAGAGAAGGACCAAAAGTCATTTTGTGTACTTAGAAAAGCTTTGAACACTGGCATTTGTGGAGTTCTTGAGCAATGTTTCAGTCTGGAAAACATAGAGATTCCATCAAGAGGAGCCTTGAGAATCCTTAGTGCATGCTCACTCCTGCAGAAAGGAAGAGGTGATCATATCTGTAGTGTATTGTTCTGGTGGTAGCATAGAGAATGGTTAAGAAGAGCAAAGCTAGATTCCCAAGACCACTTTCCAGGCTTCCATAGTGTCTGTGTTGGTTATTATCTAGGTAAAAAGATAAAAGCAGTAGCACGGATGTGCCAGAGAACCTGAAGGAAAAGAACACATGAAGGAAAAGGGTCAAAGCCAGCCAGCACAATTTTGTTCCTTTTCTTTTCTTTTGGAACTATACTTAAGATATTCTCATAATCTGAAAAGCAAATAACGCATCTCACATTGAAGCGTACTGCACATAAACTTTTGGTTTATCGGTTAATGTCAAAGACTAAAAAGTAAATCGAAGTTTAAAGAGCATGTATTGTTAAACGAGTCCCCAAAGCTTTTCTATACAAATACACCTTGCTGCCAGGCTATACAGTAGGAAGCCTTGGTTTAAAGGTTGATTTCAATACCTTTTAAACATCTACAAGTAATAGACTTTACATTTGTGAAATCCTAATAATTATTCTTCTATCAAAAGGGATTTGGAGGATCAAATGAGTTGGTTCATAAGGAAAGTCACCCTCCATGGAACAAAATGTTGATGTATTTTGATTTTGTTTTTAATTAACATATAATTGTGCATATTTATGCAGTGCCATATGATATTTAGATCCACATGAACATTGTCTCTTGACCAAATCATAGTAGGCAGCACACCTCTGCCTCTGTATATCTGTCATTTCTTTGTGGTATAAACATTCAGAGGTTTTTCTTTCACCTAGGTTGAAATACATAATACAGTTGTATTAACTTTAGTCACCTTCTTGTGCTACAAAATGTCACAACTTAGCTCTTAAATCCAGCTGTAACTTTGTACCAAATGACCAATATCTAACCATCATCCCCAGGCCCTGCCCAGCCTCTTCTAGCCACATATGAGTGAGATCATACACCACAGGACAGATTTATGCCAATTACATTCATCTTTCTATTAACAAAAAAAAAGAAGAAGAAGATCCCACTTTATCTTTTCCAAACTATAGAAAAAGAAAGCACCAGTATTTTACTGAAATGAAATGTCTGTGTTAACTAATTGTATGTCAACTTGACACAATCTAGAGTCATTTGGGAAGAGAGAGTCTCAATTGAGAAAAATGACCCCAACAGATTAGCTTGGGGTTAAGCCTATAGTACATAGTTTTTGAATAATGATTTGTTTAAGAGGACCCAGCTCACTGTGGCCAGTGCCACTCCTGGGCTAAGGGTCCTGCCTGCTAAAAGAAAGTAGAGTGCAGTCTGGCCAGACCTTCCCTCACATCTAGTATCCACTTATGAATGAGTACATACTATGTTTGTCCAGGCAGGAGACATCAAGATCATGATGGGAAGACATGCAGAGATGACCGGCCACACTGGTGGAAGCCCATGAACTGTGGACTGGTGGCTGTCGAGTCCCCATGGGACTGGACTAGGCCCTCTGGATATGGAAGATGGTTGTTTGGCTCAAACTGTTTGGGGGGTACCCAGACAGGGGGATCAGGATCCATCCCTGGTACATGGGCAGGCTTTGGGAAATTTGGTACCTGTAGTGTGATGCCTTGTGCAGCCTTGGTGCAGTGGGGAGGGGCTTGGATCTGTCTAGGCTCAGTGTGCTGGGCTCTGCTGACTCCTCATGGGAGACCTTGATTTGGGGGATGTGGGGATGTGGAGTGGCTTGGGAGGAAGGGCTGGAGGGTGGGGGAAGGGAGGAGATGGGGTGGTATGTAGAGTGGGTGGTATGTAGAGTGAGTAGAAAATTTCTTAATAAAGAGAAATGAAAAAGAAAGAAAAGAACTCAGGGGCTAGACACCTCAGCAGTTAAGAGCAATGTCTGCTTTTGCAGGAAGAAAAGAAAGGAGGTAGAGTGAAGACGTGGTGGGGAAAGGGAGTAAGCAGCAGTCCTCCATGGCATCTGCCTCTGCTCCTGCCGCAAGGTTCCTGCTATGAGTTCCTAGTCTGCCTTTGCTGAATGATGGATTTAGAAACTTAAAGATGAAATAACTGCCTTCCTCCCAAGTTACTTTTGTTGCAGCAATGGAAACCCTAACCAAAGCAAGCTTTTCCTCTTCACATTCCTTTGGGCCATGGTGCTTTAATCATAGCAATATAAACCCTAACTAGACAATCCTACACTACCGCCTAGTTAAGGATGGTGGTTACCTTGATAGAGTCCTATTCTAAGCATATCTCATGGGTTATCTTTAATCTTCACAATAGTAGCCATTTATGCTGCAGGCCTGGGACTCCAAGCCAGCTTGTCTGGTGTGCCTATCTGTCAGATCTGAATCATCCTACTTACAGACTCTTATTAAACATCATTGTGATGTTATTTGTGGGAATATTTATACAGATATAAAAGATAAAAGTAATCTTTTGCTGGGCAGTGGTGGCGTACGCCTTTAATCCCAGCACTTGGAAGGCAGAGCCAGGTGGATCTCTGTGAGTTCCAGGCCAGCCTGGGCTACCAAGTGAGTTCCAGGAAAGGAGCAAAGCTACACAGAGAAACCCTGTCTTGAACCCCCCCCAAAAAAAAGTAATGTTTTATTTTTATTTAAAAACAGTGAGTAATGGGAAGCTATAATGAGACGAAGAAGGAAAACAATGAAGGGAGATAAAAGGCCTCCTCACAAACTTAAAATGAAACAATTTTAATAACACTATTTTAGTTGGGGTTTCTATTGCTGTAAAGAGACACCATGACAATGGCAACTCTTATAAATCAAAACATTTATTTGGGGATGGCTCACTTATAGTTTCAGAGGTTCAGTCCATTATTATCATGGCAGGGAGTATAATGGCATATAGACAGACATGGTGCTAGAGAAGTAGCTCAGACTCCTACGTCTTGCAGGCAACAGGAAGTCGACTAAGACACTGGGTAGTATCCTGAGCATAGGAAACCTTGAAGCCTTCCCACACAGATCCATACTTCTTCCAATAAGGCTATACCAACTCCAACAAAGCCACACCTCCTAATAGTGCCACACCCTATAAGATTTGGGGGCCAATTGCATTCAAACTACCACAGCAACTAAATAAATTAACAGGAAAATGGTATAAATTAGAAGACAATCTGTTTGGAATAAAAAGAAATCTATTTCACTGCTAATTTGTCAATTCATAAAGAACACATGAAAAAAATTAAAAAGCTTGGAACAGAGGAACAATCTAAGTAAGTGAAGTGTACAATGAGTTACTGAAACATATTTAAATCTGTGACAAATGAAAATGTACAAAGTACAGTGTAAACAGATCCATGGACTACCAAGAAGTAAGTACACATAGAATTTAGTATATAAGAAAGATGGTATTTATATGACAAAGAAATAAATTATTCACAAATTATCTGAGGATTTAGGTACCAGTAAGGCAAACTGCAATTGAGTTGTTCGACCCTTTACATCATAGCAAATCCAAGATAACACAAGGATTAAACTGTAAAAGACAAATGAAAAGAAAAAAAATACAGGCAATTTTTCATAATCTCACAGTGGAAAAATAACTTCTTCTAAAATCTGACCCAAGCAAGAAAATAAAACCAGTGACAGTACAAGAAAGAAGTAGATTAAATTGCAGTGTTTTAAATTCAATACACAGAAACATTCACCATAATTTAAATCAAAAGACAAATAAGAAAAAAAGTTGGCCAACAAATAAGTAGGCAATTCTTTAATATATAAAGATCTTTTCTAAATCAACAAGAGATACCTACTAACATAATAGCCAACTAATACATGAAACATCAAAAGAGGTTAAAATAGAATTTATATGATTGAATCTATGTAGAGATATTAACATTGCTAACTGAGCAGCCATGTGGCAGAATAAGCGTTAAAACAATGCAAAATGAAAGTGCAAATCAAGCTTTTAGTTGCTTAACACAATAGTAAAATCAAGAGCCTAAGCTGGAGCAAACTCCAGCCCCTTACAACAGTTTTTTTCCATAGAACAGTAAGGACAATGGATCGGCAGGCACAGTGGACCCAAGCAAAATGCCTTATAGATCCAGGACTGTACAAGGCAAATTAGGAGGCACTATGCTGTGGTCAGTAAACCCAGCAACGGCAATGCCTTAACACAACACAGGTTTCTCATTGACATAAGTGACTAACAATGAGCCAGGTGTTCCTCCATAGTTCCCAAAGTTCCTGTGAATGTCTCATTTGCGACACTAGCCACACTACACAGGTAGCAAAAGTGCATCCTCTCTTATCAGCCATCACTGGTCATTTGAGTGATATGAGTCCTCTGAGATACTGAGACTTCTAAAATGCAGTTCAGCCATGTTTGCATTCCTTTAGGAGACCACATAGCTGGAAGATTGAGTACCTCTGCTTCCCCAGTGCAGTCTTGAGGAGCAGGCTGAGGAAACCAGCTGGGCCTCTGCCAGGGAACTCTGCTTCCAATTGTCAGCAAAGATGCAGAGGAGAAATCTGGCTCTGGAGAAGCATAATATATCATGGCTTGGGCCACTCCAGGTTCATCACACATGATGCAAAAAAAAAAAAAAAATCATCAGAAAGAGTAAACTTAGTTCTGCAGTCTTCACACTCAACCAGAAGGGTTCTTGTGTTCTTTCAGTCTTAATTGTTTCTATACATTTTTAATTTGGTCCCTGTCACTGGGGGAAAAGGAACATTTTCTGATCTTTAGGTGAATACTTCTTTAGAATAACATATTAGCTTTTTTTTCCCAATTACTAAGGGGCTGAGGATATACCTCAGTGGTAGAGTACTTACTTACCTGGATACAAGAAACCTGGGTTAAAACCTCAGTACTGAAAAAAGGAATAACAAATTAATTAAAAGCTGGGTTACTCCTACTTTTAAAAATAGACATACCAAATTGAAGCTAAACATAAATATCAGCCATTGGATCCTATTTTTCTTGCTCTGCCTCCATGCTCTTGTCTTCCATGTTTCCCTTGAACTTGGCAGAGCTCTACTTGCCAAAGGGCTGTGAGCAGAAGTTTATCATGTCAAGACCAAAGCAATTAGAAAGCACTGTGCAGCGTCTACTTCCTGCAGTGGCAACTGGGAAGCCTTCTTACTGCTTGGCATGGTGGAGTTACAAAGTGTTGGAAGCTGGAGACTGAATTTGCAAGAAAGCAGCTGTTGAGATTGACCCAGATGTGCTCTGCACTTGACATAAGTCAGAAAAGCCATCCTGCATGTGTTAAGCCACTGTCACTGAGTCTGTTTGTCACCCCAGCCTAGACTCACCTCCACTGCTGAAACTGTTACTAGCTTCAGAACAAATCTACAAGGTCAGGTTGGGTGTAATCCAGTTATCTACTTCTGACTATCTGTTCCACAAAATAGCATCTGTAGGTAGAAAACCGGCATGCACTGTATACAATGAGCATGTAAATAAAAGTAGTCAAGTCAGACACAGATGAAGTGAGGAAATAAAGCACTATCTTCCTAAGTATTTCCAAACTGGTTTGAAAAATACTCTACTTTCTTCGGTTTTACTGTAGGTTAGACTTGGGGTCTTGTTCATGCTAGGTAAGTTCTCTCCCACTGGGCTGCAGCCACAGCCCTCATTTTCACTTTGTGAGAAAGAGTTTCACTAACTTTTCTAAGCATGCCTGGAACTCCTTAACCTCCCTGCCTCTGCCTACCAAGTGTCTCTGGATAGAAGCCCTGCCCTGCTATGCTCAGTGCCTTGATTCCACTCTGAGAAGCACCTGACAGATACCTATTATATTACAAAGCATCTGCTACATAGAAAGTTGAAGATGAATGAGACAAAGCCCAGGGCCTTGAAAGCCTATCAGGACTGTGAAGACAGGCATGCTCGAGGGCAATCACAAACTATGTGGATAGTTTTGACAGAATTATGTATGAGCTGCTGTGGGACCACAGAGGGAGGGAGCTCAGGCCAGAGAGGGGACTCATGGGAAGCACCTCAGGGATGTGATACCTGTAGACCAATAGTAAAGCTGAGTCCAGATTTTTGCTTTATAGAGAGAAGGATGGTTTTCAAATATCCGTTTTGCTCTTTTACTTAGCTAGAATTGTATGTGTGTTCAGGGGTTGGTTCTTGATGAAAATGGGCACAAGATACAGGCTTTGTGGGTCTCAGAAGTTCAATTTGCTTTGGATGATAAAGGACAGATGAACAACTTATTAACTCTTACCCCTATATTCTAATTTTATATTCATTTCTATATTCTATATAACATGCTCATGTCCGAGAATGCCAGTAATGTTTTTTATTTATTTTTTATTAATTTTTATGCAATTTATTTTGATCATATTCTGTCCTCTCCTGGAACTCTTCTCAGATCCTCCCCACATCACTACCCACCCAACTTCAGAGCTCTCTCCTTCACTTGCTCTCTCAAAGAAAAGAAAGGAAGGAAGGAAAGAAAGAAAAGAAAATCGAAACAAATGAATAAATAACAGCAACACAAAAATACCAAAACAATTTTTAAAAAAGGAGTCTTCTTTGTGTTAGGCAACTACTCCTTGTCATGGGGCATGCCCTGGAATAGAGTTGATATGCCCAGTGACACTCCATTAGAGAAAAATGATTTTTACCTAGGCAGTATCAGTTGTAAATAGCTTCTCGTTAGGGGTAGGACTTGTGTCCACTTCCCCTTCTCACTGCTGGGATTTTGTCTGGTTTGAACCTATGAAGGTCTTGGTGGGCTGTCACAGTCTTTGTGAGTTCATGTGTGTATCAGTCTTGTGTCTGGAGGACACAGTTTCATTATGGAAACTAGTATGAAGGTTCCTCAAAAAAAAATAAAAATTGATCTGCCAAAAGATCCTGCCATACCACTTTAGGGCATTTATCAAAATCATTCTACATCTTACTACAGAGACACTTGTTCCTCCCTGTTGATTGCTGTTCTACTCATAACAGCCAGAAATTGGGAGCAGATTAGATGTTTATCAACTGATGAATGTATAATGAAAATGTGGTACATTCACACAATAGAATATTACTCAGCAGTGGAGTTATAAAATTAAGAAGTAAATTGATGGAGCTAACAACAGCCACCCTGAATGAGGTAATCCAGACCTCAAGAGATAAATTCTATATGTTGCCTCATTTATTTAAACTTTAAATATGTGTATTTCAATAGATGTTATGTAGCTAGTAAGGGACTGTGGTGGGGGATGATCTAAAAAAGGAGAAACAGAATAAAGTGTCATAAAAAGATAGAGGGGAAGTGGAATATGAGGATTAAATTGGCTTGGAGTACAGAGGCAAGGTAAAGCAGGTAATATGGGGAGGGATAACAGACACTAAGAGCCTTTTGAAGAGCTGTCTGGAAGCCTACTATTGTGGAAGCTTTCGAAAGGAATTTGAAGGGAATGTCAATGTCAGTAACATGTATGCTGTGTGGCCCAACACTTTTGTATCCTGGGGAAGACCTTGGTCTTGATGCCAGATTTTCCTAGCTCTGACACACTAGCCAAAAAAACTGTGGACAGGTTACGAAACTCACTGTGCTTCTGTTTCCTGAGCAATGCAAAGGGGAGCTAACTCAGCAGGGCCTCTCTCCAAAACTGCTGTGAGAATGCAATGACCTGGCATACAGATGCACAACCTGTCTGGAATGGTGACTATTTGCTGAACTAGATAGCTTTATGAGATTATAAGACTTTAAAGAAAGTGGCTATGTCATAATATTAATAAACTAAGAAGCAGTAATTCCTGCTAGTTTCAGGAAGAGAACTAAGAATAGAGTTGAGTAGCTATAGCATCATCAATGTCAATCCAATCACTGTTCCTGTACCTCTTTCATTTAAAAAAAAAGGTCCTTCTTTCCTGTTTAAAAACGCCTGTGATAAGTGCAGACATCAACAGCCTTTCAAATTTGTCTCGGAGAGTTACTATCTTAGATATGGTTTCTACTGCTGTGCTGAAATACCACAAACAGACCAACTGGGGAGAGAAGAGTTTAATTGACTCATACTTCCACATCACTGTTCATCATTGAAGGAAGTCAGGACAGGAACTCCAACATGGCAGGAACCTGGAGGCAGGAGCTGATGCACAGGCCATGGAGGGGTGCTGCTTACTGGATTGCTCATCATTGCTTGCTCAGCCTGCTTTCTTATATTTCACAGAACCACCAGCCCAGGAGTGGTACCACCCAGAATGGACTGGACCCTCTACCATCAATAACTCATTATGAAAATGTCCTACAAGCTTGCCTGCAGCCCGATCTTAAGGAGACATTTTCTTCATTGAGGTTCCCTCCTTTCAGATGACTTTAGTTGACATAAAACTATTTAGCACAGGTCCCTTTTCTGGAACATATTCTTTGTACCTTAATAGGAAAGACTGAATCTAAAACCCATGGTCACAAAGTCAACTGGAGCTATCTGCTAACTTTAATTTATTTAAAGTTTGCTTGTAGCAATAAATGAACTGAAGTCCAGAAATGTTAACACTAACTAACTTTAAGACTAGTAATGAGAGGGCTGGCGAGATAGCTCAGTCAGTACAGTGCTTGCTGCGGAAGCACAGAGATCTGAGTTCAAATCCCCAGCATGCATGTACAAAGCTGGCACAATGGCACACATCATAATTTCAGCACTGGGCAGATAGAAACGAGAGGCTCCCTGGAACTAAGATGGCCAGCTAACCATGGGGATTGGAGAGCTCCAGGTTCAGAAAGAAACCTGTTTCAAAAAAGTAGGGTGTAGAGCAATTAAGGAAGCCATCTAGCACCTCTGTTTTTCACATGCACACATATATGCATAAACATAAACACACACACACACACTACTACTACTACTACTACTACTAGCAATTAGAACTCAAACTTGCCAATTCTTGGTTATAAAATAGAAAGAATAGACTAACTGGAGCTGATAAAGTTACACAGTGGTTAGAGTACTGGACCCACAAACATGAGGACCACAGTTCAGATACCCAGAAACCATAAAATCCCAGGTGGGTGTGGCATCCTGCCTGTAATTACTACCTCAGAAGGTAGACACAGAGACTCCCCAGAGCCAGCTGTCTAGTGAAACTAGCCATATTGGCAAGCTCTAAATTTGACTGAGATTCTAAGAGACACTGCTTCAATGAATAAGATGAAAAAGCAATAGAGTATGATTTTCCACATCAGCCTCAGTCCTCAATGTGCACATGCACACATATTCACATATGTACGCAAACACACACACACACACACACACACACACACACACACATGAAAAAGAGAAAACAAAGATACATAGGTGATAGATGATAGATAGATAGATAGATAGATAGATGCATGCATACATACATACACATATAGAGATAGATAGATAGATAGATAGATAGATAGATAGATAGATAGATAGATGCTGACTGGACTTTATCCATATGACAAACATTATCATAAAATGTAATACATTGAAAAACTGAAAGAGAAAATAAACTCATTGAATAACTTAGAGAAGGAGAGTTCTCTAGTTAATCCTGGAAATTAATATATCAGAATTTTAAGCATGATTTTAGCTCTGATTTGCTCTATATTATCCTTCAAGTCACTTATCATTTTGGGTTCATCATATTCTAAAATCAGAATACCAAATCAGTTTGTAACAATATTGATTCTACCTGCTTCTTGAGGATGCAATAATTATCATAAAGTTCTCTGGTATGACAAAAAGCAGATTAAAAATAAAAAGTATGATACAATGTTATATCTGTCTTTCAATATCAAAGCCCAGTGCTGCTGTGTGTGAACTAAGGAAAGAATAAAATCACTTGAAATCAAACAGCTGATGAAATTTCCCAAGCTCAGCTATCATATTCAACCAAATCCTTTAGCTTCTAGGGTATACAACCATGAGAAAAGACTACACTATCTGTAAGAAAGTATGCTGACCCATTATTAATAATAGCTAGGACCTGGAAACAACTTAGATATCCCTCAACTGAAGAATGGATAAAGAAAATGTGGTACATATACACAATGAACTACTCAGAAGGAAAAAAATGATGTTGTGAAATTTGCAGGCAAATGCATGGAACTAGAGAAAACTATCCTGAGTGAGGTAACCCAGACCCAGAAAGACAAACACAATATATATTCTCTCATAAGTGGATATTAGACATAAAGCAAAGGATAGCCAGACTACAGCCCACAGCTCCAGAGAAGCTAACTAACAAGGAGGACCCTAAGAGGAACAAGCATGAATTATTTCCTCCTCACTGGGAGGGGAAATAAGAAGAGGGCAGTTGAGAACATGAGGGAATGAGGTGATCAAGTTGGGGAGGGACAGAGAGGGAGAACAAGGAAACAGATATCTTGATAGAGGGAGCTATTATGGGATTAGGGACAAATGTGGTGCTAGGAAAATTCCCAGGAACTCACAAGGATGATCCCAGGTAAGACTTCAAGCAATAGGGGAGAGGGTCCCTGAACAGACCTTCCTCTGAAATCAAATTGATGACTACCCTAATTGCCATCATAGAACCTTCATCCAGTAACTGGCAGAAGCAGATGCAGAGATCAACAGCTAAGCACTGGGCTGAGTTCAGTAGAAGAGAGGGAGGAGAGACTATATAAGCAAGGGGGCTCAAGATCATAATTGGGAAACCCACAGAGACAGCTGACCCAAACTAGAGGGAGCTCACAGTTTTTGAACTGACAGCTGGGGAACATGCATGGGACCAAACTAGGCCCTCTGAATGTGGGCAACAATTGTGTGGTTTTGGGCAGTTGCTAGGGCACCTGGCAGTAGGACCAGATGTAGCATGAATCTTAAAGGTACTTATTAATAAAATCAAACCTGAGACCAGTTATTGGGGTGAACGCTGGAAGATCAGAGAAGCAGAACAAGCCACAGCCACCTCACCTTGCCAGTTTCTCAGCTGATCCTCAGACTGGAAGCCTCTGTGTCCTTATCAGAATGGGTCTCAGTTGAACTGTGCTGCTCAAAAGCCTGAATGCTTAACCAGCCAAAAGCTTCTAGTTTCTGGTCTTCATGCCTTATATATCTTTCTACTTTCTGCTATCTCTCCCTGGGATTAAAGGCTCACTTCTTGGACTCACAGAGATCCAGAGGGATTTCTGTCTCTGGAATGCTAGGATTAAAGGCATGAGTGCCACCATTTTCTAACCTCTGTATCTAGTGGCTGTCTGTTCTCTGACCCCAGATAAATTTATTAGGGTGCACAATATTTTGGGAAACACAATACTACCACAACCAGAATGTATCCCTAGTGCATGAACTGGCTTTTTAGAACCCATTCCCTATGGAGTTGGAAGTTTTCCTGTGTTCCAGCTGCCTGGCTGTAGGGACAAATCTCTCCCACACATATCCCCCCAAGTAAGCACACAGAGGCTTATATTAATTATAACTGGTTGGCTATTAGCTCAGGCTTATTACTGACTAGCTCTTACACTTAAATTAACCCATAATTCCTATCTATGTTTAGCCATGTGGCTCGGTACCTTATATCAGTTCTGCCTTGTATGACAACTGCTGATCTTTCAAAAACACCAATAGCTCTACCTTTAAAATGGTTAACAGATAAGCCTGTATGGGTCCAACAATAGCCTTTGACAACAGAGAAACTTCAGGCTTTAGAATAGCTGGTACAAGAGTAGTTAAATGCTCAGCATATTGAAGAATCAACCAGCCCTTGGAATTCTCCTGTATTTGATATTAAAAAGAAATCTGGTAAATAGGGAATAGTAACAGACCTTAGAGCAATTAACCAAGTAATTCAGCCAATGGGCTCTCTACAATCTGGAATTTCTTTGCCTATTTTATTACCTAAAGGATGGCCTCTCATTGTTATCAATTTAAAAGACTGTTTCTTCTCAATACCCTTATAAGAAAAAGGCAGACAAAGATTTGCCTTCTCGGTGCCTACTTAGAATAATTCTCAGCTGGTCAAGAGATATCAATGGAGGGTTCTCCCACAGAGAATGTTGAATAGTCCAACCCTGTGCCAATATTTTGTACAACAGCCATTAAAAATAATATGTAAAAAAATTCCTAAATCTATAATTTATCATTACATGGACAATATTTTACTAATTCATTCAAATGCAGATACTTTAGAAAGAATGTTTGAAGAAGTAAAGAAAATTTTGCCTTGTTGGGGATTACAAATTGCTCCTGAAAAGATACAAAGAGAAGATTCTACTAATTACTTATGATATAAAATAAGTCTACAAAAAATTAACCCCAAAAAGTGCAAATTAGGAGAGATCAATTACAGACTCTTAATGACTTTCAAAGATTATTTGGAGACATTTCCCATCTACAAACTGTTGGGGTAAAAAATGGTGAACTGAGTAATTTGTTCAAAACCTTAGAAGGTGACAAGGACTTAAATAATCCAAGAGAATTGTCACCTGAACCTGAGAGAGAATAGGCTTTGGTGGAAAAGAAAGTACAGGATGGACATGTGGATCGTATGGATCAAAGCTGGATTGTATTTTGGTTGTTTTATCCTCTAGGCATTCTCCTACAGGAATTTTAATGCAGTGGAAAGATACTATATTGGAATGGACATTTCTGTTAAATAAACAGAGTAAAAAAATTAAAACTTATGTGGAAAAGATCTCTGACTTGATTTTTAAAAGAACATTGAGACTTGGTCAATTATCAGGAATAGACCCAGCAGATATTGTAGTACCTTTAACGAAGGATGAAATTGACCAAAAATGGGCAAAAAAAAAGTGCCCTTGCATTGACTGCTGACAGTATGCTGTCCAAAATGGGCAAGCAGGACATAAAACAAAGGACTATCAATCCTTGTCAAGGTAAGTGTGATTGCAGTTTTGGCAAGAGGCATCCTCTGAGGCCAGAACAGTAAGACACCATTGCTGAAGTGGCCTTGCAATCTGGAAAAGGTACAGTGCCCCTTTCTTCAAAGGCAGCTGAACAGGCAGTGGACCAATGGCTTCTGGTGTGCAGTGGAACAGTAGCTGAAATAGTTATCCTTGAAGGAGTAAGTAGGCTGACAGAGTCTAACCTCACAATGGTAGACTGGTGTTTAATAAAGGAGATAAAGCCACCCACAAGCTGAGAAGAATAGGAAGCTGAATTCTAAATATGCAAGCAATTTATAGAATTTAAAATCCTGAATCACGACAGGACACTGGCAGAATTCAAATTTATCTGGTACATGGAATACTAGCACTGAATATGAGGTCAAGTTGTTGGCCTTGCATACATCCTACTTCACAAATGAGTCTGTCAGATATGCTAGGCCTGTAGGGCTGAAGATGATGCCCCAAGGTGCAGAGAAACCTTGGGTGATTGTCCAGGAAGCTGGCTGTTTCTATCATAACTTATTTTTTGGAAGTTGCTTGTTTGCACTTCCTGTTTTACTGGGTAATATTATTTCCTTCTTGGATCTCTGAGGGAGTTGAAGATTAGATAATTATAGTTACATCTTTCCTTATAAAGTAATTCAGAAAATAAACTCACTAAGAGGTGTTAAGTGTGTAAGTTTGAAAGATATCATAAGATAGTTTTCTGTTGGTAATATAAGTTAGGGTAGAAAGTGAATTAGGTACATTTTAAACTCACCAAAATAGTATAGATAATGGAATATTTTCTCTGAATTTGTCAAATACAAAAGGACTAGACACTGTTAATGTATGTATTGCTTGTATATATTGTATATAGTTATTGTACTTATTGTATATAGTTTTTCTTATATTAGTTATAACTATTTTATTTTTTATTAAAAAAGGGGTAACATGGTGGTATTTTATTTGTCCTGAAATGTGGTGATATTTTATTTGTGCTTTAATAAATAAAGCTTGCTTGGAGATCAGGGGAAAAAGGCCAGCCATTATAAGTAAACAAAGAAGTCAGGGAAATGGTAGCACATGCCCTTAATCCTATCACTTGGCAGGCAGGATCTCTATGTGTTCAAGGCCATACTGGAAACAGAGCCAGGTGTGGTGGCCCATGCCTTAATTCCAACTCTAGTTAACCATGGAGGTCTGGAGGTCTGTACAGACAGACAGAAAGTGACAGAGTTGTATATCAAGAGGAAGTGATGTAGCTGGACAGAGAACAAATCAGATGGCAGAACAGCAAGGCATATAGACATGGGTAGACAGGAAGTAACTCACATTTAGAAGCTGCAGAGTTGGTAGGTAAGGTTGGCTGGTGGCTTTCCCTATTCCCCTGATTTCTCTAAGGCTTTCACTCCTATATTTGCCTCCATGTCTTTTATTTAATAAGACCACTTAGAAATTCATCTACAGGGAGATACCTTGTTCAGCCTTGGTGCAGGAGGGAGGAGCTAGGTCTTACCTCAACTTCTCGTGCCAGACATTGTTGATTCCCCATGGGAGGCTTTAATGCTCTCTGAGAAATTGATGGGGGGATGGAGGGAGAGGTAAGGGAGAGCAAGAGGAGGGGGAAGAGGAAACTGTGGTTGGTATGTAAAATGAAAAAAATTTAAATAAAAAATAAAAAGTACATCCATGGGGGCAAGGGAGAGAGTATGCTAACATTCCCTCATTCTACATTATCTCACACACTTAGCTCTTAACATCATACCAAGCCTTCTAAGGTTAAATAGTGAGTGAGTGTGTGTGTGTGTGTGTGTGTGTGTGTGTGTGTGTGTGTGTGCGCGCGCTCATGCATAATCAATGTTCAAAGTAAGATGGAAGTTAACAGATGTGAAAGGCCATTCTTTTCACAGCAGTGGAATTCTATTCCATTGGTCCTTTTATCAAGACATTTTTCAAATTTTTATTTTATTTAAACAAAAATAAAAGTGTAATAGCAGAACAGTGGATATTACAATGAAAAATATTCCATTTTAAAGTAGATTTCTTCACTTGAAGTGATGATCAGGCCAATTTGGGATGTCCACAGCAGAATCTAGAGGCCTTATACACTGCTCTTGTGTATAAAAACCCACCACCACCCCATTCCCACCTCCTTCAAGGCAAGGTCACCCCTAGGGAGTCAGCCCAGCCTTGTAGACTCAGCCAAGGCAGGTCCACTCCCCTCCTTCCTCCTTCAAGGCTGAGCAAAGTGTCTCAGCATAGGCCCCAGGCTCTAAAAAGTCATCCCATGCACCAAGGACAGATGGAATTGGGGGGGGGGGTTTGAGGGGGGGGGTGGAGGGAGGATGGGGGAATCTGTGGCTAATATGAGAAATTTAAGTTAATTATAAAATTAAAATACTATTAAAAAATAGAACCCACCACTTCGGAGAGTTTATAGGAATTTTATCTTCTAGTCTGTGAGCCAATAAAATAGCACCTAACCTAACGACTAGCTGAAACAAAGAAGAAGGCAACACCACCAGCCCCAGCTGCCAGCTCTGTATTTTTCTCTGTAATTCATGTCAAATTCATCTCCTAAATATAGAACTGATAATAAAATTAATTCATTATTTCAAACATCCCAGAATATAGCAGGAGGAAGCTGACAATAGAGCAAAGAACGATTTGAGAGCCACATAAATATGCTTGAATTTGACAAGCAACCACACCTCCATTGGGTTTCCCCAAATAATTCAAACCTATTAAAGCAAACAGAGTAGGAAGTAGAGGTGTGTGCAGAGAGGGACTCACGAGAAAGCTGTGCACCTTGTAAGAGTCGAGTCTTTAAAAAGGCAAACACAGGCAAATGAGTTTCAACTTTAACCTGCTGAATATTTCAAGCCAGAGTTCAACGTAATAAGGTAGGGAAAAGATATTATGCCTTACAGTCAGAAATATGAATCAAAATGCTAACATTTAATCTGGAAGAAGTTAATGAAGCTAGGACAGACCAAAGATGATGACAACAGAAAATAAACAACAACAACAAAAAAAAAAAAGATACATTCAAGAGTCAGGAGCTACTTTTGAGAAGATGACCATGAGAAGGCAGATGGAAAATCTCTAACACCTGGAATTTCATTTCAATTTATCACACTGAATAACTTACTACAGAGAAATTATACTCAGAATAATTGCATAAGGAGAAAGAACACATCCTGAACACCTATCACATGTTAAACAGTGTTTTAGGAGCTAATACAACATTCTAAGAAGCCAATCCTATTCAAAATATAATCCCCACCTAAAAGTATAAATTAAAAATGGTCAATAGTTGGAACACAGAAGATTTTAGATATTGAGAAAAATCTTCCATGATACCACAATGCTGGATATATATCATTATACACTATATTATAACTATATAAGCCATAGTTAGACAACATGAGGAATCAACTCAACAAACTGTGCACTTTGAGTGCTTATGATGTGTGATCTCATTAACTGTAACTAACTTATCATTCTCATGTTAGGTGCTAAAAGTCAGGGAAGCAGAATAAGCAGAGAGAACAGAATCTGCAATGGAACTCTCTACTTTATGCTTAATTTTGAAAAACCCTACAATTACCCTGATTCCTAAACCAAACAAAGATGCAACAAAGAAAGAGAACTACAGACATATCTCCATCATGAACTTTGATGCAAAAATACTCAATAAAATACTGGCAACAAACTCCAACAACACATCAAAACAATTATCCATCATGATCAAGTAGGCTTCATCCCAGGGATGCAAGGGTGGTTCAACATATGAAAGTCCATCAATGTATCATACAATATAAACAAACTCAAAGAAAAAAAAAAACACATGATCATCTCACTAGATGCAGAAAAGGCATTTGAGAAAATCCAACACCCCTTCATGATAAAGGTCTTGGAGCTATCAGGAATAGAGGGAACATACCTAAACACAATAAAGGCAATCTACAGCAAGACAACAGCCAATATCAAATTAAATGGAGAGAAATTCAAAGCAATTCCACTAAAATCAGGAAAAAGGCAAGGCTGTCCCCTCTTCCCATACTTATTCAATATAGTACTTGAAGTTCTTGCCAGACCAATAAGACAACATAAGGAGATTAGGGGATACAAATTGGAAAAGAAGAAGTCAGGCTTTCCCTATTTTCAGATGACATGATAGTATACATGAGTGACCCCAAAAATTCAACCAAGGAACTGATACAGCTTATAAACACCTTCAGCAACATAGCAGGATACAAGATCAACTCAAAAAAAATCAGTAGCGCTCCTATATACAATAGAAAAACAGGCTGAGAAGAAAATCAGAGATACATAACCCTTTACAATAGCCACAAATGATATAAAATACCTTGGGGTAACTAACTGAGCAAACAAAGGACCTACATGACAAGAACTTTAAGTCGCTGAAAAAAGAAATTGAAGAAGATGTCAGAAAATGGAAAGACCTCCCATGCTCATGGATAGGCAGGATTAACATAGTAAAAATGGTGATCTTACCAAAAGCAATCTCCAGATTCAATGCAATCCCTATCTGACTACCAACAGAATTCTTCACAGACCTGGAAAGATTCAACTTCATATGGAAAAACAAAAACCCAGGATAGGCAAAAGAATGCTGAACAATAAAATAACCTCTGGAGGCATCACAATCCCCGACCTCAAGCTCTGTTATAGAGCTACCATAAGAAAAACAGCTTGGTACTGGCATGAAAAGTGACATGTGGACCAATGGAATCGAATTGAAAACCCTGACATTAACCCGCACACCTATGAACATATAATTTTTGACAAAGAAGCCAAAACTATACAATGGAAGAAAGACAGCATCATCAACAAATGGTGCTGGCATAAATGGATGTCAGTGTGTAGAAGGCTGCAAATAGATCCATATCTATCACCATACACAAAACTTAAATCCAAGTGGATCAAAGACCTCAACATAAATCCAATTACTCTGAACCTGATAGAATAGAAAGTAGGAAGTAGTCTTGAATGAATTAGCACAAGAGATTACTTCCTAAATATAACACCAGTAGCACAGACACTGAGAGAAACAATCAATCAATGGAACCTCTTGAAACTGAGAAGCGTTTGCAGAGCAAAGGACACAGTCAATAAGACAAAGCAACAGCCTACAAAATGGGAAAAGGTCTTCATCAACCCCACATCTGACAGAGGGCTGATATCCAGAATATATAAAGAACTCAAGAAATTAGACATCAAAATGCCCAACAGTTTGATTAAGAAATGCACTCTAGAGCTAAACAGTAAATTCTCAAGAGAGTAAGCTCAAATGGCTGAAAGACATTTAAGGAATTGCTCAACATCCCTAATTATCTGGGAAATGCAAATCAAAAGGACTCTAAGATACCACCTTACTCCTATCAGAATGGCTAAGATCAAAAACACAGAAGACAGCTTATGCTGGAGAGGATGTGGAGCAAGGGGAACTCTCTTCCACTGCTGGTGGGAATGCAAGCTTGTACAGCCACTTTGGAAATGAATATGGTGCTTCCTTAGAAAATTGGGAATCCATCTCCCCCAAGACCCAGCTATACCACTCTTGGGCATATACCCAAGGAATGCTCAATCATACCACAAGGGCATTTGCTCAGCTGTGTTCATATCAGGAGTGTTTGTAATAGCCAGAATCTGGAAACAACTTAGATGCCTTTCAACTGAAGAATGGATAAAGAAAATGTGGTACATATACACAGTGGAGTACTACTCAACAGAGAAAAACAATGACATCATGAGGTTTGCAGGCAAATGGATGGACCTAGAAAAAAAAATCATCTTGAATGAGGTAACTCAGACTCAGAAAGACAAACATGGTATGTACTCACTTGTAGGAGGATACTAGCTCTAAAACAAAGATGACTAGACTGCCACTCACAACTCCAGCAAGGCTACCTAGAAAACAGGACCCTAAGAAAGACACAGGAATCGCCCAGTGACAGAGAAATGGATGAGATCTATATGAACAACATGGATGTGAGTGGGGGTACTGAAGGACAAGGTTCAAGGGAAAGAGAGCTTAGGGAAGCAGGAGATCCCAGCTGGATCAAGAACAGAGAGGAAGAACAAGGAATAACAGACCATGATAAATGAAGACCACATGAGAATAGGAAGAAGCAAAGTGCTAGAGAGGTCCCCAGAAACCCACAAAGATACCTTCACTGTAGACTACTGGCAATGGTCGAGAGAAAGCCTGATCTGACCTAGTCTGGTGATCAGATGGCCAAACACCCTAACTGTCATGCTATAACTCTCATCCAATGACTGATGGAAGTGGATGCAGAGATCCACAGCCAGGCCCCAGGTGAAGCTCCAGGAGTCCAACTGGTGAGAAAGAGGAGGGATTGTATGAGCGAGAATTATTGAGACCAAGATTGGAGAGGCACAGGGACAAATAGCCAAACTAATGGAAACACATGAACTATGAATCAAAAGCTAAGGAGCCCCCAACCGGATCAGGCCCTCTGGATAAGTGAGACAACTGAATAGCTTGAACTGTTTGGGAGGCACCTAGGCAGTGGGACCCAGACCTGTCTTTGGTGCACGAGCTGGCTGTTTGGAACCTGGGGCTCATGCAGGGACACTTTGCTCAGCCTGGGAGGAGGGGACTGGACCTGCCTGTACTGAATCCACCAGGTTGAGCTGAATCCCCAGGGGAGTCTTTGCCCTGGAGGAGATGGGAATGGGAGGTGGGCTGGAGGGAAGGCAGGGCTGGGGGCAGGAGGAGGGAAGACAGGGGAACCCATGGCTGATATGTAAAATTAAATAAAATTATAAAAAAAAAGAGTAAGAAGTTAAAAAAAGAAGAAAGAATGGTGTTTTTAGGGGAGGGCAAGAGCTACATATATTTAAGGAGGATAAACTCACACTTTTCAAAGAGGAAGACAAACAGTACACAAAATCAAATCATCTGATTACCACTGTTTTAGCAAGCGATTAAACAAATGGTTATCATATAGAAGTGTTTGGCCTTGATTGTCAATAAAGTAACTATTACTAAAGGGAAAAAATGTGTGTGTGCTAAAAGTGCTAGTCTGACGCATAGTCAGGATCTCATAGTCAGGATCAATCCTTTTGGGGGTTTGTTATAGTCTGTGACAAACAAGAATAAGAATAATAATTTAATAACCATAATAATAATAAATATAGCATATACACTATATCACATTGGTATAATATAAAATGGATATATCTATTGTTTACAGTATATGATAGATCTTAAACATGCTTATATTACACATGCACACATTTATGTACACGCACATATTTTATGAAAGAAAAATGGGAAAAGGAGGAAAGGCCTTGGAGAAGAGGGGTTGCTCTTTGAATGAGATGATCATGGATGGAAAGACTCACTAATTCAGTGATATTTGAGTAAATAACTGAAGGAGGGGTGAGGCAGTATTAATATCTGGAAAAATGTATTCCCAAAAGGGATGGGAAATATGTGGGAAGTCGTTATACTGTTTGTTCAGTTTTGCTGAGGAGAAACTAATGCAAGGCCTCTGGAGAAAAATCTTTCTTGACGTATTCAAGAAATGGCATGAAAGTTTGTGTTGCTAATATGCAGACCCAGAGAGCACTGTTCACACAGACAGACAAAAGTAGATCACTCTGGTGACTATAGAACTCTACCTGTTTGAGCACTGATTCTGAATAAGATGAGAAAGCACAGAAAAATCTAGAGCAGTCAACTGGCATGACCAAATTTCAGTTTTAATGGATTTCTATTTTTCTCTTTGATTGTTATCTAGAAAAAAAGACATCAAGAAAGGAGAAGATATAAATCCAGATAGGAGCAGGAAGAATGATTTATGGCCATGTTGTATAGCAATTTTCTAAAAACTGAAACTTTTATTCCAGAAAGAAACTCATTAAGACACATGAATTTCTAAAGGAGTGGTTCTCAACTGCTGCATCATGACCCCTTTAGGGTCAAATGACACTTCCACAGGGGTCAGCATGAGACCATATTTACATTACAATTCATCACAGTAGCAAAATTACAGTTGTGAAGTAGCAACATAAATAATTTTATGATTGGGGTCACTACATCATGAGGAACTATATTAAAGAGTTGCAGCATTAGGAAGATTGAGAATCACTCTTCTAAAGGGAAGTTTGTGAAGATTCAGCAAATGAATAACTCATAAGTCTTAGAAAGTCCCTGAAATTTACCAGATGCACAAGCCCATTCCTCCCCAGTGTTATCATCAGCAAGACCTGATGAGGAGAAGAGACTTTGATATGTCAAGCTGCCTGAAAATTGTGCAGAGAGTTCCAGAGATCCAACTTCACCAGTCATAATCCATACTTGGGTATGGTCTCATGATGCAGCTACCTTTGAGCCATTCATGGTCCTAGAAGTAAAACTCTCATCCATATGTGGTAGTTTGAATGTAATTGGCCCCCATAAGCTCATAAATGGTGGCACTATTAGGAAGTGTGGCTCTGTTGGAGTAGGTATGGCCTTATTGGAGGAAATGTGTCACTGTTCATGTGGGCTCTGAGGTCTCATATATGCTCAAGCTACACCTAGTATCTCAGACCACTTCCTGTTTCTTGTGGGTCAAGCTGTAAGAACCCTCAGCTCCTTCTCCAGCATCATGTCTGCTTTCTTGCTGCCTTGATTCCCACAAAGACAATAATGGATTAAACCTCTGAACTATAAGTAAGTCCCCCCAATTAAATGTTTTCCTTTATAATAGTTACTGTAGTCATGGTGTCTCTTCATAGCAATAGAAACCCTAAGACATCATACTACTATAAGAAAAAATTTTAAAACTTCCAACAAACATGCAATAAGTTGGCCTTTGGTGAAATCTTTACTTCTGGTCTCTCATTGGTTCTATATCTGGGATGAATAGACAAATACTCATCCTTCCCTAGGAATAGTGTCACATAACAGGAAATTAGCCAAGCAAAATAAGATAATGTTGAAACAATATCAATGATGAGAAGAAATTCAATTATGCATATGTGTTGAAAGTAGAGATAACAGAACATTCTGCCAAAATAGATATGGGATGTCAAAAAGAGACATCAGGACAATTCCAAATTTTTGGCTCAAGAATCTGGAAGTCTCAAGTAAGCATCCACTGATCAGGAAATGGATTTAGAAGAAAGAGCTTTGAGGTAGGAGGAAGATTACAAATTTGTTTTTGGATATGTTATGTTTTTGCTAGACATCGAGATAAAGGTGTCAAGGGAACTCTTTAAAAAAGTATTCTGGAGGTTGGGATTGATATCTAAGTTGAATGATTAAATTTGCCTGTACTGAATCCATCAGGTTTAAATGAATCCCCAGGGGAGTCATGGCCCTGGAGGAGATGGGAATGGAGGGGAGGGGATGGGGAGAAGTTGGGGGTGGGGCAGGAGGGGAGAGGACAGGGGAACCCATGGCTATTGTGTAAAATTAAAACACAAATATAATAATAATTAAAAAAAGAAATTTAAAAAAATTGGTAATCATCAGCAACACAAAAATAAATAAGGCTATAACAAGATGAGCATATCTAAGAAGTAGAAATTTTAAAAGAATAAGATAAATTCAACAACTTGGGCCTAGAGTACCCTACTAATGGCAGATTGAAAATACAGAGAAAATCAAATAAGAAATAGAGACAGGGAGAGAGAGAGAGAGAGAGAGAGAGAGAGAGAGAGAGAGAGACTGAATAATTGAAGAAAGGGTTGCAAAAGGAATGACCAACTAAGGAGTAGAGTGAAAAGTGAATAGAGCCTATGCTGAGACATTTTGCTCAGCCTTGGTGTAGGTAGAAGGGGACTAGACCTGCCTCAACTGAATCTACAAGGCTGAGATGAATTCCCAGGGGAGACTTTGCCTTGGAGGAGGTGGGAATGGGGGTTGGATTGGGAGGGAAGCCTGGAGGGTGGGAGGAGGGAAGACAGGGGAATCTGTGGCTAATATGTAAAATTAAATTAATAATGAAATAAAAATATTTTTAAAAGTGAATAACTAAGCCAAGTGTGATATTACATTTCTATTACCCCAACACTTAACATACTAATGTAGAAAGATGATAATTTAAGGCCAGCTTATGCTAATAAAAATTTCTGTCTCAAGAAATGGATGAGATCTACATGAACAACCTGGACGATAGTGGGAGTAATGAAGGGCAAGATTTGAGGGAAAGAAATCTTAGGGGAGCAGGAGATCCTAGCTGGATCAAGAACAGAAAGGGAGAATGAGGAATAACAGACCATGATAAATGATGACCACATGAGAACAGGAATAGGCAGAGTGCTGGAGAGGTCCCCAAAAATCCACAATGATACATCCTCTGTAGACTGCTGGCAATGGTCTAGAGAAAGCCTGATCTGACCTAGTCTGGTGATCAGATGGCTAAACACCCTAACTGTCGTGCTGGAACTCTTGTCCAATAACTGATCGAAGTGGATGCAGAGATCCTCAGCCAGGCCCCAGGTGGAGCTCCAGGTGTCCAACTGTCGAGAAAGAGGAGGGTCTGCAAGAGCATGAAATGTTGAATCCAAGATTGCAAAAAGCACAGGGACAAATAGCCAAACAAATGGAAGCACATGAATTATGAACCAAAGGCTGTGGAGCCCCCAGCTGGATCAGGCCCTCTGGATAAGTGAGACAATTGAATAGCTTGATCTGTTTGGGAGGCACCCAGCACCTGTCCTTGGTGCATGAGCTGGCTGTTTGAAACCTTGGGCTTACACAGGGACACTTTGCTCAGCCTGGAAGGAGGGGACTAGACCTGCCTGTACTGAATCCACCAGGTTTAAATGCATCCCCAGGGGTGCCTTGATCCTGGGAATGGAGGGGAGGGGCTGGGGGGAAGGTGGGGGTGGGGTGGGAGGGGGAGGACAGGGGAACCCATGCTGATGTATAAAATTTAAAACACATAATAATAAAGAAAAAAATCTGTCTCAAAAGAAAATTAAAAAATAGGGAATCAGAATTTCTTGCTCAAATTAATAACAAGTAAGTGTTGTAGAATATTATTTTAAGGTGTGTTACTTTTGTGTATGTTGCATTTGTTTAACTCTGTAAAGTTGTGTTATTGTGTCTAAAACACCTGATGGGCTAATAAAGAGCTGATCGGCCAATGGCAAGGAGAAGAAAGTATAGGCAGGGCTGGCAGGCAGAGAGAGAGTAAGTAGAAAGAGGAGAAATCTTGGAGTAAAAGAAGAGGAATAAGCCAGAAAAGGAGAAAGACTCCAGGGGCCAGACACTCAGCTATACAGCCAACCACAGAGTAAAGGTAAGATTTACAGCAGTAAGAGAATGGGAAAAACCCAGAGGCAAAAAGTAGACAGGTAATATAAGTTAAGGAAGTCTGGCAAGAAACAAGCCAAGCTAAGACTGGGTGTTTATAATGAAGAATACACCTCCATGTGTGATTTATTTGGGAACAGGGTGGCAGACCTCCCCCCAAAAGAGCAAAGCCAAGAACAAGTAAGTCATTGAAAAGTATGGGAAGAGCCATTGTAGTGAAAGATAACAGAGAGAAACCCAACCAAAATGGATGACAGAAAAAGATGGAGGAATGAAATCAGACATCTTGTGAATAATGAGGAGCCTTAAAGAGCTCTACTACAACTGGAAGCACATATTTATGACTGTAGCTTATAAGTGATATGGTACTAAAAGTACATGCTTAAATTTAAATTAAGAGAATTATACTTTGTATGCAAAGTAGGATTGATATAATAAAAAAAAATGGAATCTACCGCCATGTATCTACCTTAGAATTAACCTAGGTGAGCAGGTCAGAATTTGGCTAAGGAATCATCTTTCAGGGAGGGGGGACCACCCCATGAAGGTCTTTTTCCTTCCCCGAATTCTCACCCCTAGCCCACCATGAAGTTCAGCTGGGTTGTCTAGCCTTTCTGAGTCTTCAAAATGGTGTAACCTTCCCTTTTCCTCTTTTCTGTCTTTTTCTTTCATATGCTGGCCAGAGCCTAAATATGCTTTAAGCTCCCTGTTACTTTGGGCTTCCATACTCCTCCAAAGCTCTCCTTCCCTTCAGGTGGCTTCCTGCCACAATGTGGCTGACATCCATGCTGGCTGATCTCAAATAGCATGAGTTGAGTTTGTGTTTGTTTGTTTGGATGGATTGTTGATTTGTTTTATGTAATCTCTCTCTCTCTCTCTCTCTCTCTCTCTCTCTCTCTCTCTCTCTCTCTCTCTCTCTCTCTCTCTCTCCTTTCTCCTCATCTGGATAGCTTTGAGATTTACAGCTTACCTGCCCCAAGGCTTTTCTTTCTCTAATAAATTACCCTTGAGATTCCATTTTATTCTGTTCTTAAAATCTTAAAATTTTATTGATGAGACTAAGAACTCCAAAAGGAGACCTCCAGCTCCCCAATAGCATATAGTGGTTCTACTGGAACTCTCCAAGCTATCTGATTACACTTCTCTTCTGCTTTTTAGTTACTTTAGTTTGCAAAGAAAATGAGCCCATTCCTGCACCTCTGGCTGGCATAAAAATGATCTGAAAATAATTTCTGTTGCAAAGGAGAAAAGAAGCAATTGTAATAACAATGCCTTTGAATAAGACTATGGTTTGAGATTCAGTCAGTGAAGCAGAGACCTGATGCCTACCATGGAAATATGGATTTTATTGCAGATATTAGACCTTATCTTGGAAATGCTATAGAAGTAAAGGTCTTCAAATCGATTTTACATGGCCATAATAAGAGTGAAACTTGCCACCAACTTGCCTAGCAGGTCTAGGTGAATAATTTTCAGCTTGCAGAAAAATTCAGGAAGCCAAGAATTTCTAGCCAGCTCAGTTGGGCCATAATGAGGAAGTCATGGCAAGATCTAAATGGTGTTGCTGCTACTGAGTAGTTATCACCTGTGTAGGCTTACAGTCAAACATCCTGCCATAGACCTGGAGCCACCATTGGTCAGCATGACCAGCAGTTTGTAAGACAAGCTAGACACAGAGAGGGATACATGAGACCTGTCAGATACCCTAAACATTACAGCCTTCCAAAAGCAGGTTAGCCACCAAATCACTCTGCCTCCTAAATTTTGTGCCAGCTCTTCTTTCTGTTGTTTATTACCTAACCATACCAGAGGTTACAGAAAACATAGTTCCTAGTTGACACTAACACAATTCAAGACGTCTTCCCTTCCACGGTAGCATCCACAGGCATCTTTTAACCAACCTTAACTTTTAAATAAAGGTATTTGTAAAATAATGCTTCTAGCAAATAAAATGAAACAATCACAGAAACAGAAACTGGTCACTGTCTCCGGAAAACACAGAGACATTTAACTCATCTTGGATGATGCCCATTCCTTTTGCACTCAGTCATTCTGACTTTGCTATCTTCTGACAAACAATAATGAGATAGAAAATTAAGCATTGTTCATCTTATATTAGCAAAATAATGGAAGAAGGAGAAGAAAATTTAAAAATTAGGTGGTACATACACAAACACACTAACATTAAGGAAAAACATTACTACTAATTCTACAAATCATCCACAGTCAGTTATTTAAAACATCTTAATTCCACTCCCTATTTTAAACAAAATACAACACTTCAGCTAATCATTGTTCTTTGGCTACAAAGGGACACAAATCTTCCTTCCTGGCAGTCATGATGGTTGAGAGTGGTTTTATATTCCTTCTGTCATAAAACCTGTAAGTAATAACCCCCCAGAGGGGATATCAAGAATTTTCTGACTCAATTGCATAACTTTTAATCTCCTGATAGAATTAGTCACTCCAGAAAAGTAACCACTTTCTTTCACATGCAGGTTCACTGGCATGAGAAACACTAAGTTGCCAGGTGACTGGCAATAAATACATTCTAAGTTCAATAAGAGAAACAATATTACACACACATCTTCAAAGTAAAGCTAATTCCATCCTAGAAGACACTGCTCCTGGGCCAAAACATATTGCCACACAGATGGTATTGTAGTTGAGTCTTAAAATGCTATTTCTTCCATTCTCCTAACAAATCACCTACTCTAAGGTAAGGAACATAGTAACAAGATGATGAACACGAGCCCATATTTTGTAAAACCAGTTGCCCCAACAAGAGCAATGCCATGTGGAAACCATGACAGTAAAATTAGATTTCTGTAAATCTACAGGTGCTGAATTCTCACAAGAAATGTAAGACAAATTCACATGCAAAGTATCTAATCCAGTAAGAACAAAAATATACTTCATCCAAGATAGAGGTGGATACAGTATTATCTACCAAGTGACCACTGGTTCCCCTGGAAACAGTAATACACCAATAGCTCAGAGACAGCCTCTTCTATTGGAATATTTGGTATTCACCAATGATTGTAGGCAAATCAGCCGTGGTAAGCATAAGTGGATGTGACTGAATCAATGTATAATTTCTAACCTTGCTGGCCCCCTCCATAGACACTTCTTTTAATGGAAAGAGCAACAGTATCTGGAAATAATGACCGACTAAAATCTACAAAATGAGCTATTTCATTCATCTAACCATAGAAATCTGTACAGAGAGTTTTCTTGATAAATCACATGGGGCACACATCTTTTGATGTTCTGTACCCTTTAACTGAGATCTCTCTACATGTATCCATCCACATTCCTCTTCCAAGATCTCTTAGTTACCAACTTTCTAATCATGTTCCTCTCAAACTCCTGTCTACTAAGTAGAACTGTTATCTGTTTACAATGAATTAATATAAATGTGTCTACTTCTGACTATCTCACCTTCCAAGAAAACTATAAAAACATAAAAATAACATAAAAAAGTCATGTCTGCTGGATGAACTATTCTTCACCATTATTCTTCATTATTAGACTAGGGTTCTAATGCTATCTGGTTAGTTTCAGATTATTCCAACCTATTACTTAGAAACATCCATTAAAACGTCTTAGCTTCTTTTTTCCCCCACTCATAAAAAAATGGGAGAAAGTCCCACGAGACCGTAAGTGCAGAATAAGAAGAAGACAATATAACAAGAGTGTTGAGCACAGGCATCTGAAACCCTTCCCCATGCAACTTATTTGAGACTTCAAGGTCTTCCCAAGGCTGATCTCAGATACATCACTATACTTGATATTAGAATATAGTAATATTTTATTTGTACAGAAATGTGATTTTATTTGTATATTAATAAAGTTGCCTTGGGGTCAGAGCAAGCCATAGCAGAAGCTGGGCGGTGGTGATGCACTCCTCTAATCCCAGCACTTGGGAGGCAGAGCTAGGTGGATCTCTGTGAGTTCAAGGATACAGCCAACATGGCAACACACACCTTTAATCTCAATACCGACCATAGAAGACCTGGAGGTCTGTACAGACAGGCAGTGACAAGGAGGTCATGTGGCTGCATTTACAACCAATGAGAGGGCAGAACAGAAAGTCTATATAAAAGACAGGAAACAGGAAATAGGTCTCTTGCAGAGAGGAAAGACAGAGCAGCAGTGAAGGGTAAGGTTTTCAGCTCTCAGCTATTGCTCTGACCTCTTGGTTTTTAACTCTGCAATTGCTCTGTGTTTCTTATTTAACAAGACGGTTACATCTACATTAGAATGCTGCTAAACATACCAATATTTTCACTAAGTCAGAGAACAGAGAGATCATGATAGTTATCTTGGTGATCCATAATCTAGTGTAGAGTTTAATAACAGCCAGAAGTTGTTTCTTAAAGGGACATTAATCATCTTCAGAAAGTAGTACTTCTCTTTTCAAAATTCTAAATGTCAATGATACTATTCACCCATAGCAGCCCCATGCAGATCACTGTACCATCAACCATCAACAGATGGATTTGTTAAGTTGTACAGTTCAGTGTGAATCCACCACTATCTATTGAGTGTCTTTTGTTCTGAGATGCTCTAAAACTAATAGTTTTTCAAATGAGTTAACCAATGAGCCTGGGTATCATGTCAAAATGAATAATTTGCTTCTCAAATTCAATATCACTATTATTGTTGTAGGTGTGCTCACAATTTGCCCTTAGTTTGTAAGGAATATAGCATAACACTAAGAGTTTTAAAATATATATATATATATATATATTACACAGTAGAAGGCCTCTACATTTTGGAGCAAGGCTCTTTCCAACCTTCTGTCTTGAGCATGTTTTACCAAGTTGCTACACTAGTCAAATTAGTATAATATCATTAATTAGTAGAGCAGCATGGAATCAAGAAGTAATCAAGGCCCCCGTGAACAAGATTATAACAGAGAATTGGAAAGGAATTTTAACTCTGAGAAAGACACTAAAGAGATATGCTTAGTTTTCTCATTGAAAGCAAACTTCTTTTGATGATGTTTATTAACAAGGATAGAGAAAACCCTTCATGTCAATCAGTATGCCCTTTGGGGTTTAACTAGGGAAAGAGAGCCAGTGAGAGATACAAATTAAGAAACTGGGCTTACAGAATTTTAGGGGAAGGCTAATTCATGGGGCAGGCTATAGGGAAAGACATGCTTACACAGCCATGCATCTGTTCATGCTGTCTACAGGAAGAATTTCATCTTTGCCAGAGAAGCATCATTTCTGCTCTTCAAGTATCTCAGGGTCTGATTTGGGTATATCCACATATTAGGTATATTACCTAAAATAATCACCTTTGCTTAATGTGGATGGATATTTATGACACAGGATCTTACTATATTGCCTAATGTGGTCTTGAATTCATGCTCCCCCTGCCTTGGCCTCTCAAGTTCCTGTGCTTACAAGTGTATATCATATTTCCTTTCTCTGTTATGGATTTTAACACACTCTACAAAAATATCTTCACAGAAAAACATGGATATTTGGACAAATAATGAGAGAGTACAGCCCAACTGCATACTGGTTGCCAGAAGCTATTAACTTTCTCTGGTTGAGGAACCACACCTGGAAGAGGAGCTGCAATTAGACTCATCATTTGCCTAAGTGGAGATCTATCAATCTCCTTCAAGGACCACATAGGGAAGTTGAATCAGGATGTAGTAGCAATCACAGCACCCATTCAGGTTCCCTGCAACCGCTCCAGGAATCCAGTGTAGCTTTCAGACCACGATTTTTAGAAGTGTAGCCATTCTACTGGCTTCCAGACAGTCTTTCCTGCTATAACAACTCTCTCAATAGGGCTGGGAGACAACATGAGGAATTCTCTATTGCCCAAACATGACTCTAGCAACTGTAAATTCCAGATGAGGAAATAGTCATTAGACAGGCTTGGGCCACTTTGAGATGGACATGAGACAAAATTCTATTACTCATCTTTTTGATCCTGAGGTAGTTTAAGTCACCAATAATTAGTGTCCATTTAGAGCCAAAAAGTTAACTAGCTTGATAGCTTTCCTTCCCCATTGCAGTCACCCAGATGAGTAACTGAGTGTTTCTTTAAGGAGAGAAGAAAGGCTTGTGATATCCTTTGTGGCTGGTAGCAGAACTTTTCTTCAAAGGAACCCAGTCTCCCTTCTACTTACAAGGTTCTATTCCTGTGAACTGGCTCAGTCTTGGAAGTCGGTTCAGCTTCAGACAGAAAGCCAAACAGCAACCTTCTGACTTCCCACTAAGTTCCACCTCCTGGAGTCCTACCACCTCTCAGGATCACCTCACTGCTGACCAGGTTTCCAACATAAACTTTTGGAGGATGAACTCAAAACTGTACCAGACTATGACTCTCCTCTGTAGTAACCAAAAAAGACTACTGCTAAAAGCACCAGGAGCTCTTCCTTCATTCACACCATGTAGAATTTCAGTAGACTGCCCATTTATTTCAATTCTAAAGACACCATGACAAATTAGCCAATATCAAAAACAACAGTTCATTAAACTATTTGGTCACTATTTTATCATTATGGTTTATAGCAATCACCATGGCCACTTTGTCCTATCTCTGCCCACTGTCCTTATTAAATTCTCATTATCTTCATTGAGTTCTGATCAGGGTCCCTGAATTCCTATTACTTCCCACTGAATTTAGAAAGTTTATTTATTAAAAAGCACTACTTTGGTGCTTCCTCTCTCTTCTCTGAAATACAGAGAATAATCATCACAGAGCTTTCAGAGGTATTGGTAGGTCCTCACTAACACATTCTCAGTGCCTTTGGCTTTGTCTGTTCTGACTAATGTAAAAAATAAATACCTACATTTATGGTACAGTTTTACATTTATTATATACTTACTCTGTGTGTGCGCGCGTGCGCGTGCGTGCGTGCGTGCGTGCGTGCGTGTGTGTGTGTGTGTGTGCACGAATACGTGCTTCATGTCCCAACACAAGCATGGGAGTCAGAAGACAACTTGTAGGAATATATACTCCTCTTCTACTTTGTGAGTTCCAAAGACAAATTCAGGTCATGGGGCTTTAACCCACAGAGCCCTCAGTCCGAATGCCTTATTTCTGCATGGCACAAGATAAACTGTTCCTTTTGTAGCTTTGCACTTCTCCACTTATTATTCTGTATTTATATGTGTTATCCCCTTTTAATAGCTGTGAGGAGGTCTATTCACCTTTAGTACCTTAAGTAACACATGTCACTTCTATTATGTCTTACTAGGGTTTTCCAAGTAAAAGCAACTACTCCCTCCTTTAGAGCCTACATTTTCCACTGAAATGATGTCACTCAGATATTGCTTTTCCATACTATACCAGAATACCTGGAATTGGGTACTTATAAACAATGAGCTTTCTTATTTCATAGTCTAGAAACTAGAGAGTTAAAAATGTAGGAGCCTGTGATCCAGCACAAGACAAGGACTCTCTGTCTGGTCTGCAGACAGCTATTTTCTCCTTGTATCTTCAGTCATTTACACACCCCCTCTACAGCCTGGGGAAACTCACAGATAAGTAGAAAGAATATAAGAACTGAAAGTTTAAAAGAATGGCTGCAAAATGCTCTCTTCTGGGCTTGACAGAGCCTTGCAATCATGAATTCCCAGCAGCTACAGTTTTGTGGATGAGCCCTGAACAAAACTGGGCCCATTAACAGCCAATTGTGAGGCATTATCTCTCAATGCTGAACTACATGTTACTAATAGAAGCAGTGGATCCACCAAGTTCCAATGGCCATTTCTTCCTATTTTTAATTTTTTTCATTTTACATACCAACCACAGTTCCCCCTCCCTCTGTCCCCTCCTCTTGCTCCCCCCCCCTCCGCCTCCCCGCTCCATCTCCCATCCACTCCTCTGAGGGTGTAAAGCCTCCCTTGGGAAGTCAGCAACCTCTGGCAAACCAAGTTGGAGCAGGACCAAGCCCCTTCCCCTTGCATCAAGGCTATTTCTAAACTTGTGGTCACAAAGACAACTCTGATTAAAGTCAGTAGGTTACAAAACAAAGCAGAAAGACATGAATATAAGAAACTTGTGGGGAAGAGGAGGGCATGATGGGGTTGGGAGAGAGAGGAGAGAGGTTGTTAAGGAGAGATAGTAAACAAAAGGCACTATATACATGCATGAAAATGTCAAACAAATGTAACCAGTACAAAACAAAAATGCAAAGATTTATCATCGTCATAAAAAACCAGATATATAATACATAATCCCACATAAGAAGTGTTAAATTTCAAAGAAAGGGTATAATTACAAAACAAGCAGACTAATCTCCTTTGGGGGTGGTAATAGAAAACACAGGTAAGAAACACTGCCCCACGCCGACATTGTATCTGTACATGAGTAAGGTTTGTCCTTCTGTCTCTTGTACTTGTTCACTCCCTTGTCCCTCTTCTTCCTCTAAACTGTCACCTTACTGATCAAACTGAAGCCTTGTTTGTAGCCTGGCCTGAAACACGGTCGATATTCATTCAGTTTGGATGAACTAATGAACAAGTCATCCGTATGATGGTTACCAAACCCAGGATAAGAGTTTGTCTGTCTGGGAAGACAGTTCCTATACAACACTTATTTCCAATTCAGAGAGTCAGAATTTCTGGGCCTAGAAGTGTCACATTCTCACCCCCAGCCCCAAACACTCTTCCTCCTCCCAGGAAGCTTTGGGAGAACAGCAGCTAAGGGAACAGAATGTTCCTAATCCTGAGAAAATTATGCCCAAGGGAAGTTCCCAAGGAAAGCCTTTAGAGTGACTGCTCTCCTTTCTAACCTGTATAGGTTTTAATTTGGGCCGTTTTAGAACAGGACCACTTATAGTCATAGTTATTCAAGTCATCACTGAGCTACAAGAAAAATCACAACCAAAATTACTTTCTAGTGAGAAATGGCTGAAGTCCAAAGACTACACCCTCAATGGAGAGAATGTGTCCATGTGAAGAAAAAAAAAGCAGAAACATTCTTATCAAATTGGATTTTCTATATCCCAAAGGCAGCATTATTTTTGACAGGGTTCAATACAAAATACTTCCACAAATGAAAACGTCTGATTTCCAGCCCTGCCTCTACCCACAGTCTGTGGTAGGGAAACATCAAAAAGCCACTGGGTGCTCATTAAAGCTGTCCTTAAAAAGAAGGTACCGCTCTCCACCAGCACACTGTAAATAGAAAGACCGAGTAAAGTCTTCAAGGGTTTTAGAACCAAACAGTTATCCAGCCAGCCACTGCTGGCTGCCAACAGCAACCGTCTCTCAAATGGGAATGTGCTCTTGGCCTCAAATAAAGAGTCTGTGTACCTGGTGCCGCAGATGATATTACAGTATAAATCAGCTCTGCTTGAGACAGCTTTTCTTTCTCAGGGAAGCTAGGCAGGGGATTCATAGGTGGAAAGCAATTAACCTTTTAATACAAACATGGAGAGTGGAGCTAGAAATGATCTAAGGAAGAGCTGATTCTGTTGCCTCATCAAATGAGATACACCACTGAATCCCTAGCATCTTTGTGTACATAAGAGGAGGGATCTCTCAGCACAGGCCATGAGTCACCGCTGTGAGTGCTCTGCTCTCCTCAGACCAGTTCAGCCTCCATCCCTGCAACCAGTGTTCCACAGTAGCTTGAGATATACAGGCCACAACCACAGGTTAAGCGGGATTCGGGTGAGGAGAGATCCACACATCTTAAGCAGGTCTGTGTGATTTGGCTGCAGCTCTCCAAGAAGCACAGGCCTTCCGGGTGGGAAAACCAAATTACAATATCAAAGATAGTACTTAAGTAAGATACAGATAACAAAATATTTGCTCCTTCCCTCTGTCAAACTCTCTATCCAAAAATTACATTTTGCTTAAGAACGTAATTAGTGAGGAATTTAAAAAAACTGGTTCTTGGTCTCTGGATGCTTACAGTCTAGAGGGTTGCAGGTTACAAGAAACAAACGTACAATCGATGGCCTTTTGAATCAAAGAAGAAACAATGAAGAAAATAAGATGCTAAAATTATGAACGAATCCTCCATGGCCTTCAACAAGACTGTGTTCTGTACTTTTCTTCTACGTCATTCCACCCTGAGTTTCTAGCAGTCGGCAGACTTGGGGCAAAGAGTACCTGAGCTCATGGTCTGGTTTCCTTTGAGAAGGGATCTGGGAAGATGAGGTTCTCCCAGGTGCCATGGAATAAAGTGAGTGCATGGGAGAGGAGAAGCTGTCTCTTTCCTGTGGGAGTTCAGAGACTTAATATTATACCTCTAGGCCTTCAAGGAGTTGAGGGGAGTGGCTATGACTCCTGAGTGGCACTGCTGGGAAGCCATGTCACAGGGGGACTTGGAGTAAGGCAGTGGCCTCTTCCATGGAGAACAGTTGGCTTAGATGCAGGGACTAAGGCAGCATCCTGGGAATCATCCTGTAGCTGTGCCCACATGGCAGTGCCTGAGAGTCACCAGGAGCTCGGAGAAGATACCTCTTAGGCTCCCTGATGGGGACCTAGCAGAGGTAACAGGACAGGTAGAGACAGAAGACAAAAGGATTCCAATTTAGCACAGTACTACATATGTGGCTTATGTCGCAGTGGTAGACTTCCTGCACATATGTAAACCTTTAAAACAACTGTATGATAGTTATCATTAAATAAAGTGACTTGCTTATATGTGTTCTCTTGCACACTTCCTAATCTCCTCCTTCCTCCACGTTCAATAAGAGTCAAAGCCTTGATATTAGTTATCTCACATCTCAAATACCTTTTACAGGCTAGGTGCCTATAAAAACTAGAAGATCTGGTCTGATGCTGTTAAAAGGTAACATGGGCCCCCAAACATTGGAGTGCATCCCACAAGGAACATGTATTTACTCTTCCTTTTCATGGATTCCGAAGGTCCCTACATGATTAGAACCTAAATAAAAATTGTTCAATCCTTCTTGTCCCCTCACTTTCTTATGATGCTGTTTTACTGCCTGGCATTTTTGCTCAGTACCTTGTGGCCTGTGTCATTGTTATTCTAATATACCTAAGGTCTGAGTTTGAACTTCATATGCTATTAAGAATGTACTTCTTGCTACAATCATATTTGATATTCTTCTAACAAGTGTGAGGCCTATAATACAGAGGATTATAGACATTATCAAATTCCTCTGAAGATTGTGTTTCTATTATTCACAACGTCTTTTACCAGGAAAGTGCCCTGCCTTGCAGAGCCCAGAGATTACATAGAGGTGGTTATTACCAAAGGGTTGAACATTGCATAAAGTGAAAATACCAATTTGCAGTTGATTTCCAGTCATTGTTTCATGTTTCTCTATTTGATGCCTGAAAATAAAATGTATTCCTCTGTACTGTGAATGAGATGTGTGGATGGGATGATGATAAGGGAGGTAAACATCAGATAAGTTATTACTGAATAGCAGAAAGAAAAAGAGATGCCTCTCAACAAATGAATATCAAAACAAAACCATCTGTCTTCTGAAAATGGTGAGCCAATGGACCAGGTCATAATAAGATTATATGACCAGTGTCTCAGTCTGAAATTAATGTTTGATTTTCTCTTGAAACTTGCAAGTCAATTCAATGAACAGAGTGGGATGATCTGGTAGCCTTTGATGCAGCTACAAGAAGTTCCTAGACAGAAGCGATAATGCAAACAGGAACAGACACAGAGGGAGAACAAAAGTGGTCTTTTCAAGCTAATCAACCCCACACTCTCTGGGTCCTCTGCCAGAAAATACTCCACATGCCTTGGCATGAACATGGTTCTGGCAGCTACAGTGAGGAGAGAAAAGATGGAAATTGCATAAAGTTTTGGTTAGTGAAACACTCAAGTCATATGGTAGGCACCAAGTGGCCCCAAGGTTTAGAATCTGACCTCAACTGATATTTAGAGCAATCACATAGCTGTTCCCTAACCATCATCTCACAACTCCAGCCCCATGAGCACCAGGCTTTCCCTAGACTGTTCTCTTCTTTACCGCTTGCTTTCGGGCCTGTCGGTGTGGGCTCAAGCACAACTCACGGCAGTACATGAAGAGATGCACATATTGACACATGTTAAGTAAGCTTCATAAATACAGCTCATTGGTGATAGCTATAAATATTTAGATGTTCATCTCAAAAGACATCCATGGTCATAACAGATGGCTTCAAAAAGCAGCTAATAGCAATCATATTGTTTTGGTAACATTGGACATTCTGCTGTCTGGTGTTTCGGCTGCTCTGACATCCACAACAGCAACTGCAGAAAGCAAGGGATCAACAGATAGTGGTCGGGAGCAAAAGGGCAATGCTGAAGAAACACGGGGTTTTCAGACAGAAAACCTGAATTAAAATTGGGACTCATTTTAAATCTTCTTTTCCATAAAGTTAGGATGGCATTCCCTGCTTGGCTCTGCTGTTTTCTTAGAGGCCCTCCTGACAAGAACAGTAACTGTTTCAGTAGGAGTAGTAACGCTACCGTTAAAATTGGTTTTGGTAGCAGAAATGGCGACTATAGTATATTGTATAGAAATTACATTTACTATAAACAGCACAATAGAATTAATTCACCAATTCATTTCATTTTCCTAGGAACCATATAATTGGCTAGATACACAGAAAGAAGCCCACGTCCAAACTCCTGGGAACAGTAACTGAGAATTCAGTCAATATTAGAAATGGTTATGCATTGAGATTTACATCCATGTTTTCTCTTCATTTCTTGTCAGGGTGAAATGATCTGATTCTCAAAGAAAACTAACCATCCCCTCTCCCACATGTCCCTTTCTCTTGCCATCTACTTCAGAACACACTTCCTATCCTGGATAACTTTTACTTCCTTTCTCCTTAACTTACATTCTTCCAAGATAACAAAGAACTCATTGATTCACCTGCTATACACCAAGCACTACACGAAACCTTGGATTTCCAAGATAAGAGTCCTTCCTCTCAAAGAATTTTCTCCTTTTTCTGGGGAAAATATTTTTTTTAATCTCCAAAGAGACCACTTTGAAGATAGCCATAAGCTCACTTTGTGACTAAAGTCTCAGTTTGAGGTACAAATTCTCATACCTAAAACTTTCCCTCAGGCATAGCAAAAGTATGAATGTACACTTCAAGAGAACAAACACAGGAGACAAAATGCTTACAACAGCTTAATGCTATCACTGCATATTCACTATATTAACACTTAAATGTTGCTTTATCTCTGGAGTATCTCATTACAAACAGTGAAGGAAAAACAGAACAAAACCTTTAAAGGAGTCTGACAGGAGGGATTGGGGAAGTTATTAAGTTTTCTAAATCTCAGTTTTCTGATTTCTAAAATGAAGATAAATCTTTTACATTCCAAAATGGGTTACTTTGGCCATTAAGTTAGACCTAACTTTTTACTTCGAGTTTTATTTCAGTTTGTGTTTTCTTCAGAATTTCTATTGCATTACTGAATTCTATATTCATATCCTGAACTGTTTTCCTTATTTCTCTCAAAACTTCATGTTTTCTCCATTTTGGCATTTATTTGTATTCTTTTTGAGTTCCTTGAACATATTAATAATTGCTATTTTCTGTTCATTGTCATATGTTACTCAAATTGCTTACTGTGCTGGATAGTTTTATGTCAACATAATACAAGCTAGAGTTATCTGAAAGAGTAATATCTCAGTTAAGAAAATGCCTCCATAAGATCAGGCAATCGGCAAGCATGTAGGGCATTTTCTTAATTAGTGAGGGATGGGGGAGGGCCCAGTCCATTTGGATGTAGGTAGTGCCATCCCTGGGCTGGTGGTCCTGAATTCTATGACCCTAGCAAAGATTCCTAGAACTGAAGGCTATGGAGCCTGCACTGGACATCTCCAGTAACCACAGCCACAGCCTGTCCTGCCTACAAGAGCTCTGGGGCAATGTGGTTCAGAACTTGTGGAAGTGGCCATCCAATGACTGGTCTAACTTGAGGCCCATGCTATGATTGGGGGAGCCCATGCCCTATACTGCCTAGATGGCCAGGTTATGAAAGCTGGATGATACTGAAACCTAGGGTAAAACTAAATCTAACTGAAAAAAAAAAAAAGTCAATGAAATGGTTCCTAATGATCTTCTGCTATACTCATAGAATTAGTGCCTAGCCCAACTGTCATCAGAGAGGCTTCCTCCAATAGCTGATGGGAACAAATACAGAGACTCACAGCCAAACAAACCCCATAGAAGAGTGGGAGGGGAAAGGATTGTATGGTCCAGAGGGGTCAAGGACACCAGGAAAACATGGCCCACAGAATCAACTAAGTAGGGCTCAAAGGTGCTCACAGAAACAGAAGTGGCAACCACAGAACCTGCATGGTTCAATGGTAGTCCCTCTGCATACATGCTGTGGTTGTTTAGCCTGGGGTTTTTGGTGGACTCCTAACAATGGGAGTAGGGATGTCTCTAACACTTTGGCCTGCTTATGGGACATTTTACCTCCTACTGGGTTGCCTCATCTAGACTTGATATGACTGCTTATGACTAGTCTTATTGCATCTTGTTATTCCATGTTTAGTTAATATCACTGGAATGCCTGCTCTTTTCTGAAGGGAAATGGAGGAGGATTGGATCTGGGGAAGAGGGGAGGTGGGTGGGGGAAGATCGGGAGGAGTGGAAGAAGGGGAGGCTTTGGTCAGAATGTATTGTATGAGAAAACAAAATTTTTAAAAGGAAGGAAGGAAAGGGAAGAAGGAAGGAAGGAAGGAAGGAAGGAAGGAAGGAAGGAAGGAAGGAAGGAAGGAAGGAATCATTCATGAATGAAACATGATGAGCAAGCCAGAGCAAGCTTCTGCATAAGTTTCTGCCTCTGGGTTCCAGCCCTACTTGAGTTCCTGTCCTGGCCTCTTCAGTGAACTACAATGTGGAAGTATAAGTCAAATAAACCCTTTCCTCCCCAAGTTGCTTTTGGTAGTCATGTTTTATCACAGCAATGGTAAATTAAAAAGACACTTACCTCAGGGAACCCATGGGGCTACTAATTTTGGGAGAATTATTGCCTTGGTTTTTTGTATTATTTTTGTTTTTGCAATGAGACCTCAGCATCTGCAGTTAGGTTACCCACTGGGTCTTTTGGTATGGCTATTTGCTCCACCTGTGTGAAATGATCATTTTTATCTGTTTGTGGCAGGTCTAGGATTACCTGAGTGGAACTTGATGTTCAGTCTTGGAGCTATTTGGTGTTCATGTGCAACTGGGATATCAGATGTGGTTCCAGCTGTGCTGTGCAGCTTCTGATCATGGGAACAACCTCCCCCTTATAGTTAGCAGGCACTTACTGTGAAACATACACAGAATGCTGGTCCTCAGATGGCTATGAACTGGGGAGGTGGGACAGGATGGTACCTGTAGAAAGCCAGTATGAGCTTAGCAACCAGTCCATAGATGGCTGCAATTTTAGGGACTTTGTGATTGGGGCAATGCTACCTGAGAAGAGCCTATGTCCATTTAACTACATGGCACAAATATATCAGAGTCCTGATATATAAATATGTATGACACTTTAAGAAGTGTAAGAGTAAAATGAAATTATCTTTTAAATAGGCCATTTCCATGAATGTGCCAAACTAGATTTCTAGAAAGTTCTTTCAGTTCATACAGACTGTCTACAAATAATCTTTTTTTTTTTTTTAATTTGACAACTTTACTTCATGGCTAACCTGACCAGCATGCTAAGGGATCTGCATGGGTCAGAAAGAAAGTAGAAATGTGTGTGTTCATGAATCTAGGCAAATTCTAAAAGCAAAAACAGTGCTCTGAGGACACATTTCAATGTCTAGTGGTTCTGATCATAAGTTGTAATGGATTCCAGCATTGTAGAAAATAGGAAATAAAGCCTGGGGCTTGCAGAGTACAAAATTCTATGGGAGAGGTCTGGTACAATGGTAGAATTTTTGCCTAGTTTGCTCAGGGCTCTGGGTTCAACCCCTAGAGCTCCAGCAACTAAGATTAATAACAGAAACAATAGCAAGATGTAGATCACAGACAACTGAGGACATCTGACCTTGCATGGGTAAATGATCTAAAATAAAAGGCTTCAAGGCAAAGTGAGATGCGACATGCTTATCTCAGGGAACTCAAATACAGGGGCATTTACAAACAGACCTCATACCTGCTATAACCTCCTCAAGATAAAACTGACTGGAAGCTGAACTTCAGTTAGGAGTGTCTTCTAATGCATGCCTATTGAAGAAAACATATTCCTCCATACATAAAGGAAGGCATTTCACATACTAAAAAAGTTTCTAGACAAAAATTTGCAGAGAATAAAATTCACTAACAAAATTAGACAGAAGCGGTCCAAGAAGACATAACCAAAAGTCAATAGAAACAACAAACTAACAAAACCAGGCCCACAGAGCAGTAAGCTCATTAAAACTAATTGTGCTTAAAAAGAATAAAAGACACATTTAAAATATGGCAATAGAATAAGACATTGCAGAAATGTCCAAATTCCTAACATAACACAAACCTTTATTTCTAGAGATGAAATGCTAAAAAATGAAAACTTAAGTGTAGATTAAACAGCAGATGATACACAGTATATAAATAATTTGATGAGCTGATACAGTCATGTGAAGAAAATTGCTTATCATGGACTGCAAATCAAAGATAGGAAGTGTAGATTTTCACACGTAAAAAATAAAATCAAGGAAATAGATGCCATATTAAAAGAGAAAATGACTGGCACTTTGTGGCAATGTATTTGATCACACTGTGACACCCCGAGACTGTGTTAATAAAGTTAGCTTCTTCTAATCAGGGGGTGAAGCCAGTGACTAGCTGACCAGAATTAGCCATAGAGAAGCCAGAGATACCAATAGAGAAGACAGATGCACAGGAAAAAGTAGGGAGGGTCTTAAAGATTCCACATCCCTTCAATCTGAAAAATGTGAAGAGAGGTCAACCAGTCGGTCCTCCATACTTCTTTAATCTATCAGGTTTTCACTCCAATATTTGACTCCAGAGTCTTTACTGGTAATAGAACAACTTAAAAACGTCAGCATTTTCTCAGAACTTCAGAAACTGATTCAGAAATGACATATATTAAGCAAAAACAAGTGGGGAAAAACTTCATACAATACAGCAACTATAGACTACTACAGAGAGTGGAACTAACCAACACAGGAGAAAAGACAAATTACATAAGAGGAAATCACAAAAAGAATCAAAGACAACTTCAACAGTAATAAGGGAAACTTGAGGAAGATCAAATCATATTATTTGAATAATAAAAAACAAATAAATATGGTTGTAAAAAATGAGAAAAACATTTCAATAAAATTGAGAGTGCTTTCTGCCAAGAGAAACTGTGAAATTTTTGGAAAAGGGACAACCACTAGGAAGGAAAGTTCTCACAAGTAATGCCTCAGATTAAAAAATGCCAAAAAATTATACACACTGAGTAAATGTGGAAAAGGATGCTAATCAAAGTAATAATCTCTAACTTTTTGAAAACATGGGGAAAAAACTATAATGCTTCAGTGGCTTAATCTAAGGGAATTACTAACATGAATGTTTTTTTCAGACTGAAGATATTAACTGCAGACTCTCTGTAAGACACTCACCCGAGTTATCAAATAATTATGGTCATTTTAGTACATTATCCGACATCTTACATTGAATAGCATTTACTGGTAGGATAATAGAAGGAAGACAGACTTCTCTCACTGCAGTTCTGTTCCACACAGCAGGTAACAGGCAGTTAGCATGCTGAAGTAATGCAGAGAAGTCAGACATAGAAATGACATGATTCAGTTTGTGACTTAAAGAATGAACAGATGACTAGTACACAGACAAACAAGATACAATCCTTTCCCATCAAAGACTGGAAGAGATGTTTAAAGTAAAACACAGATTGCCAAAATGGTTAACAGGCATAAAGTAAGCAAACTCAAGGTTCATTTTGAAAGTAGAACTAATATGTTGACAAACCAAATAATGAAAAAAATCATAGGATAATAATATGTCTTATAGTTTTGGTTGTGAGCCTAGCTGCAGCTGAAGCCCAACATGGCAGAGACCTATTGGGCCTTTGTGAAACCCTCCCCTTCCAATGCCAATGGGGACTGAAAGCCCAATATGACCAGCTTTGGCAAGCATTAAAGTAAGCCTAGGAACTGCAGCCAGGAGGTTGGATTCTCCAGAAGGTAATGTATGGCAACTGCTCTTTCAAGTATGTTTGAGAACGTGTCACCCAGACACCTAGGAGATTAAGGGTAACACTGAAGATCACTGACCTCCATTTAGTAACAGTAGCATGCCAGCTAAGCATTTTCATTCTCACAATCCCATTCAAGCTGGAGTAGTACCTACTTCACAGGAGTGGCTCTGTGCAACATTTTTTGGCCTCCTGAAATACATTTAGCCCCCTTTGAAGATACCTTAAAATTTGTGAGCCTGAATGTAGCCATTATGAGACCATTAGTTCTGCTTCTTGTGAGCTGCCTGTTTTTTCTTTATGGTTCTTAGTTGTTCTTTTGCAGAGCTGCCAGTTTAAGTCATGCTGGGATCAAGAAAAATGAGCCTCAGTGGTTTGTGGACCTGGAGTTGTGTCCATGCCAATGGATGCCCACACACTCCAGAAGAGAATTTGACATTGCTGCTGCCATTGTTGCTGTTATAACAGTGATGACCACTGCTACTACTGTTTCTGGGATTGCCATTTCATAATTGGTTACTACAGCTAGCACAGTGGAGACCCTGGCAGCAAAAGTAGCTACCACAGTTAATCTTTCATTCTTTTGGGCATGACAAATTTAAATCAACAGTTATATACATTTCGATTGGCTTTGAAAGTTATAAATTTACAAACTCAAGTTCCATTTGCTTTTGGGATACCATCTTATAAGGACTCCAATTTGCAATAAGGCTCATTAAGGAAGGGAATGGCTCAGTTGCCTTTAGCCTACTGGCTATGGGTGGGTTAAGATGTCTTCTGGTCTTTTCTGTGTTGAACACACAGATTGCAAGCCCAGGGCCACTTAGAGATCTTTGGCAACAGTTAACTCTGCAGCTCTCACACAATTGAGCCTCTATGATAATGAGTAATACCTGGGGGGCGGGGGGGCGCTCACCAACCTAAGACAGAATGCCTGTGTGGCCTGGACAGGTGTCTCCATGATGGGTAAGGTGACCTGCTGATGTCCCATGCAACCTAAGTCAGAAGCTCATTTGTTAGTAAAAGGGGGGGACCTGAAGGACCCTCACCCCCGTTTTGGGTAACTGTTGTCTTGCTTGCTGACCTTGACCTAGATATCCTCACTATGCTAATTCCCTGTGAGATTCCACCCTCCTGAATGCTTAAGGGAAGCTCCTTGTCTGTGTATCCAGCATATTGGGCATTAACAGCTTAGATGCAAGATTGTAAAACATCAGAAGCAAACTTTTGCCTTCCAGGGTTCTTCCATTGTGCTATAAGCCTTCAATAAATGGCATTCAGCATTCAAAAAAACAAAAAAAAAACAAAAACAAAAAGGGGAAAGAAAGAAATTGAAGACATCAATGTTCTAAAAAAGGAAGTGGTGATGGTATAATGGGCCTATGAAGATGCTGGACTAAAGACTATCAAACTGTGCAAACAGGAAAAATGTATACTATGTGAATTATCTGTCAATAAAGATCTTATATAAAAAATAAAACAAAATAAAATCAGGACCTGAGTTGGAAAAAAATCTAAAAATAAATAAATAATATGTCTAGAAAACAATTAACACAATGTCAGGGGTAGGTCCTTGTATATAAAGAACAACTTCATCTGGAAAACTTCAATCCCCTAACAAAAAACAGAGAGGATGAATGAATTGGAAACAGGATCGATTGCATGCTTTCTGTACAAGCCTGATTCTAACTCTTGTGACAGATAAAAACTAAAAATGAAGGCAAGGATAAAGGAATTCCATGCAAATAAAAATGAAAATAAAGCAAAAATATCTATAATTAAATAAGAAAAAAGAGACTTCAAACTAAACAACACATCAATAATAAGTGTCTAGATTAAAATGGATGAATACATTCCAAATAAATAGCCCAAAACTAGGCTTCAATGGAGCAATTTGAAAGAACAGATGAAGTCCATAAGGAAAGATCAGATAAAAAATAGGAAACAGGAAGAGTAGGAACAAAAATCAATAAAACTAAGAGTTGGCTCTTGGAAAACACAAATACAATCAGCAAACACTCAGACTAAGAAAATAGAGAGAAGATTCAGATAGACCCATGAAATGAAAATGGAGATTATAATTGATGCTTCTGAAATTTAAAATAAAAGAGAATCATTACAGAATAGCTATGAATAATTACTATACATTGATAAGTTGAATGTCTTAAAGAAAATAAATTCCTAGAAAAATATAACCTACCACAATTGAGTAAGGAAACAAAATAAAATCTCAAACAGACAAATAAATACAGAAGAAATTAACCAAGTAATTTAAAATTTTCCAAGCCAGACAGTGGTGATATATGCCATTAGTCTCAGCACTCAAGTATCAGAGGCAGGTGGATCTCTGTGAGCTCAAGGCTGGCCTGGTCCATAGAGTGAGTTCCAGGGCTCTTCAAAAGCCATAAATAAATAAATAAATAAATAAATAAATGAATGAATAAATGAATAAATAAATAAATAAATAAATGAAAATAAACAAATAAAACCAAAACAAAAGTTTTCTTTTCCAACAAGAGAAAACTTGGTTCATCAAAGGAGAGTTACTGACAGTGGTTATTCAGCTTTCCAAACAACTAGAGCTAGAGGGACTATCCCAAAGACATTTTTATGAGGCTAGCATATCTAAGCCAGACAAAGACATTGCATGAAAAAAGCTAGACAATTAATATTATAAAAATCTGTAATAAAATACTAGCAAACAACTTGACAACACTCCTAAGAGTTAGATATTATAACTGAGTGGGACCATCCATGATATACAAAACTGACTTCATATATTCAGCCTAAGACTAGGAATGTAATCAGCAGTAGAACACATGCTTAGCATGTATGAGTTCCTTGCATTCAATTTCAGCTCTGAATAAAGCTGAATTCTTTAATAAGATGAAAGATAAAAACACATGATCATTTATATTGATGCAGAAAGCAATTATCAATGTTCATCATAGTTTTTTGACAAAATTTTTACCTTTTATGTGTAGTAAAGTTATTTAACATGTAACTCCACTTATAAAATAAGATCCAGCACACATCCTATCTAGTCTCAGCATTTGAGAGGTGAAGACAGGAGCAGGAATTTAAGGCTAGCCTGACCTACATAGCAGATTTGAGGCTAACCTGGGATGTATAAGACCCTGCCTCAATAAAAATAAGAAAGAGATCTGAAGAGATGGCTTATGGGTTAAGAACACTGGCTGCTCTTCTAGAGGACCTGGTTTTATTCTGAGCACCCACATGGTAGCTTCTACCATCTGTAACTCCAGTTCCAGGGGATCCAATTCTCTGCTCTTGCCTTGCTCACCAGGCATGCATGTGGTGCACACACTTACATGCAGACAAAACACCAGTACACATAAGCTATTTAAAAAAAAAAAAAAGCAAGAAAGAGAGAGAGAAAGAAGGATGGGAAGGGAAGAACAAGGACAAGGAGAAAGAAAAAAGAGAGAAGAGAGAAGATGTAAGGGTAGCCAGAATAATTCCCATTTTACCCTGGGAAGACATGACTCTCATTATCCTCAATTGCTATGCATGAATTCAAACATCTTCATGGCTTCCCAAACTTTTAAGTTTTAGAAGGAGATAAAGTTACACCTGGATGATCCAAAGTGCCATCACTGATCACTCTTATAAAAAGAAAAAAAAAAAGAAAAACAAAACTTTCTAAAGCTCAAAAGAAAATAAATACAAATATTGGTTAAATGAACCAGTTCCCACACACACACACTCCTCTCTCTTTAACAATGGTTGAGGATAAATGATTATCACAAAAAGATAAAGAACTAGGAATGTCAGTGAATTTCTAAGGGAAAACCCCTCTATGTTGCAATCTTCCGAATGTTCTAGAGCGCATGAAATAAAACCATTATGGTCCCACTGATCTCACAGAGTGGTGAGATTTTTTTTTTTCAATGTGTATCAGATACATTAGGACTTAGCTTATATATTTCCACTTGTTGCGCCCTCAGAAGCCACAAGAACCATATGAAATTGCTTGTGGAGGGCTATAGCCTCTGGGGCCAAGGTGTGGCATTTATTTGCACTTAGTACTAAGTCTAAGGAATGCTTTATAGTGGTACTAAGTCTATAACACACAGTTTATGGCAGTTCTTAACCTAACGTCCTACCTAAAGTCACCAGAGTTGCTCTCTAAAACATCTTTGTAACCCTAGAGGGTCTCTTTATCTAGTCTGGGGTGAATTCTTAGCCCCAGCAGGGGTTTTGCAGATCCCCAAGAGACTCCCATATGTGCCTGCAGCTTCTGGTTAGACCTGTGAGTGTCGGGATGACCACCACAGGGCTTACTGCCACCTGGGAACACTAAGAAAATCCAGGTGCCAGAGCTCCCCGTGGCTTTTCTGGAGACCACTGTAAATGCACTAGTTAGATGTCTCCCCTCCTTTCAGGAGGACACTGAGAAGCTGCTTCCAAGCATGCTTACTGCTCCTCAACACAGCAAGGCATCCTTCAGAGGGAGTTGTTTTTCCATAACATACACGGTCTTTGAAGTACAGGAAGCCTTCTTCATTCTAACTATGAATTAGACATAAGGAAGACAACAAGGGGAGAAACGGAGTCCCTAATCTTAGCAAGGCATGAAACATATTTTGCTTGCAACAACACTATTTTCTTATTCCCCAAAACACTGAGACTCAGGAGGATTGTAATTGATTTGTCAAGGTCAAAGGGCCACAAGAAAGAGCACTGGGGAGCTGGTACAACCTGCTTTTACTATACCACATTGCCCCCTAGGGCTGCAGGAGTTTATGGCAGTGCTAGTAGTAGCAGCAGCGAACGAATTTGAAATACCAGAGGGCAACAGGCTAGAAATCTTCCCCAGTAGACCTAATTGGCTGTGATTGCTCTTTCCTCTCTACACTCAGGGCCTTTCAGTGGGCACCACCGGCTTGGCACGGAACTCTCTCTGCCTTTTGTTAATTGCTAGCTCATGTGCTTTCAGCTAATTGCCATTACAAGCAAGTTCAGGCAAGGCAAAAGCATTCCTGGACATATTTTAATCTACCTCAGCTCTAAGTTGCCCAGAAGCAGTACTTCTCCAACTGTATGTGTGAATCACCTGGGGGGACTGTGAAAATGAAGATTTTAATTCAGAAACTCTAGGAAGCATAGGAGACTCTTCCAACAAACAGCCAGGAGATGCTAATGCTCCTGGTGAGCAGGTCACACAGGAAGTAGCAAAGAGCTAACCATTCTAAAGAAAAGGTTTGTTAACTGCACCAGTTATGCCTATGGCTAATACGTTACATTCACCTCACCATGTGCTTTATTTCCAATTGGGTCTTGATTCCTCCTTGTTATAAGTAGTCAAATTAATAAGATTGTACAGTCATTCATTGTCCACTCAGTGAATCTTTGTAAATTGATAACTTGATAGGTGATGCATCTACAACTGAAAATAAAGCACCCAAAAGTTCAGGTGGATGTCCTATGAATAATACAAAAGAACATTAACTGGCTGGTGAGATCATTTTTGGTATACATGCATATGCATGTACATGTGGAGGCCAGACTTGTTTTGCTCCCCAATGGCCACCTACCTTTTCCTTCTAATTGTTTCTCTAGTTGACCAGGAGCTTGATCATTAGGCTACACTGGCTGGCCACAGAGTCCTAGGACTCCACCTGCCTCTACCTCCCAAGCACTGGAATTGCAAGTGTGAACTGCCATGCCTGTTTTCCATGGCTTCTAAGAATCAAACTCATGTCCTTGCAGTTGCACTACAAACACTTTACCCACTGACACATCTCCATGACCCCAATCATGATTTCAACTTAGAATAGCAATCTACCCCCACAAACGCATTGTTGTCCCTGTTGGCATCAGAGCAATCATGTGTGGCCATGATGTCTTTAGGGCTGCCAATGAGTCTGGGATGCTTCTGCTGAGGCACCCTGGAGAACTTCTACCAGCATACTCAGAGGTCATTAAAGAACACGGGCCTCAAAGATAAAAACCCTGAGTTTGAGCCTATGATGACATCCTACTTCTCAAAGATTTGTCTCTTGTCAATAACCATTTTTTTAAAACAAGACTCAGGGTTTTGAGACAATCTAAAAATAGTCCAAATCCCAATTCATTAACAAGAAATGAATTCACACATACCATAGGAAAGCTTTCCTCATCACAAAGAACTACCATAATATTAATTTCATAGTAAAACTGTTAGCATCCAGGCATTTACACTGGCCTGCTCTCAAGACCTAGCAAGACATGTCATCAACAGCTTTCAAGTTGTGACACTGTAGCTACTGCAGCCAACAAGCAGAGCACTATCCCTATGCTCATGCGCTATATCCCCTTACAAAAGGCAAGCCCTTCCTGTCCCTCTCTCTTTCCTCCTGCTCTCCCTCAGAGGCTGCCTCCCATGTGAGCTCTGTTGCATGGTGTAAGACTTTGTGGTGCTTCTTGGCTCCAACCCACCAAGGTCACCTTCTGCCACTAAGCTGTTACAAAAACCAAAAGATGTATATTGTAATAATCATGATAAAGTTGTAAAGTTTGGTGCACATTCTTGTGTTTCTGTGTCTGTTTCCTTTCTAGAGAAATTGACTTTTCTTTGTTTTTCTAATCAAAATCCTCCTCCTTTCAATGACAAAAGAGTTAGAAATAACAATTCATTTACATGGGTTTTTTTTGTAAATAATTGTTACATGAAGAAACAGTTTCCAATAAGCCATTCAAGACCAGAAGATGGTGACATTTCATTCTTTAGGATAGGCAGATTGAGGTGGGACATATTGACAAATCCTCCTAATTAGATTTTTCCAATATGCCTTCACAAAGAGAAAGAGAAAAACCAAGAGTATTGTTAATATTTAGATGCAATATAGGAGATGGTGCAGTGAGCACCAGTTGTCACTACTGAGTCTACATGATCTTTGGGTGATACCTCTACCAGTCTATAAAATCACACACAAACATGCTATGCCCCATGACATGTTGAGTGATCCATTTGCAATATCTTCTAAGGGCCCATGAATAAATGCTACTCCACACAAGACAATGTTGTACAGGGTGAAGCAAATACAATATGTATGTCTTTACATTTCATCCTACTCATTAGATTGTCAGTAAATGGCCCATCCAGTTCATCCACACAGCTATCTCTACCTCAGAGGGAAGAGGAAGAACAATGGCCTATGACTAGCAGACATTCTGCTTGACTTAAAAAAATTCTCTGACCATAGCAGACATTTTATTTCTTAGACAATCTTAGCTCTTGAAACCATCCAAAATCTTATGACAGGAGGTATACAGTTCTAAAATACACAATTGTCAGTGTACTATGAAAGTGCATTCACTGGCAGAAAAACAATGATAAAACCAAACAGTGATAGAAAGCTCAGTTGCCCCCCCTCAAAAAAAAGAACTCATAAAAGAGATCAAATCATAACACAAAGAACAGACACTAGTAAAACAGTGGTATTAAAAAGGCTATAAAAAAATTTAAAGGGAAAAAAAAACTTTACCCACGGAAAAGTGAGAAAATGAGAAAATGATTAATAACTGAGGAAATATGGTGTCCTGGTTTGCTTTCTGCGGCTGTGATAAAACACTGACTAAACTAACATGGGGGAGGAAAGGGTCCATTTGGTTAACACTTCAACATCGCAGTCCATCCTTGAGAGAAGTCAGGGCAGAAAAGCCAGCAGGAATCTGGAGCAGAAACTGAGGCAGAGACCACAGAGGACATTGCCTCCTGGCTCACTCCTATGGCCTGCTCAACTACCTTCCTTACACAGCCCAGGACCACCTGCACATGGACAGTGCTGCAGGGATACTGCTGCCCTCAGTGGACTGGAACCTCCTATATCATTCAGTGGTCAAGACAATGTCTTCTTCTCTGGTGTGTGAAGTTAACAACACATGTGCCTTAGGGTTTCTATTGCTGTGAAGAGACTTCATGACCATGGCAACTCTTATAAAGGAAAACATTTAATTGGGGTGGATCTCTTACAGTTCAGAGGTTTCGTTTATTATCATCATGGCAGGAAGCAAGGTAGCATGCAGGCAGACATGATGCTGGAGAAGGAGCTGAGGGTTCTACATCTTGAAAAGACAAAGGAAGCAGTCTCACTCACTGGGTGTGGCTTGAGCATTTATGAGACCTTAAAGCCCACCTCCACAGGAACACACTTCTTCCACAAGGCTACACCTCCTAATAGTGCTGAATTAAGATAGGCAAAGGAATTTGGTGGAAATAAATGTTTCTGTTAAAGTGAAATTCACCTATAAAGAGTGAGAGTGCTTAACATAAAAGTCTATAGCAAGATATCATTGTTAAAAGATTATAATAACAAACTGAGAACAAAAGATGAGACAGAACCAGAGAAAGTATACAATGTATTTCAAAGCTATTATATATTAAATCCATAATTGCCTTTAATTAACTAACTCTAAATATGCTTGGTATCCTGTTAATTGGGTTACACACAATAAATTCTCAGGATTACAGGGAATACGTTCTGTAAATGAAGATGCTTACCTCAAAATTCTATTTTGTGTGACTGCACTGTGAAGGCCAGCAGGAAAGCCCATGGGATACAAGGTAATTTCCACATTTTACACACATGTGAATGTCACACTTCCTCCTCTACAGGAGATTTCTGAGCAATGTGATTTATTCCATTTGCAGCCTAGGGCATGTTAGAACTCACCCAATGTTCCCTGCATAGCTTTGCTTGCCCTCTGCACTGAGGTCTGGTATTTTACTCATTCACATATATGATTGTGCTCAGGAGCACCCTCTGGTTTTACTGTGGGCTTTGGGTTTTTTTTTTTCCAAAATTACATATTTACCTTCCTGTTAATTGTCACACATAGCTGTAACTTGGGTATAGGATCTCCCTCTAGATGCCTGTGAGGTTTATTAGTAAGCATTCTAAACTACTGAATGAGGAAAATACCAGCTGAACAGTATTAAGAGCTATTTTTTGCTTTGCTTTTTTTTCCTCAAAAAAAAAAATTCAGACATAACTCAGTGTATTCATTATATTTTCTAGTAAAAACCCAAAGCAAATATTACTGCTGGTGACACAAGCAACTTCCCATGTATTGAGAGTAAATTTCAGTCTATTTCAAGTTGTGTCCCTTATTAAAGAGAAGGTAGCAATGCCTTTGACAACAGACAATTCTTGAGACTCTCCAGAAGAGTTAATCATCTATGTTATAAATTTCAATGACTTCACAAAAACACCCCACCCTATCCATAGCACATCCTCACATATACTAACTTCCTTGCCTTTTAGATAATGGATGAAATTCCACTGTTAGGGCTCCTTTTCTTGTATTTAAGTAGCCCTCCACTAAAACATTAATAGCATTTGCCTTATGAGCTAGTTGGTTATGTATATTTTAAATAATCCATCCTTCCCCAAAAAGCTACTTCTGCAGGTGGCAGTTGTAGGAACATCAGAGGAAATTATAAAGCCCTGTGCCTGGAAGGAGATCTGGAACAAAAAGGGTGTTATTATGGACCCTGGAATCATGATGACCTCTCCATGATTTTAAAGCTTCATTTTTGCAAATGAAATTATAAGCAAAATAAAAATGTTTTAAGCAGACTATCCCAGCCAAAACTACTGTACCAATGTTATAGTTGGGGTCTAGACTGAGGTTGTCTTTTCAACCCAAGAGATGGTCCAGGAGGAAGCCAGGGATCCAGGAAAGATGCTTGGAAAATAATTTACCTATTGGAGTCTGTTACTGTAACAGAGATCTTCTGTAGAGGAACCATTCCCTATTGTAAACCTGCAATAAAGATTGCAGAAGTTAATTTCCAGGAAGGTGACGGTAGTATAAGCAAAAGAAAGAAGGGCAGGACCTTGCTCTAGCCAAGAGAGTTCCGGAGCCTCACTGACATACACTAGCAACACTGCACGGCAGCCTAGATACCTGACATTTCCTTGCCTGCAGATTCCATTTCTCTTCCCCTCTTGCTGCAAGGAGGTTCATTCCAAGCTGATAGGAAGGATATGATCACTGTATCTACTCCTGGTTTATACTTCCTCTGTTCATGAAATCATTCAAACACACAACAATCCAAGTTTTATAAGAAGCCCATCGCTTGCTCCACCCCCAATAATAAGCCATTTGATGACTATGTCATAGGGATGGCAGATTCCAGAAAAGGGAATCAAGATAATGGACAATCTAAGAGCAGTTGTCCAGCACCCCTTTCCTGGAAACCTGTGTCCCCTCATAGAGCAGTGATGACCAATTAATTCACAGGAGCAAATTCTACCTACCACTGTATTCAGTGATGTCATACCAAAAACATGAAAGCACTTTGTAGAAGTATTTGTAGCATAAAAACTGGCAAGTGCTATATATCATGGCTTCATTTCTTCTCAGACAGCTAATTTACCAGCACACCACTGTCACATAAGTCTTCATGATTTGTATTGAGACAACCACAACATCTACCAACAGACCTTGAAGAACTACAGATAACCTTGCTATTCTTTTCCTCGTAGACATAGATATGGAACTCACTAGACATGTTTACTCAGGTATGTTTATATATTTAAGAAAGAAAATAAAACAAGGCATGGCCAATGTATCCACATCTCTGATTCCATACAAAATATTTGTCCTCTAGATTCATTATGAGACTAAACAGAATTTAGAAGGGTCTTTAAAATTATCTACATTTGTGGAGGAAAATATGGAACAATAGCAGGTAAAGGAATTGAATATATAAAAAATAGTAGAAAGCAACTGTTGCTTTGCAGGAGACTTTCAGTAAGTATTTGAGAAAGGGTGAAGAGAAGAAATGAGGAACAGGATAATGGATATAGGAGAGAGACTGAGAGGGAGAGAGATAAGAAATACAAAAAGAATTGGACATCAATCAAAGATGATAATCCTCTACTGAAATATAAACAAAGGACCTATTAAATAAGCAAAAGTACTTGCATTCAGTAAACTAATTGTTTCAAATGATAAATGGGTGTGTGTGTGTGTGTGTGTGTGTGTGTGTGTGTGCACAAAAGTGGCTAACTATAAACAATAAAACACAGTCCTGCCTCAAGCACTGTGTAACTTCATGAAAGAAATACTTGAGGATATTGTCATTCAATATCAGTAAACACCATGACTAGCTAACCACAGAATAAACATTATGCCTCAAGCTAGAGAGTACCAAACAATAGCATACAAAAAGGTATCATGTAGACCGTGAGGCTCAGCGGCAGAGTGCTTAACTGCTATGTGTGTCTTAGTTAGGGTTTCCATTGCTGTGAAGAAACACTATGGCCACGGCAACTCTTACAAGGAAGACTTAATTAGGGGACTCACTTATATTTTCAGAGGTTCAGTCCATTATCATCATGGTGAGGAGTACTGCAGCATGCAGGAAGACATGTTGCTAGAGGGGTAGCTGAGAGTCCTGAATCTTGCAGGCAACAGGAAGTTGACTGAGACACTTGGTGGTATCCTGAGCATAGAAAAACTCAAAGCCACTCCCACAGTGACACACTTCCTCCAACAAGGCCATAACCCACTCCAACAAAGCTATACCTCCCAATAGTGCCACTCCCTATGAGATTATAGGGGACAATTACATTCAAAGTAGCACATTCCACTCCCTGGCCCCCATAAGCTTGTAACAATATCATAACACAAAATGCATTTAATCCAACTTCAAAAGTCCCCATAATCCATCACAGTCTCAACAATGTTTTAAAGTTCAAAGTCCCTTCTGAGATTCATGCAATCTCTTTACTGTAATTCCTGTAAAAATCAAAATTGAAAAGCAGATTACATGCTTCCAACATGTAAGGGCACAGAATATATATTACCATTCTAAATACAGGGAAAGGAGCATAGTGAGGAAATACTGGACCAAAGCAAGATCGAAAACCAGCTGGGTAAACTCCAAACTCTGCATCTCTATGTTTGATGTCAAAAGGCTCTTCAGAGCTCCAACTCTGTTCAGCTCTGTTGACTACAACACACGTCTTTTTCTTGGGCTGGTTCTACTCCCTCTTAGCAGCTCTCCTCAGCAAGTATCCCAGGACTCTTGCATCTCTAACATTTTGGGTTCTTCAAGGGAATCCAGGCTTCTACTTCACAGCTTCACACAATAGACTCTCTACTATGCCTCCATTCAGGGACACCCCTGATACAAGCCTGGCCTCAGTGGCTTTCTTTAGGCATGGAGGCAAATTCCATAGCCCATTTCTTCTATCTTTGACTCTAAAGCCAGAACCACATGACTGAACCTACCAAGTTCTGATTCTTACTGGGGCTGAAACATGGACCTCTCATTCAATTATATCATCACCAGATTTCTGTCCTTTACTGCCTAAGCTTGGAAGTCTTAAAACTGGATCTGTAGACTGGGATAGCCTTGAATTCAGAGATCCACCAGCCTCACCCTTCTGAGTACTAGGATTAAAGGAATGCACCACCACACCCACTCTAAACTTTTCTTTAATTCCTCCTCACAAGTTGGGAACTTAGCTGGGTGGGATTTTGCCATGAGGTCAATTAATCCAAAATTCTCCACTTTAGCCTCAGACAGACTCTTCAGACAAGGGCAAAAGGCAGTCACTCTCTTCACCAAAATATCATAAGAATGAACTCTAGGCAACATACTAAAATTCTTCTCCTCTGAAACCTCTTGAGTGAGCATCATACAGTTCATCAAATCATACTCAGCACCACTCTCTTCCATGGTCCTACTAGTATGTCCCATTTAAGCAGCACTTAAAACATTCAACTGCTTTATTAGTCCACAGTCCTAAAGTCCATATTACTCTAAACAAAAACATCTCCAGGCCTATCACAGCAATATCCCACTTCTGGTACCAACTTCTTGGTTAGGGTTTCTATTGCTGTGAAGAGACACCATGTCCATGGCAGCTCTTATAAAGAAAACATTTAATTGAGGGGACTTGCTTTCATTTTCAGAGGTTCAGTCCATTATTATTGCAGGGAACATGGCAGCATGCAGGCTGACATGGTACTAGAGGAGTAGCTGAGAATCCTACATCTTGCAGCCAAGAGGAAATTGACTGAGACACTGGGCTGTATCCTGAGCATAGGAAACCTCAAAGCCCAACCCCATAGTGACACACTTCCTCCACCAAGCCCATACCCACTCCAAAAAGCCACACCTCCTAATAGCCACTCCTTGTGAGATTATGGGGGCCAATTACATTCAAACTACCAGTGCCATGTCTGGGTTCCAGCCCCAAGCATTAAAAAGCATAAAAAGAGTAACATGCAAATTGAGACCAGAAAAGCAAACAAAAATACTGAAGTGTGAACCATAATAATCACCATCAAGTTGACTGGATTTAGACTCAGCATGGAAACACATCTCTTCATGAAAACATGACAGTGTTCTCAAAGAGTTTTTACTGAGGAAGGAAGAACCATACTGATTATGGATGATTCCATCCCATGGGTTCAGGTCTTAGACTGAATAAAAGGGGGGAAAGTAACCTGAGCCCCAGTATTCAGTTGTCTGCTTCCTAGGACACAATGTGACCAGCCTCCTCATGTTCCTGCTATACCACCCAGTCCCCACCATGGCAGACTGTATCCCTACAGAATGGGAGCCAACATGAACTATTTCTCCCATGGGTTCCTTTCTGCTCAAGTATTTGTCGCAGTACTGGGTAAATTAAACCCCCACAGAAGCGAAAGGGAGAGCGAGAAGTAAAAAACAGTAGCAGAAGTTTTATAGACATGGAGTGCATCACTTTATGTGCACCAGGAGTAAGGAGTCTTTGTCCTAAGCCTACATTCGGAGATGAAGACTGCATACTAGGAAGTCCTGCTTTTCATGGAGACTTTCCTTGGACTGTCTCAAAGGAGGAAAGCTTGCAAAACCCAGTTTCATTACTTTAACAAACGATGGTACTTTGCCTGTGGGTGTGAAAAGCTGTTTCTATGTCCTTACCTTAATTAAGTAATCTCTGACTAAAAATAAGTCTCTCACAAGTGTTCTCAACAGATTGCCCTTACAGAATTCCAACCAATACATCGGTTTTCAGTGTCGTAAAAGGTATGTAAATTGAGATCTAATGTTGAAGCTGTTTCCCTTAATCCAATTTTAGTTGCTTTTATTTCTCTACTACAACATTCATGTCTCCATAATCATCCAGTCTTTCAATCATTAATGTATTCATGTAGTTTTAATGCCCATGTTCTATCTGCTAAGAACAGCCCTAGGTATTCTGAATTGACAGAAGTTAAAGCCAGAGCTAGAAATCAGAAATAAACTTCTTTTTCTTGTGAATTTATATAAGGGAAACTTTGTTTGTGGGGGTATTTGATATATATTCATCCCATTTAGAGGAACAGCACTAAAAAGCATGAAAAATTCAAAGAGGAAGAAACAAAACAGCCATCTCCCCATAAAGAGAAGTCTTAGTTTGAGATTTAGTGACTGGAAATGTGTCATTCTGCAGATAGTGTTAATGACACAGGCTGAGTGTTTTCAAGATTTGCTCTTCTCCTTCGTGGCTGAAACCTCCAGCTGACCCAAAGCAGATCCAGCCTCTTCATTCTGCCAGTGTTGATACCGTTTCCATAAGTACCTGTCATTATCCTCTACCAAGTGCCTCCTTTCCAACCTTGAACATTTCTTCTGGATTCATTATAATTAAAAAGCTAATGTAGCCATTCAAGTTCACATTGTCAATGACCATGTAATCATCTTCCCTAGTGGCCAGAATTCCTTTCTCTTTATGAGGTTACAATTAAATTCCTTCCAGCCATAAGGTCAAAAGAATCTGGAACAGTTAGCCTTCCTGGTGACTAATTTCACACCTGCAACTCTGACACATATAAAATAAGACCTCTTAACTGGATGGTGTCAAATTAAGAAATAATATACATTTGACTACACCTCAACTGAAGTCAATTAGACATAAAAATTAAAGGCTGTGGATTCTTTTCCTATTGCTGGAAGTGATGCTTGACACTCTAGTTATCAATTTAAGACACATCTGTGTCCCTTAGAAATGTTAAAGTAATTTGTGGGTTAGAAGAGAATTTAAATTGCTCAAAGCCTGGGAAAGTAACTATCAGCAAGATTAAGATAACTTGTGCATGTCTGTTCCTGGTAATAATGTCTATCACTTTATTTTTTATCCTTCTAAAGATTTAGGTTTGTCTAAAGTGGATTTAGACATGTTTCAGCTTTTTGTATTTTATAAAGGAATCTGGTTATTAGATCACTATGTTTGGCTAAATGCAAAGAGCAGATTTAGGCTCTGCCTCTTAAGATGTATCTCTGGCCAATGAAACCTTTCTCTTTGTCATCCAGACAATAACTGTGACCCTCCCTCTCCATGGGCAGTTTTGAATGGTTTCAGTTTTCCTCTATAAATATCGTACACCACTGCTGATTCTGTACACCTTTGTCCTCCAAGACTAGAGTTATTTTCAGCAGTGAGGCTATTTGCTAGAAGCTTAGTAAATCTGCCTTCCATTCAAGATCACTGTCGTGTTCCTGTCAATGCATCTGAAGGAGATTGCCTATGGTGGCTTCTGTGCCACTATGGACAGTTGCTATTACTACAAGGAACAGACATGAACAGCTATATTCATCTTGTTGTGCTACCAGGCTTTGAGCCATTTAAATTCTCTTCTGGGGATTACTTGGTAGTTATTATGCAATTTCCCTTCACCCCAACTGCGTCCTTGTCTATTTTCTATTAATCGGTATTCTACTATCTTCTACCATCAAATCAACTTTTTAGTTTCTACAAATAGACAGCACGGACAAGATAAACATTGGATCCTCAGAGCTCAATACCATTGTCCTTGAAACTCAGCAGACACTTAGATTAATTCATCTAAAAAGTTCTTTTCTGACTTCACCTAGGATAGGTACTTTACTGAGTATCTAGAGTTTGAAGCAGGAAAGAACAGAGAGCTGGACTGAAAGACATAGCCTAGCTGGAAGAATGTTTGCCTGCCATATCTCATGGCCTGAGGCTGGTTTGCATCATGGAGACTACCCTCCTAAAGCTTACAATCTAGTGGATGTGACAGTAAGGGTTGCGATACCACCCTGGGCAGGACACCATTTCACAACTCCAGGCAAGAACTGACAGCAAACAGCTGTGGTCACTGAAGCGGAACTAAAATGGAGAAACAAACTTGTGTGATGGAGAGTTAGCTGCTAAGTGAACAGCCCACAGTCTTCAAGAAAAATCACTTCTTTCCGAAACATGCTAAGGAAGCTGCCCATTGAAGTTAAGAAATTTGATGGTTGTAACATACATACTAAGTGAAAAAACAAATGATTCCTTTTTTCCCCTTTTTCTTTTTTAAATTTAATTGATTTATTTTAAATCCCAACCGCCATTTCCCTTCCCTCCTCTCTTCTCATTCCCCCTCAATCTGCTCCTCTCCTGTTTCTGTTCAGAAAGGGGCAGGCCTCTCATGGGTAGCAACAAAGCATGGTATACCAAGTTGTGGTAAGACTAAGCACCTCCCCTTGTACTAAGGCTGGGCAAGGTGATCCAGCATGAAGAGTAGGTTCCCAAGAGGCAGACAAAGCATTGGTGACAGCTCCTGCTCCCATTGTTAGGAATCCCACAAATAGACCAAGCTACACAACTGTCCATATATGCAGAGGACTTAGGTTGGTCCCCTTGTTAGTTCAGACCCTGTGAGTTCCTATGAGTGAGGTTAGTTATTTCTGCAGGTTTTCTTATGATGTAAAACATGATCCTTACATGCTGGATATCCTCCCCTTTCATGTTTCCTGGTCCACTCTGATGTGAGCAAGAAACCACACACTTCTGTTGATATACTTAATAACCATTGTAAGCATCATGACTTCTCTTCCACGGTAGAAAATAAATAACCTCAAACTGTGAATCAAAACACCATCTTCCTCTCTTGAGCTGCTTCTTGCCAAGTATTTAGTCATAAAAACAAGAACAGCAACTAATACAAAAAAATAGGTAGCAAGAGTGGGTACATTGGTGTGCTAAATATTGTCATGTAGTTTATGGGTCTTTGAGACTTCTATGTGCAAGGAATACAGAAGAGTTTGGAACTAAGGTTACAGAAACTCTGAAATGCTGTAAGCAAAGTTTAATAGGCCAGTTCTGGTGGGATTTCAAGAGGTTCTACACGTAGACAGTGGATTCTGGGTTCATGACCTCTCAAAGGGGAATAAGACAGTTAAGAACTAGACTGCTAGTGATTATTCATGTTAAGTTTTAGCAAAGAACCTGACTACATTCTGTCTGCCTCGTGAAAACTTGGGGCTGAACTCAAAAGTAATGAACAAGGTTGTTGGGCAGAGAAAATTTTAAGGTCATATAATATTAGTCAAAGCACTGGTAATGTTTGCAGAACTTACCCAGGTTTCCGACTAAAGAGAAAGGAAGTCTGAGCAGAAAGTTGAACTGTAGGTGGTAATGCAAAGAAAGCAGCTTGAACCCAGGCAAAGTTGCAAATTAGGCTGGTGAGAATAAATGTCTCTAAGCATTTAAGAGACTAGCATTGCTAAAGAGAAACAAGGAACTTTTCACAATAAGAAAGGTTAAGAACAAGTCCCTACCCATCAAAGGCTCCAATTTGTAAAGTGTCAGCTCATTAGAAAAACTTTCATTTGAAAAGAGAGCTTCCAGGACAAACCATTCCAACAGATCCATCTGGAGAAGTGTTTTCCCAGGCTTAATCTGAAAAGCACACACAGCCTACCACATCTGTGATCCAAAGGGGCCAGGCTTCATTTGAGAAAAGAGGTAAATTTTGGTACCATGCACACTGATTTTTTTAAGCATACAACATACAATTAAGAAGGTCTTAGAGGCTTCAACAAGGTTTCAAATTACATGAAGGCATACAAAATGTAATAAGATCACATTACCTGATCTGCCCCAGAACTCCCACCTGGACCAGAGGTGAGTGCCTGGGGTTTGAGTCAGAGAGGCACCCACCGCTAGGTCCCACCGCTGGGCACCAGCCATCCCAGGAAGAACTGCCCAACTTGGCCCAGTTTCTGGCCATTCGGCGGGCCCTGCAAGAAAGCACCCCTTTTCCAAGACTACAGACAGACCCTGCAATCTCCACACCCTGCCCCCACACCCATCTGCCCAAAACCCCATCCATTTCCTGAGACTCAGAGACCAACCCCCAGCTTCCATCCTGCCCCAGAACTCCCACCTGGACCAGAGGTGAGTACCTGGGGTCACACTCAGAGAGGCCCGCACCTAGGTTCCAGCCCTGGGTACCAGCCACTCCAGGGAAGACCTGCCCAACTGGGCCCCAGGTTCTGGCCATAGGGCAGGACGCTCCCATCCCCAACGGGAAGGTTCCCCCTCTCCAAGACAATACAGTGAACCCTACAACTCCATGCCCTGCCCCCACACCCATCTGTTGGAGACCCCAGCCACTTCAGGAGACTTAGAAACCAGCCCCCAGCTTCTATCCTGCCCCGGAACTCCGATCTGGACCAGAGGTGAGCCTGGGGTTATAGTCAAGAGAGGCACCTGTCTCTAGGTCCCACCCCTGGGCACCAGCAATCCCGGGAAGACCTGCCCAACTCGGCCCCAGTTTCCAGCCATTCAGCTGGCCCTTCAGGAAGGCTCCCCTTTTCCAAGACTGCAGGCAGACCCTACAAAATCCACACCCTGCCCCCACACCCATCTGCCTGAAGCACAACCACTTCCTGAGACTCAGAGACAAGCCCCCAGCTCCTATCTGCCCCAGAACTCCCATTTGGACCAGAGATTCCATCCTGACCTGGAACTCCCATCTGGACAAGAGGAGCTCCAATCTGGACAAGATAAGGAGACCCCAGGGACTTCCTGAGACTCAGAGTCAAGCCCCCCAGCTCCCAGCCAGCCAGCACTCTCATCTGGACCAGAGCTTCCATCTGGACCAGAGAGAGGCTCCCTAAATCTGTCAGCTCTGTCTGGACCAAGTACACTGATAAGACCAAGAAGAAATCCACAAGAAGATGGGCAGACGTCAAAGCAGAAGTACATACAACAAAATAAAGAGCAATACAGCATCACCAGAACCTAGCCCTTCTCTAACAGCTAGACCTGAACATCACAGAATGGAAGAAGCAGAAGAAAACAACCTTATAAGTAACATCATAAAGATGCTAGAGCCTTATATAGAAGAAATCAAAAATAAAGTGGAGGAACAGACAAACAAAAAATGGGAAGAACACAATAAAAAACTAGAGGAAAGGACAACTAAAGCAGAAGAAAACAGTAAGTCCCTGAAAGAAAATCATGAAAAAGCAACAAAACAGACGAGGGAAACAGTCCAAGACCTGAAGAGGGAAATAGAAAAAATGAAGAAGACACTAGCAGAGCAGAAGGAATGCTGTAAATAGAAAATCTGAGTAAACGAACAGGAACTTCAGAGGCAAGTATAACCAACAGAATGCAAGAGATGGAAGAGAGGATCTCTGGTGTTGAAGATATGGTAGAAGAAATATATTCATCAGTCAAAGAAAACACTAAAACCAAACAAAGTCATGACTCAAAATGTCCAAGAAATTTGGGACACCATGAAAAGACCAAACCTACTAATAATAGGGATAGAGGAAGGAGAAGAATATCAACTCAAAGGCACAGAAAATATATTCAACAAGATCATAGAAGAAAACTTTCCCACTTTAAAGAAGGAAATGCCTATGAAGATACAAGAAGCCTATAGAACACCAAACACACAATACCTCCCAAAAAAGTCCCCTCGCCACATAATAATTAAACAACTAAACATACAGAATAAAGAAAGAATATTAAGGGCAGCAAAGGAAAAAGGCCAAGTAACTTATAAAGGCAAACCCATCAGAATAACACCTGATTTCTCAATGGTGATTTTGAAAGCCAGAAGGACTTGGACAGATATAATGCAGACTCTAAGAGACCATGGATGCCAGCCTAGACTAATATACCTAGCAAAACTCTCAATCATCATAGATGCAGTGAAGAAGACCTTCCAAGACAAAACCAGATTTAAACAATACTTATCCACAAACCCAGCCCTACAGAAAGCACCAGAAGGAAAATTCCAACTTAAGGAAGTCAGATACACCCTCGAAAACACAGGCAATAGAAAACACTACAGCAGTAAACCCCAAAGAAGAGAAGTACACACACACACACACACTACCACCAAAAAATAAAAATAACAACAGGAACGAACAATCACTGGTCATTAATATCCCTTAATATCAATGGACTTAATTCACCTGTAAAAAGATACAGACTAACAGAATGGATATGAAAAAAGGACCCATCTTTCTGCTGCATACAAGAAACATACCTCTAATTCAAAGATAGACACCTCCTAAGAATAAAAGGCTGGGAAAAGACTTTCCAATCAAATGGTATTAAGAAGCAAGCTGGTGTAGCCATCCTAATATCCAGCAAAATAGACATCAAACTAAAATCAATCAAAAGAGATGATGAAGGACATTACATACTCATCACAAGGAAGATCCACCAAGATGAAGTTTCAATTCTGAACATTTATGCCCCAAACACAAGGGCACCCACATATGTAAAAGAAACATTACCAAAGCTTAAATCACATATAAAACCCCACAAATTAATAGTGGGAGACTTCAACACCCCACTTTTACCTCTGGACAGATCTGCCAAATTGAAACTTAACAGACAAATAATGGACTTAACTGATGTTATGACTCAAATGGACTTAATCGATATCTACAGAACATTCCACCCAAACAAAAAAGAATATACCTTCTTCTCAGCACCCCATGGAACCTGCTCTAAAATCGACCACATACGTGGCCACAAAGCAAATCTCAACAGGTACAAATATTGGAATAACCTCTTGTGTTCTATCAGACCACCATGGTTTAAAGTTAGATGTCAACAAGAAAAAAAACTACAGAAAAATTACAATCTCATGGAAACTGAATAATGCTCAACTGAATCACCAATGGGTTAAGGAAGAAATAAAGAAATTAAAGACTTCTTAGAGATCAATGAAAATGAATACACCACATACCCAAACTTATGGGACACTATGAAAGCAGTGCTAAGAGGGAAATTCATAGCACTAAATGCCCACATAAAGAAGTTGGAGAAATCTCACACTAGTAACTTGACAGCATACTTGAAAGCTCTGGAACAGGAAGAAGCAAAGTCTCCCAGGAGGAACAGACACCAGGAAATTATCAAATAGAGAGCCGAAATCAATAAAATAGAAATAAAGAGAACAATACAAAAGATTAATGAAACAAAGAGTTGGTTCTTTGAGAAGATCAACAAGATAGACAAGCCCTTATCCAAACTAACCAAAAGACAGAGAGAGAGCATCCAAATTAACAAAATCAGAAATAAAAAGGGGGACATAACAACAGACAATGAGGAAATCCAGAGAATTATCAGGTCATACTTCAAAAAACATCTACTCCACAAAACTGGAAAATCTAAAAGAAATGGATAATTTTCTGGATAGGTACCAAATACCTAGGTTAAATCAAGAACAAATAAACCATTTAAATAGTCCAATAACCCCTAAGGAAATAGAATCAATCATTAAAAGTCTCCCAACCAAAAAAAGCCCAGAATCAGATGGTTTCACTGAAGAATTCTACCAGATCTTCAAAGAGGACTTAATACCAAAACTCTTCAAATTTTTCCACACAATAGAAGCAGAAGGTATATTATCAAACGCCTTCTATGAGGCTACAATTACCCTGATTCCTAAACCAAACAAAGATGCAACAAAGAAAGAGAACTACAGACTGATCTCCCTCATGAACACTGATGCAAAAATGCTCAATATAATACTGGCAAACAGACTCCAAGAACACATCAAAACAATTATCCACCATGATCAAGCAGGCTTCATCCCAAGGAGGAAAGGGTGGTTCAACATACAAAAGTCCATCAATGTAATACACCATATAAGCAAAGTCAAAGACAAAGAACCACATGATCATCTCACTAGATGCAGAAAAGGCATTTGACAAAATCCAACACCCCTTCATGATAAAGGTCTTGGGGAGATCAGGAATACAGGGAATATACCTAAACATAATAAAGGCAATCTACAACAAGCCAACAGCCAACATCAAATTAAACATTGATAAACTCAAAGCACTACCACTAAAATCAGGAACAAGGCTAGGCTGTCCTTTCTCCCCATACTTATTCAATATAGTACTTGAAGTTCTAGCCAGAGCTATAAGACAACATAAAAGGGGATACAAATTGGAAAGGAAGAAGTCAAGCTTTCGCTATCTGCAGATGACATGATAGTATACACGAGTGACCCCAAAAATTCAACCAAGGAACTGATACAGCTTATAAAAACCTTCAGCAACATACCTGGATACAAGATCAATTCAAAAAAATCAGTAGCCCTCCTACATACAATAGAAAATCTGGCTGAGAAGGAAATCAGAGATACACCACCCTTTACAATAGCCATAAATGATATAAAATACCTTGGGGTTACTCTAACCAAGCATGTGAAAGACCTATATGACAAGAACTTTAAGTCCCTGAAAAAAGAAATTGAAGAAGATGTCAGAAAATGGAAAGATCTCCCATGCTCATGGATAGGCAAGATTAACATAGTAAAAATGGTGATTTTACCAAAAGCAATCTACAGATTCAATGCAATCCCCCCATCAAATTACCAACATAATTCTTCACACACCTGGAAAGATTAATACTCAACTTCATATGGAAAAACAAAAAAACCAGGATAGCCAAAAGAATCCTGTACAATAAAACAACCTCTGGAGGCATCACAATCCCTGACCTCAAGCTCTATTATAGAGCTACCATAAGAAAAAGAGCTTGGTACGGGCATAAAAACCAACATGTGGACCAATGGAATCGAATTGAAGACCCTGACATTAACCCACACACCTATGAACATATAATTTTTGACAAAGAAGCCAAAAATGTACAATGGAAAAAAGAAAGCATCTTCAACAAATGGTGCTGGCATAACTGGATGTCAACATGTAGAAGGCTGCAAATAGATCCATATCTGTCACCATGCACAAAACTTAAGTCCAAGTGGATCAAAGACCTCCACATAAATCCAGTTACTCTGAACCTGATAGAAGAGAAAGTGGGAAGTAGTCTTGAATGCATTGGCACCAGAGATCACTTTCTAAATATAACACCAGTAGCACAGACACTGAGAGAAACAATCAATCAATGGGACCTGTTGAAACTGAGAAGCTTTTGTAAAGCAAAGGACACAGTCAACAAGACAAAGCAACAGCCTACAGAATGGGAAAAGGTCTTCACCAACCCCACATCTGACAGAGGGCTGATATCTAGAATATATAAAGAACACAAGAAATTAGACATCAAAATGCCCAACAATCCAATTAAAAAATGGGCTATAGAACTAAACAGAGAATTCTCAACAGAGGAAGTTCAAATTGCTCAACATCCCTAATTATCTGGGAAATGCAAATCAAAACGACTCTAAGATACCACCTTACACCTGTCAGAATGGCTGAGATCAAAAACACAGAAGACAGCTTATGCTGGAGAGGATGTGGAGAAAAGGGGAACTCTCCTCCACTGGTGGTGGGAATGCAAGCTTGTACAGCCACTTTGGAAATCAATATGGCGCTTCCTTAGAAAATTTGGAATCCATCTCCCCTATGACCCAGCTGTAGTACTCTTGGGCATATACCCAAGGAATGCTCAATTATACCACAAGGACATTTGCTCTGCTATGTTCATATCAGCATTGTTTGTAATAGCCAAAACCTGGAAACAACCTAGATGCCCTTCAACTGAAGAATGGATAAAGAAAATATGATGCATATACACAATGGAATACTACTCAACAGAGAAAAACAATGACATCATTAGGTTTGCAGGCAAATGGATGGATCTAGAAAAAATCATCCTGAGTGAGGTAACCCAGACTCAGAAGGACAAACATGGTATATACTCACTCATAGGAGGATACTACATGTAAAACAAAGATGACTAGACTGCTACACAACTCCAGGGAGGCTACCCAGAAAATGGGACCCTAGGAAAGACACAGGAATCACCCAATGACAGAGAAATGGATGAGATCTACATGAACAACCTGGACAACAGTGAGAGTAATGAAGGGCAAGATTTGAGGGAAAGAAAGCTTAGGGGAGCAGGAGATCCCAGCTGGATCAAGGATAGAAATGGAGAACAAGGAATAACAGACCATGATAAATGAAGACCACATGAGAACAGGAATAGGCAGAGTGCTGGAGAGGTCCCCAGAAATCCACAATGATACATCCTCTGTATACCGCTGGCAATGGTTGAGAGAAAGCCTGATCTGACCTAGTCTGGTAATCAGATGACCAAACACCCTAATGGTCATGCTGGAACTCTCATCCAATAACTGATGGAAGTGAATGCACATATCCTTGGCCAGGTCCCAGGTGGAACTCCAGGAGTCCAATTGTCGAGAAAGAGGAGGGACTGTAAGAGTGTGAATTGTTGAGACCAAGATTGGAAAGGCACAGGGACAAACAGCCAAACAAATGGAAACACATGAATTATGAACCAAAGGCTGTGGAGCCCCCAGCTGGAGCAGGCCCTCTGGATAAGTGAGACAATTGAATAGCTTGAACTGTTTGGGAGGCACCCCGGCAGTGGTTCCCAGACCTGTCCTTAGTGCATGAGCTGGCTGTTTGAAACCTTGGGCTTACACAGGGACACTTTGCTCAGCCTGGAAGGAGGGGACTGGACCTGCCTGTACTGAATCCACTAGGTTAAATGAATCCCCAGGGGAGTCTTGGCCCTGAAGGAGATGGGAATGGAGGGGAGGGGCTGGGGGATGGTAGAGGCAGGGACGGGAAGGGGGAGGACAGGGGAACCCATGGCTGATGTGTAAAATTAAAACACAAATATAATAAATTTTTAAAAAGGGGGAAAAAAATCACATTTCCTGTGTGCAGTTTCATAGTGGGCTGTGAGAGTAAGTCCTAAATTGCAATGGAGATTTGGGATATTTGAGATGTCAAATATGTAAGACATTGACTAAGGAAAGTAGCAGGTTCCAAGTAAAGCCATGCTAAGAGAGAGATCACAGTTGTCATAGCAGAAATGGGAGGAAAGGGTTGCCAAAACTCAATACATTCTATTTAATGCTGTCACAATCCCCTGACTGCAGACATGGAGCTGAAGTTTGGTATTGGCCTTGCTGAGTTTCAATTTTCTTTGGTCTAATGTTGCCCTGCTTTGCAATTATATTTCCCTCTAGAAAGGTATGTTTACTCTGTGTCATTATTCATTGGAAGCATATAATTTGGTTTGTTGTTTTATACAAACACACACTTACATGCCCCCTGAGTCTTAGGAAGGACATAGGAGTTTGGATTTTGCATATTAGAACTGTTGAAAACTTGAAGACTCTTAGAAATGGATTAAATGCACTTTTTGTTATAAGATGGATGTGTCTTTTAGGAGACCTAGAGTAGAATATTCTTCAATAGAGCAATATATTTGACTTGCGTTGACAAGAAGTGACTTATGATGACTAATTTTAACAATCTGGCTAGATTAAGAAACACCTAGGGCACCAGTGTGGGAGACTTTTGGATGTATCTATGAGGGCACTTCAAAAAATTAAGGATAGAACTGAATGCAGATGCCACCATGCTATGGACTGGGCTCCCAGCCTAAATAAAAAGAGAAAAGGGAGAAACCTATCCAAGTATCACCATTACCCTTTTCTCTGCTGCCTGGATCATCCAGTTGTGAGCATGCACCCTCACATTCCCGCCGTCAGAGCTGAGAACCACCCTCACCACCGTGGCTTCCCCACCAGAGCAGACTGTGCCCTCAAATCATGAACCAAAAAAAAAACCCTTTCCTCCTCTAGCTGCTCTTGTCAGGCATTTGGTTACAGCAGTGAGAAAATTAACTAGTACATTAACTGATTAGGATGTACAATTTTATGAACTCATGTATGGTGAAATTAAACTTTAAAATACATATTTCAATTTTTTTTAGAAAAGGATATTCTCAGTATTTTCCCTTAGGGATCTTGTAAATTGATTTATATCAAGGAGTAGAAGGAGTGGGGCAGGAAGAGCCTTTGGTGTTCAGTTAGGCGACACTGGTAGGGAGTCATATCCCTGCTGACAAAGATGCAAATGGATAGAATCTCCTGCCTGTGAATTCTAGGAAGATGGAAAGCTAAGGGAGGTGAACTTCATGTTTTCCTTCCTTCCTTCCTTCCTTCCTTCCTTCCTTCCTCCCTCCCTCCCTCCCTCCCTCCCTCCCTCCCTCTCTCTCTCTCTCTCTCTCTCTCTCTCTCTCTCTCTCTCTCCTCAGTTTATCCATTTTCTCAGATTCTTTCTTTCTCAGTTAATCTTTTTTCCCAGAGTGCACAAATCTATTCAAATATTTTGGTAAGAATTCTTATTCTTAATAGGCTACTTAATCTCTGCTGTAACTCTAATGTCGGTTCTTTGGCTATTTCCATGAAAGATAACCGAAGCCATCTAACATAGCCTGCAAGCCACTAGGGAACTAATTATGAGAAAACAAAATGAGAAAAAGCTGTTGGACTGCAGAGTTCTCTCAGCATATGGAAGTGCTGGAGTTAGTCAATATTCTAAGGTTGTCCAGATGCCTAGATCAACAGAGTATACCCAGCTTTCATCTTCAATTTCCTTATTCCAGTCTCTGCAAATGTGACCAAAAAAGGGGAGAAATCTCAGATAAGTCTTAATCATAAGAGAATTCATCTGACCATCAGCCTCATAACTAACAAACTTTCTCTTTGAATAGAATTTCTCAAATTTTAGCACAGTCCCAGGCAAAGTAGGATGCTTGTTCATACCACAGCACACAGTATGTTCAAGAACCTCTTCTTAAAATTCTCATGAACTCTATGCCTGGATCCCCACAAACTGAGACAGGATTCCTATTGGAATCCTTTGGCCACTGAAAAGTTACTATTCACAATTTGGTCTTTTAACTGATGCAGGTAAGCCTCAAGTGGGAGAAGTCTTTCCTCCTAAAAGACTTGCTAAACTCCTGAGGACATGCTGTGTCTCCTTCTGGGATCTGCTTTTAAATAGGATTATGGAATAAAGGAAGATGGGGAAAGAATTTGTCCAGATACTCACAGCTAATTAGACTACATACCAACTTAATTTTGCAATGAAAAGCTGTCTTCTGCAGCTGAAAGACAAGTGGTGAGGCAAAGCACCTGCTTAACAGTAAACATAGGTAAGGTTGACTTAACAGATGAAAATGAAAGGCAGCCACCCAGACACGGTGAGGAATTCATTAACATTAAACCAGTCAGATTCCATTACCATGAACTTCCACCAGCATGGAAACAAGATGGGCGTTAGCTAAGTCTTTTTAATCATCTGGGTAAATGGAGATTTTAAATATGAAAGCCTCCATTGCTATAAGATCTATTGGACCCAATTACACCAGCCAGGGAAGTGATTCTGGTGCACTACTGATTTGTTTCTAAGTGCCAAAACATTGATGTCAAGACTGGAAAGTCCTTAACTGATGGGCATATTTACCTAAGACATTAAAATAAAATTAGTAGAGAGAATAGACACACAACCCATTTGTTCTAATAAATACTTTAAGCATTTGAAAGCACCCTGACTCCAATTTGTGATACTTGCTTCTATCGGATAGAATTCACTCACAGTTGAAACTTAATTTAGATCTGCTACAACTGAGCCCATCTGCAGAGCAGCAACAATGACAGCAGCAGCAGCAACAACAACAATGAAAGGAAGAACAAAACATAGACAAGGTAGCAAGAACAAAACAACCATAGGCTCTCTGGCTCTTTTCATCGTGTGGGCTCGGTTTTATCAGATCTAAATTTCGCTTCCCATCCACCATCATTCTGCCTTCATCTCCCCAGTACTAAAGTACTGACCGAGTGTGTGCCCCCTTGCCTGGCTTGCATTTTGTTTGCTTGCTTGTTGTTATTACATTTAGATTTAAACCTAGTGAACATATTTCAGCCAACTCCCTCATGAAAAGTTTACTGAATTAATTATAATCTCCATTGTCTATGATTCTATTTTTCTGAGGACTCAGACAACTGTAGTTCACAAGTAGTAAATACAAACAAACAAAAAAAAAAAAAAAAACTGCAGAATTTCAAATACACACTATTCTGGGCAACATGATGAAATCTCATGCATGGGTCCGTTCCAAACCATACAATGCACCATCTCTTCTTATCCATACCAAATACTCCATACTCTAGTTTTGTGTGGGGAAAAAAAAAACTTTTCCTGGGGAGATACAACACACACATCTACTAATCCCACACAGGGATCCCGTGATAGACCAAAGTATGGATATCATCTGGTGAACTAATCAGTTTTGTGAGTTATTTGCAGGAGCACAAAACCCGCAATGACTCAAGAAAGACAGCACTCAAAGTATCACCAAAGCCCACTTCAGCAGGGATGATGGCTCATAAAAACTAGAAAACTAGAGCACTCTGCACAGCCTGAACAGGTTGGAGAGTCCTTTCTGCGTGACTCAGTTGATCTAAATCTCTTCCAAGCAGCTCTGCTAGTCTCTGCTTCTTACAGACAGCTGGTCTGAATCTCAGTCTTCTTTGCAGCTTGGCTTGTTTAAGAGTCTTTCTGGCAGTTATTGCTTACTCTGGGAAGGAGGGGCCTAGTGAATCTGGTTAATTTCAGGGATTTCCTGACCCTATTTTGAGTTGTTTACCTTCCTGCTTAAAGAACTTCCCTGGAGGACAGGATGTTTCCCTCATTTTAATCTCAGAGGAAACTGTTACACAACAGTCAATCAGTAGCCATTTCAGTTTTTGAATTGATTATCCCCCTATTGAAATACCTATGTACAAGTAACTCTTACTTTAGCCAATCATGTTCCCATTGATCAAAAGTGTGAGGAAAAAGAAGCATCAGGACATAGGATAAGGAAGGACAGATTAAGTCTAGTACCCTTTGAGAGACAGACACTGCAAACTAACTAGGAACCATCACTGTACAAATAGATTTCCAGGCCATCCCAAGTTTCAGACCACTGTGTGCACTCTTAATGATAAGACAGGAAGAAACACAACAAAGTACTAGCATTGTAAACAAAATTCTGGAAGATATAAAGTGAATTAGTGAATAGTAACCATGGAAGCAAAGAACAGGTGGTAATAAGTGACTTCTCAGGGCAATATTAACAAGAAGCTGTGTAATCAGTCTTTTAGAGCTAAGCACTCACATCTCCAAAGCTGGCTGAAGCCTCTTTAGAGATCAACCCATCACCGAGTTTTCTTTGGCAACCTGGTTAGGCAACCCTCCTTGTGGATAATCCTTCCAATAAGATCAGATATTACTCCCTTGAGGAATCAAATGTGACACAGTAGAGAGAGCTGAAGAAGGACTTACCTGAAAGTCTACACACAGGAGCCCTGAGAAGTCTAAAACCCACATCTTGTCCCTAGACCCTGAGGTACCAGTAAACAGACAGCTCTCACAGAGCTAAGAAGGTTTATCAGAAAACTTAACTCTACAGCAAATACCTAACACTATATTGATATTTGATAGCTACAAAGAAAACACATTTCTTCTAAATAACCTCTAAGCAAAGCTACAGGTCAATTACCTTCACTCTCGTATGCAGAACTTCCCAGAAGCTTTTGATGTCTCCCTGTGTATCAATAGAGAGCCAGAGAACAGTGGGCATTTGAGAAATCCTTCAACATTCAATAGGAAAAAAAAAAAAAAAGCATACACAGCTTGATTCTTATCAGAAATGCTTGAGAAAAAAGCATTTCAGGCTTCAGACATTTTATATTTTAGAATAGATATAGATATAGATACAGAGAAAGAGAAGAGAGAGAGATCCTGGGGATAGACCCAAGTCTCAATACAAAATATACTTAGGTTTCAAATCTAGCTTAAAGGCAATGTTAATTATGTGCCTTCATTTTTATATTAAAAAATATTTTATACAATATAATTCTGATCATGCTTTCTCCACCTCCAACTCCTCCCAGATCCTTCCAACCTTTGTACCCACACAACTCCACTCTTTTTCTTTCTCTCTCTCTTTAGAAAACATACAGGCAAAAAAAAGAAGAAGAAAAAAGAAAAGATATGAACCACAAAATCAAAAAACATAATATATAAGTAAAAGACCAGTAAACCAGTAAACAAAAAATGCTCCAACAAAACAATATTGGATGAAAGTCTACAAAAAATATCATTGAGTTAATCTTGTTTTGTGTGCCTGCATTTTTTAAAAAAGATTTATTCATTTATTATGTATACCGTATTCTATCTGCACATATCCCTGCAGGCCAGAAGAGGGCACCAAATCTCATTACAGATGGTTGTGAGTCACCATGTGGGTGCTGGCAATTGCACTCAGGACCTTTGGAAGAGCAGGCAGTGCTCTTAACCTCTGATCCATCTCTCCAGCCTGTGTGCCTGCATTTTTACTGCACCTGTCACATGAGGTCAAATGTGGAATTTTCCACCTGTGGTGTCACGTTGGCACTCAAAAGTTGGAGAATTTGAAGCATTACATAGTACAGATTTTCAAATAATAAATTCTCAAATCGTTCTAGAAATAAAGAACTATAAAGAGCAAAGTAATGACCTGAACAGAACTCAAAGCAACCAAGAAAGTTGAAATAGAAACTGAATATTAAGAGATCAGAGGTTTTCATCTTTCATCTCAGACCCAGAATGACAAACATGGTATGTACTCACTCATAAGTGGCTATTAGCTGTAAAGATTACCATGCTACAGTCCACAGACCCAGAGAGCCTAGGTAACAAGGAGGACCTGAAGTAAGATGGAAGTATTTCCCCGAGAAAGGGAAATAGAAGATATCTCCTCGGTAGACTCGGGGCAGGTAGGGATGAGAACATAAAGGATCAGGTTCAGGGTGGATGGAGGGGAACAGTACTGAAAGAGATGTCTTGATATGGGGGGCATTTGGGGGGCCAGATAGAAACCTGGAGAAAGGGAAAGTCCCACAAATCTACAAGGATGACTCCAGCTAAGACTCCTAGCTATAGTGGATAGGTAGCCTGAATTGGCCATTTCCTGTAATCATACTGCTGACTATCCCAATTGTCATCAGAGAGCCTTCATCCAGTAACTGATGGAAACAGATGTAGAGACTCATAGCCAAGCACTGGGCTGAGCTCAGGGACTCCTGTTGAACAGAAGGAGGAAGGATTATATGAGCCATGGAGGTTAAGGTCATCACAAGGGAGCATACTAAGCTGGCTCATTGGAGCTCACAGACTCTGGACCAACAGCTAGGGAGCCTTCATGGGACCGACCGAGGCTCTACCTATGTGACAGTTGTGTAGCTTGGTCTACTTGTGGACTCCTAGCAGTGGGAGCAGGGGCATATCCCTGATGCTTTGACTGGCTTTTGGGAACCTATTCCTCATACTGGGTTGTCTTGTCCAGCCTTAATAAAAAAAGGAGGAGCTTAGTCCTACTTCAACTTGATATGCCTTGCTTTGTTGACACCCACGGGAGGCCTGCCCCTTTCTGAACAGAAGCAGAGGAGGAGTGGATGGGAGCAGATTGGAGGGGGTGGTGGGAGGGGAAGGAGTGAATGGACGGAGAGAAGGGAGGGGAAACTACAGTCGGGATGTAAAATAAATGAATAAGTTTATTAAAAAGATCAAAGACTTTTGAATCTATGATTTGAAATTTGCCTTAAATACATAAAAGAAACAGAATATGATGGCAGGAAATGAAGCAAAAATATGATAAGCCTGAGAAATTCTGAGAAAACCTATCAGAGGATCTAGCCTAAAACCTATTATCATCATCCAAAAGGAAGGAGAAAGGACACAGACCTGTGCAGTGTTTCTTAAAGCTTCTCCATGGTTGTGTAATCCACCTACAGAAAGAAACATCTACAGGGCCCATGTCTATTTTTAGCAGAATTCTGCAGGAACTGAGTTGTAATTATTCCTTTAAATACATATGCATGTCTCAACTTGCTAAATTCACTGCACCCTAGCATCTCCCTGACACTGTGTTAGTTACCATGTACCGTTGCATTTATAGCTTTAATAGTACACTGTTTTATGCTAGCGATAAGAATCAAATTATTGTCCTATGTCCATGGAATAAAAAGAAAAGAATCAGAGAAGTGACTGCCTCTTCCGTCTCAAGCTCTCACCCTGTAGAAATTATACACACTCCTATGTGTCCTGTTTGGATGAAGTCATTTTGCTCCTAGTCCTTTAGTAAGTCTGTTTTGTCTAATCCAAATTTTGGAGAATCTGCTAGGTTTTATGCCATCCAAGACATTTTTCTTCACCGAGCCACTAGTAAGTTTCATTCCCTGAAACCCTGTGTATATGTTTCTTGGGTCTCACAGCAGCTTGGGGGCCGTTATCATACACAGGAACCAGGTTATTCTAAAGTCCAATCTGACGTCTTCAGAATGTGGCCTTAGTGTCCTTGTCGATGTTTTATCGGTTAAGATGAGATCACAAGGGGATGGAGTGAGTCCTTAACCCTCTACACAGCAGATGAGACAGGAAAGCAGACTAGAGAGATGACTTAGGAGATGAAGTGCTTGATCTGCAAACACCAGTGGCTAGAGTGTGACACTCAGAGTCCGTATTGAAGAAACTGGGTGTGGTAGCATTTGCTTATAGTCCCAGGGGAGGGGAGGGGAGGAGAGGGGGCAGCAGGAGGATGCCTGGGTCTCACTGCCAATTTGTGACTTGCAGGTCAATGAGAGACCCTTTCTCAAAGGTAGTCGATGACATTCTGGAGGATGGCATCCGAGGTTGTTCTCCAGTCTCCACAAACATGCATATACATGCACCTTCACAAACACGAACACACACACACACACCCACATACACCCACATGCAAACCTACATACACACACACACACACACACACACACACACACACACACACACAAACTATCATGTACATACACACATGCAAACCTGCATGTACACACACACACTCACACACATGCAAACCAGCATGTGCATAGATACACACACACACATACACACACATGCAAACCAGAGTGTACACACACACACACATGCAAGCCAGCATGTACACACACACATACATGCAAACCTGCATGTATACACACACATGCAAATCTGCATGCATATACACACATATGCAAACCAGCATGTATACACACACACACATTCACACACACACACACACACACACACACACACACACACATTATACATGAGGGATATTGCACAACTCAAAAGATGAATTTATACCACCAGCAGCCATCCACTGCCTAGGCTATGAAAAGTCTGGCCGACTTCCCCAGAGGGTTCAGAAAAATCAGCACTGAGATTCCAGGCCTCTCACTTCCAGAACCATGTGGGAATAAATTTCTTTTGTTTGAAGGCACTTGATTGTGACACTCTGGGAGCCAGCCCTCAGACACAAATAGAGTCTTCCAGCCTCATGACAGAGTGTTTCTCAACTGAAGAGCCAGATGAGAACAGCACAATGTTCTTTCATTGAATTTATTTGTGTAAACTTCTCTCATTAGGTGTTTAAGGGTGACATAGGTAGCTACAGAATTCATTCTGTTCCTAGTAATATCAGTCAGTAAGTCATAAACAATTTATTACCAGCTAGGTCACACGGGCATAGGACTACATACTTTCTAGATGGTCAAATGCTTTAGCAGCCTCAACAGCATTAGGAAGCTGGGTGCTTGGGATTGGGTCATGTGAGAACCACAAATATCAGAAATTAAGAATTCTGAACAGCTAGAAGGAAATAAGTTCCATGTGATCTGGTTAGGGTTAAAATCCAAACATTCGGGCAAGAACAAGACAGTCATTCCAGAAAGCAAGGATGGAATATGGCCTCAGATGCATAAGTAAAAAAATAATAATAATACAAAGAGCACAATGATGGTGATAATTCAGTTTGTAACAGACTTAGCTCCTCCTCTGCATGGGTGGACTTGGTGGGTGTCACCAGAGAGGAGACAGCAAGTGCAGGCAGTTGTATTCAAGAGACTTCAGAGACTCCAGACAGACATGGTCCTAAAGCACTTGAAATCTTCCCTTGGAATTTAAAAGCTACCTCCGAGAAAGTTCCCACCAATCAAAGTGAGAAAGCAGATATGAGTTGAGTACCGGAACTGTGGAGACGTTGTATTGTCAACAAGAAGAATAGCCTGTTTTTCCTGCTAATGCCATGCTGATTGGGAAGATGCAGTTTGAACTGCCTGTTGGGAGCGCAGCCTTGCCTTCATTTCATAGTTCAAGGCCTCCTGGTTTTTCAGGTGCATGAAAACTGCCCCTCCCTTTGTATTTGTCGTGTTTTCTTTAGTTTTTCACAGACCACATGCTTTTTCACCCTGTAATTACAAGTGTATACCTATTTTAATCATCTTAAATCATTTAGAATTTTCTTAAACCATTTCCTACTTCTAAGTATAGAAAGGCACATCCATATTAAAAGACTAATTTGGGTTTTTATCCCATGTTTCTTCTCTATCCTTTTAAGTAGAGCAGTCCAAGTCTAGGTAAACACTCTCTTTGCTTTACTTACAGAATATAACTCCAATCTAATCACTTCTCTCTACCACTTCTACCTTCTAGCCCAGGATTTCACATACATTGCTATATTCTTTCAGCTCTCTCCCCAGATTCTATAACACCCTCAACATGAAAGTCCAAGAGATCCTTAGATGTAACTGGTGTGCATCCCTTGACTGCACATGACTGAAGGTCAGACAAGAATCCCTCCCCTACAAGTTTACAATTCTTCCTAAGCTGATTCTTCCCATTGTGCTGACAATTGGATGGACAATGTAAATGTGGTAGTTTGTCATGCTGTATTTCTGGTATTAATGCTGTTTTATAGGCTCACATCAGGAACATAGAATCAAAATGCTAAAGTCAAATGAAAAAGCAAGGAGGCAAGAAAGTACACCTATAGTAGAATATTTGTAGTTCTTTGAAAGACAACCACTGAATGAATAAGGGAACCTTCCCCGCCATATATTATTCAAAGGTGATTTGAATATACATATCCTTATACATTATTCAAATGTAGCTTTCACAATAACAAATAAATACTCTAAAATGCCCCAATGCTAAAGGATATGTCAATATTGAATAAAATTCATTCACAGTCTTTTATTAGAAGAAGAATTTTAAAGCCAGAGTGTATTATTTTGGTAAATGTACGTTTTGTGACTTTTGTCTTTTGTTGAATTACATCTAAATTCTTTTCTCCCAGACACTCTAACTGCAATATTTCTTTTTTCATAAGAGGCAATATAAGTGCATCAAAGTGGTTCTGGTAACAGTGGGCTGTGCAATGGAGGGCACCATTGCTTCTTTTCAATTTCCTTGTCAATAAAAGAAAGTGGTTGGCAAGGAAATGTTAACTGTTTGATGGATAGGCCAATTACCCTGGACTGATCATAGCACACTGTATGCATTTGCTGAAATAGCATGCTGTACCTTATAGCTATGTACAATGATTGTATCAATTTTAAAAGTTTAAAACTATATGGAGCTGTAAAACAAAAAATAGTGGTTGGGTCAGATCACCTGCAATACCTTTCCAGGAATACGTCTTCACATTTTAAGTTTTAATATGAAACCACACAATTTTAAGGGTTGACAATGATTCATTCTTAGTATATTCAAACTCAAGATCAAGTACTACATTGCAGCTTCAGTTCACCTTTGAAAGTTCAAAAACTATCACTTATGTAAATTTAAGATTTTCACAAACATTACCTGACAATAGATTCTAAGATACGATATAAGAGCATAATTAATTCAGTTTTATAGATTCATTCATATGATAGCCAATTGAGCATCAATTTTTTTTTTCAGCACTACTATGTATAACATGTTGTGTTAGGCCCCAAGAATACAAAGTTATCTGCAATATCTACCTTCAAGCATTCAATTAATAAACTATGAAATAATGGTAATGAAATTGCTTCAAATCTGCCTTGTGCAGGAGACAAAGTGGATGCAAAGGAAAGAAGCCAACACACCTGAAGGAATGAGCTAAGGAAAGGTTTCCCAGGAGAAGCAGAGCTCTCACCAGACTTACAAAAGGAAGTTGATATCCCACAGGTGTGTGGAATCATAGACTGGATGGAGGTGTTCTAGTCAAACCTCCAAAAACAATGAAGTAGGAAAGATGACACATTGGGGAATGGGGTAACTTGGAATGGCCGTAGCACATCGGTAAGGAGAGGGCGACAAGATAAGTTAAGGGGAAGTTTCAGCTCCCATGCCAAGGAATCAGGTTTTATCCAACAGTTGTACAGTCACCTGGGGATTTTAGGCATGTAATCTGATAGATACCCATTTCTGAAAGCTTCCTCTAGTGCTGTTTTAAAAGGTGAAGCAGATGATATAGAAGAAGGAAGAAAGGCATGTATTTGTTTACAGCTGCCATAGTAAAATACCACAAAATGGAGCAGCCTAGACTACATTTCAGTTTTTCTGGCTAGAGGCCTGAGGTCAAAAATCACTGTTACAGAAACTCTTCCCCCTGGGAAGCTATAAGCAAAAGGCAAAGTACAAGGACAAACCAAAGTATGATTCCACTGACATCCAACTTGAGGAACCCACATGGGTCAGAGGTTACTGAGAGTAGCAAGGGTGACCCCAAAGCAGAAGCACCACTGGTCTTACTGCAAGCATGGTGACTTTCCCATAGCAGTGTAGGTGGCATTCCCCCTTCCTTATAACGCTCTGCGCCCCATTTATTCTAGCACTTCCCAAGGCCAAATGCCTTTAGAGCAGAATTCCATGTAGCTGGCTAGGAGGGTAGGAGGAAGTAATTAAGAGTTCAGGTTCAGATCCAGTAACTCTTTGCAATCCTCTTCCTCTGACAGAACATCAAGAGGCCAGATCTTTAGGGTCTCTAACAAATATTTATGCTACTCTGATGATGGCGGCTATTATTCTTTCAGGACAACACTATGCAGCAAGGAGTGAGCAGGACCCTTCTCCTGTGGCTTCGCTCCTTGCTTTGTGGATGATTGTCCCTTGCCTTCTCACCGTCTTCCTTCTACATACACACCCGTCACCTCACATTATCTTTGCTGAAGGACATCCATCAGTGTTAGAGAACAACCATTTTACTTCATTGTACAAAACTGCTCTTTAAAGCCTTGTCTCCAAATATTGTCACATTTGGAGTTACAAGAGCTTAAGACCTCCACGTAAGTTTGGGGTCACAACTCAGCTCACAACAGATTGATTAGGTGGTGTCTTCCACAATGGTTCAGGTGAGATGTGATGAAGCTTTCCAGGAACAGTGGGGTGAATATATACTGTTAGGAGGTTTAAATTGAAGAGTAAGTAATTGCCCCGCCCATCCACTCTCTACAGTTCTTCCACTTCCCAGGGCGATCATCCCAATTCTTCAGCTCTTTCATCTTCCATTTTCCGTTTTATGTCTAAAGAAGATTCACACTCTGCCAAAGGAGAACAATAGGTCTCTGACTTTCAAGTTCAGAACTGATTGGAGGCAAGCATGCAGTCAGGTGGCTAAAGAACAAAGCATTGGCTTGACTCAGTAGCAGGCTATCTAAGAGTTACCTCATTCAACCAGGAAGTCACCCATCAAGTTATAATCCAAAGGAATCAGAAAGTAAATCAAGTAGGGATAACATGGATGACATTAAGGAATTGTCACTCAATTTATGTATCATGGTGACAACTAGGTCATACATTTTTAACATAAATTATTTTCTCTTAGGAACATAAGCTGAAATGCTGATGAGTGAAACAACAAGATGTCTAGGATTTGTTCTAATTCATATGAGCAAAGAATGAGAGAAAAACCTACCCAAAACAAGGTTGGCCAGGAATTAAAACTGGGTCGTATATGCCTGAATTTCATTATTATTGTTTTCCTATTTTAATATGTTTATGATTTTCCATAACAAAAAGTTAAAAGAGAAGAAAAATAGATAAGTTACAGAGACCAAAAGATTAGTGATGTCAAGAAGGAAGTTGTAAAGAGTGACAAAATCTTAAATAAGAATCCAGAGTCCTTTGAAGATGAAGACATGTATGTACTTCTTTTTTTTAGGGGGGGGGGGTTCAAGACAGGGTCTCTCTGTGTAGCTTTGGAGCCTGTCCTGGATCTCACTCTGTAGACCAGGCTGGCCTTGAACTCACAGAGATCCGTCTGGCTCTGCCTCCCGAGTGCTGGAATTAAAGGCATATGCCACCACCGCCTGGCTGAGGAAAGTTTTAAAAGGCAGAGGAAAGTGTGCAAGGAAAAACAAATACAGTAGCTACAATGCTTTTCTATAGATAGCAACTAAATCTAGAATGTACACAGGCTAGGTGATAGAGGCTGTTGAGATGAAATGATCATAAGACAAAATAATCAGTACTTTTATGGGATAGCTAGAAAGGAATTGAATTTAATCAAGCTACAGTCATACAAACATTAATGAAAATGATAAATATTCTTTCTCTAAAGGTAGTTCTCAACCTTCCTAATGCCCTTAGGAAGCAGCCATATTGGAACAGGATGGACAGTAAGTAAAAGCAGGGAGCAAGATTAGGGCCTTCAAATCACCATCAAGGGACACTCTTGTTATTTGTAAGTTACTGTTAGTGAGGTTTTTAGCATCTGACAATTAAAATACCCTTTAATACAGTTCCTCATGTTATAGTGACCCACCAATCATAAAACTACTTTTGTTGCTACTTCATAACTGAAATTTTGCTACTGTTATGAATTGTAATGTAAATACCTGTTTTTCCAATGGTCTTAAACAATACCTATGAAAGGGTCATTCGACCCCCAAAGGGATGGCACACCTGGGTTGAAAAACTACTGGTCTGAACGAAAGGCAGTGAAGGTAAATTCTAGGATCAGAAAACAAAACAAAACAAAAACCCTTGTCCAGGTCTGATGGCATCATGTAAAGAATGGGTACAGTTGTTCTGACTCCTAGGCTACCTGGAATGACTGTTCCTTCCTTCAATACCCACCTGTCACTTAGGTGGGGCATATTTATATTTCATTTGCTCTTTGAGGTCTACCCCAAATTCATTTCTGTGTCAAATAGCTCCCTGTGTGTCAATTAGAAATCATTTTAATTGTCAGATGCTAAAAACCTCACTAACAGTAACTTACAAATAACAAGAGTGTCCCTTGATGGTGATTTGAAGGCCCGAATCTTGCTCCCTGCTTTTACTCACTGTCCATCCTGTTCCAATATGGCTGCTGTATCACCAGACATCACATTCTAAACAAGAAGAAAAGGAAACCTATAGTACCAAGTGTACCAGAAAAGCCAAATCCTCTCCCAACCCCTAGCCCTCTAGCAAAATTCTCCTGGCAAATTGCTGGGGGTCGAATGTGAAACCTCAAGTGTCTAAATGCTTGCTTGGTCCCTCAGTGGTCTAGAGTCTTTAGAAGGAGGAAGCTAGCTAGATGAAATGCTCACCCTGGAAGTGAGCACTGAAGTTTGAGAGTTCGGTTCCCCTCCTTCCTGTTCCCTGAACAGCCCATGAATACAGTATGAGCAGCTGCCTCATGTTCCTGTTGCTGCCCCTCTAGCACCACGATGGACTGGACCCTCAAAATGGGAGGCTGTTCTCTCATAAGTTACCTATCAGGGATTCAGTCACGGTGACAAGAAAATTAATTCACCCATCCATACTGGCCAAAAATATGTCGGTTGTTCATTTCTAGTTACAAGCAAGTCTGTCAAAGTGTATCAGTTTGCCGGAATGTATAACTAAAGCAGGCAAAGAAAACGCAGATTGAAAATGAGTGTAAGTAGTCAACTAACAGTATCTTCCATACCATGGAGTTTTGTTATTATTTTATTCTTGGTTTTTTGTTTGTTTGTTTGTTTTTCCTTTATATAATAGCTATCAGGCCAGTATTTATAGCCCATGGCTTATTATTCTCATTCAAAACGTACAAGTTAGTGATTTAAATACAACTCCATAACATTTCCATCCCTCCAGAAAGCCCCTCACAGCCCTTCTCCTTCCTCTCAGCTGGTAATCCCTCTAGTTAGGCTGTCCCTTCTCATTAGGTCCTGTGTTCTTGACATCAGAGGTCACACAGACTGCAACGCCATCATGTGTTTACGTATGACTAAGTTAGTTAATCAATTTGGCCCAAAGTTTGTCTATTTCTGCATCTTTACACATCATCAGTATTGTCTCTGGTAATTCTCTGTGTTCTGTATTTTACATTACATGGGTTTCTTATTTTATATATTCTCCCTTTTACAAACATAGTTATTGTCTTTATACCCATAATTACCAATGTATACCCATCTCCCTGATTCAAAATATGCATGGGAGGCATCTGATATACTAGATAGCCCGGTACCCATTCATTGCCTTCTGTTGATAACAGGCCTTTGGTTCTCCTTTGGAGTGTGCATGCGATCTTGCCCTACCTTTCCAATCAAGGTCTGGGAAGTGGCTCAAGACAGTCTGTTACCTGGTTTCCTAGAAGGTAAAATTTTCAATGCCAGGTCAAAGGATAAAATGGGTTAGACGTCAGGAAAGACTACTCTTCCTGTCACCAAATTCTTGGGGCTTCCATAGCTGCTGTCCTGAGAATCTTTTCTTTTTATTCTGTGACTCACACTCTTGCCTTAAGTTCATTTTTATTATTTTGTCCCTTCTCAAGTGCACCAAGGAAAGCTAACTGATGAGAGCAAGCATTAATGATTACTTGTTGGAGGATTGTTGCTTCAGCTAATGATAAAGTACAAATCAGAGGGTCTTGAAACTGAAATAAAGTAAGATTGTGGCCAACTTTCCTGAACTCACTAAGTTTTACTTTTGAGGCAGCCAAGTGTTCCTCTTTGCCAATCCCTTCATCTTAAATGTCAGCGATTATGCTTCCAGGTCTGATTTAGCTGCTGGTGCTGTTCCCATCCTCATTTCTGCTCTCCGCTGAGCCCATGCCCTCTTCATCCCTTTGCCTGCTCACCTTGAAAGGCAGCCGTTATCTCTAGCAGGCAGTTATCAAAGGAACCCTTTTCACACACATCCTCCGGAGTTGTCTGGATGACAGTCTCTCAGGGCTGCTCTATCACTGCCTGCAACTCTGGATGCTACATTTTCTTTTTGCCTTTTGGTTTGTCTCCTGGATTTACAGTTTGGAGGTCATCTTTCTGACCCTTCTGTTTATATCTGAGTTCTCAATAAATGCTCCTAGAGTTTCGACTTCAGGCTGAAAGAAGTTTGGAATAGAGAGAAACTGTGAAGATATTTAGATCCAACTTCTTCCCTTTGCGGGACAGAACAAGACAGCCAAGTCAGGGTTGAGAAGCTAATGTGAGCACACCTGCCAGGAGGTGCTCTGTTATTATTCATCCCATGGGACTCTGCTTTCTTCTCATTTCTGTTTGCTTGTTCTCCTGTAGAATTCCATACTACTGGGAATACTAAGACAGGTCTGCTTACATTCAGTACCTTTTGTCTTTTATTATTCTTTAACCTCAACTGAAAGATGGTATAGCGTTTTCTTGCTAACAGACTCTGAGCTGGGACTTTATGTACTGAGCATCCTTACAGGTTACCTTGGGTAAATAGTTGTAGAGGCAAGAAGCAAAAACAGGAATGGAGATGGAAGGCTGGGGAGACAGCCAGTTTGAACTCATGAGGACCTGAATTCAAACCCTACTTCCCATGTAAGAAGGACAGGCATGGTCATACAGGCTTGTAATCCTGGGGAGGCAGAGACAGATGAGCACTTCAGGCTCACTGGCTAGCCAGCTTGGCTCAATCTATTAGTCCCAGGTTCCAATGAGAAAGCCTATCTCAAAAACCCAGGTAGGTGGATCCTTAGAAACAACACTGGAGATTTACCTTTGGCCTTCAAAAAGGGGATGAGATAGATAGATAGATAGATAGATAGATAGATAGATTGAGATAATAGATAACCAGAAGTGAACAAAGAGAAAGGTCAACTTTCCAAAGCCACCAATAGCATTAGACAGCCCCCCCATGACTATAGAACTAGAATGCCCCCTCAGAGTTGCCCTAGCCATGTGCAGATGGCCATCCTAGGCATTGGATGTGACCATGCTCCAAAAATATTCCTTTGAGATGGAAGCAGCCCTGGACAGGTTGGGACATCCCTAGGGATTGACTGAAAGCTAAGGCTGTACTGACAGCCCCCAGATACCAAGTCCTTACTTGAAGGAGCTTATGTGAAAGGTCCGTCCATCCCAGGCCTATTACAGATGCTACCTGTCCTTTGGACAATTGCAGTCACAGACATCTTATTTAATAGGAAATACTGTCGTAGACTTTTCTCCCAATCCTTGACCTTGGGGAGTTTAAAATCTAGTAGGAAAGACAGCTAATAAATCATGATGATGATGTGAAGGGTAAAATCGTATGCAAGAAAGCAGACGGACACACTGAGGGCGTGTGGTAACCCAGGGGACACTCAGAAGGCCTGGCTGCCTCAACGAAGGTAAGTCTCCGTACAGCAGAGGAATCGGCTCCCTTTTTTCTCTTACAGTCTCCGTTTCCTACTTTGCTTCAATCTCTCTCTCTCTCTCTCTCTCTCTCTCTCTCTCTCTCTCTCTCTCTCTCTCTCTCTCTCTCGTTGCCAGAATCTTTTGTAGGGGACATAATCCTCTTAATTTCGATTCTCACTTATTCAGACGCTTTCCTGATTTGCTTTAATGTCTCCAGAGCTATTTCTCTCCACCTAAAGAGCTAGTCCCTCAGCCCGTTATAAGTTAAGCTTTAAAACCTAATTGTTGTGCGACATTTTTGCACATTGACTGTGATTGCACACCTGGCAAATGGCATTTTCAAGGGATTTGTAGACTTAATGGTTCACGTTTCAAATATGTACATAATTAAATTTCTGATCTTAATAAAAAGACATTACTGGCTACATGCTAAGTGGAAATGAAATCCTGAAAGGGAAGGGGTGTGGGGACTAGAGTCAGTTAACAAATGTTTCCTCGCGAGATTTCTAACAGGTTCTGCTGCTAGTCCTCAAAGGTTATGTTTCAAAATTTACAAAGGGAACATCACCAGAAAATGTGATATTGGCACTTACAATGTTGGGGCCCGAAACCCTACAAAGCAAAGGAAAAACGGTTTATGGCATTCTGACTTCATCACTAGAGGAAAGAAACAGTGCAATGAAAATAATTGGAGGACTAGAAGCCGCCTCCCAGTGCCTGGCTGCTTTCCACTGCTTGAAAACCTCCGACCCTTCTCAGGGAAGATAAGCTGGGCGTGCCCAGCCACAGCCTCCTTCCCCGGGAGCTTCCCACACACGGTGAGAGCAAGTGAGAACAAACCTTAGCCCCCAGCACACCACCCAGGAATGCTTTCAAGCCAAGTGCACTGACTGCACACTGGCATCAGAATCTTGGCAAGCGACAAATGGAAAGTTCCCGAAGCGCTGATTGTCTCTGCCAAGAAAAGCCTGTGCAGTCAGGGGTTATGGGCTTCTGAGCCCGAAGGGCTTCACGAGGTGGGTGGGGAGGTTAGCAAGATTCAATAATTAATACTGCCTCCAATACCTCCTCGCCTCTGAATCCGGGCAAGCCTCATCGGCCTTTGATGCTCTGTGAGAATCTAGAAGCCAAGTTGCATTAACTTTGGGATGCAGAGTGATCTCTGCTGCTCCGCCACCTGCAGGGGCTTGGGAGTCATTCCTGGGAAAGATTCATCCTGTCTGATGTCAAGGCAGCTTTCCGACTGGTTTGACCTTTGGGCTGGAATCCCTTGGCTCTGGAGATAAATGGAGCCTAAATACACAGTCCAAAGGTGTGGCAGACCTCTGTAAATCCGTGAATTATTCCTGGTAGTGAGAGGAGGAAGCAGACCATTAAGCTTTCTGAGTTCTGGCATGGATCCCTGCCTCTGAGCTCAAAGTCACGCTGACTGCGCCTATGAAGAGAGTTGTGTTACACCAAAAGCATAAAGCAAATCTCTTCCCTGAGCCCCAGTGGCTGTTCCGGGAACACAGAGTAACTGGGTGGGTGCCTGGGTTCCCGCTTAGGTCACAGGGAATGAAAGTAGCTTGCCAGCAGCCACCGAAACTAAAGTTCTCTTTTTGATAGAAATCAAAAAATCGTTTTCATTTAAAAAAAATAATAAACTAGTTATTCACTCGCGTGCAGGTTGAGTTTTATACACGGAACTTTGAAGTCAACCATCAGTTGGGTACATGCTCTGTGTCAGGTGGTAAGAGAGGACAAAAAACTTATTATATATGAAATTACCAGGGAATAAATAAAAATTTAAAACTAGAATTCGTGTCTAGGGTTTAAGTAAATAAAACAAATGGAAAATTAGTTTGTGTTTTAGGTGTTCTTCTTGTAAAGAGTCCCAAGGAATTCTGTCAGAGAGCTCATGGGGAGACTTGGAGAGGAAACACAAACTTCTCCAAAGAGACATTTCCATCAGAGTATCAGACATTCCTGAGTGTAACCAGTGGCCTCTCTCTGCACCTGTGAGCACAGGTATCAGCATACATGTTGTTATGATGACAGTAACATGGGTTCCTTTTGCTGCTGGAAAGTACACATATTTCAGGCAGTGTATTACACTAGATAGAGAATAGACAAGAAGCTGAAGTTATGGAAATAAGTGAAACATTTTGCCATTAAGATGTGTTTTTCTAAAATGAAAAGGATTTCAATTGCAAGAATTCTTATAGTAGTAACAATAACAACCACTGTGTATCAAGTATTTAATATGTGTAAATGACAAGTTCAGTGGCTTATTTTTTTCTTATGAAATAAATGCAGTAATCTTCAGACAAGGAATCAAGCACAGATGGTTGGATAACCTCCTCAGGGGCACACAGTGGACTATGGGGCTACGTATGAGACTTGGATTTGGCAGTTCTGTCTCCCTCTACAGTCCACAATTCGGACTTCCTCACCTCTCCTCACTGCTGCCTAATGAGTAGTTTTAAAAAGCTTCTAAGCTATTTGTTGAAAACTTCTCCATAGGACGTGTTTATGGATTATTAGTTGCCAAGGCAACCAGAACTCTGAATTCTCAGCTGTGTCTTCCAGGGCAAAGGCAACATGCTCTGTTCTTCCTTCTGATTCTCCCATACCGATTCCTCTTGCTGGTCTCTCTCCTGTTATGTGTTTAGACTCTTCAGGGACTTTAAACCTTTGAACCCCTGCCACCATCGTATCGGGTATATTATATGCGTTCAGTGAATGTTTAGGTGACCAAAAAAGTGAATGAACCAGAGAATTGCATATAAAACAGGAAAAGGAAAAGACTGAAAGGAGTCAAACACAAGGGTAAGACAGGAAGTTATTAAATACTTACCACGTACACATATTGTGAATTACCTATTTCAGAATTAATTTAGAATGACACACCATTAGAACGAACTTGTAAAGTAATGCTGTAACATTTTCCTCTCATTTATAGACAAGAGAATAGAGGTGGGATGGGTTAAGCACATTGCCTTGGGTCACACAGCGAATAAAGAGTAGCATGGACTCTGCAGCTAGGTGTTCTGGCTTCCAAGTCCAGGCTTTTTTTATTCTCTGTCCTTCTGACTCCTTTAAAGATCATCGGTCTTGTTAAATGTTTCTTCCAAGTTCAAAGAAACCTCCTCCTGAGATGTAGCATGCGCTTGTCTCTCAATTTCTACAAGGACAACCTCAAAACGCTAGTTCTATTAGAATCTAGCAAAGCCTCAGAAGTATGTGGTTGCTGTGGTTTGCCTCTGCAATGTCCCTCAAAGGCTTCGCTGACAACCTGTGGCATTACCAGGAGACAGTGAAACTTTGAAGAAGTAGAGCCCAAGAAAGAAAGTCTGGTCATTGCAAGCGTTCTCTTGCAACGGCTGTGGGGACTACAGTTCTGCCCTTTCTCTCCTCCGTTCATTCCAGCAGCCAGGAGGTAAAGCTGTCGACTGCCACATGGTTCCACTATCATGTCACAGGCCCCAAAGCAACAGAGATTGAATGTGTAATGAGACCTCTGGAATCGTAAGCCCAAATAAATAAACAAATGTGTTCTCCCATTAAGTTGGTTATCTCAGTTTCTTGCCATAGTCATGTAAAGTTGACTCTCATAGTGATGAATCAGTAGTGGGCAGAATGAATACAACACTGGTAGATGGGTTGATAAATTGATGGTTAAGTGGATTTGTTAGGACCTACCTTATCTTTATTAATAAAGCATTGATAACGGCAGAACCAGAGGTTAGACATTTAGTTGTACAGCAAGGAAGTTGTCCTCTAATTTGCTCAAGTAGAAGATCCCCCCATAGCATTGGTTTTACAGTAAGAACAGAAGTAAAATTTGTGTTCATCTCCATATACGTTGAAATGTAATTAAATAGATTTTACGATATTTAAATTGCATTTTAGCCACTTTAAATGAAATTAAAATTGAGTTTAATAATAAAAACCAAAATTTTCATGTAGTATGTTGTCCAAATGATTTATGGGAAGAGAAATGAAGACACATCTAAATATCCTGTAATGTGCACTGCGTATTTGTTCTTCCTTTCTTGTTCCTTCTGTAATACTTGAGTGCAGCAGTTAGGAAGTGGAATAATGAACTTGAAACACTGGCTCGAGAATCTATCTGCATTTCATACAACAGGAGTATGTGCAGAAAACATTGCCCCTAATATTTTGCAAAATGATAGGAGAAACGTTTACATTAATTTGTAAATGGGCATATACACAAATGTAATTTGTTTTACAAATTACATGACATCCCTCCACATCAACAAATAACTATAATATAGGTCTACAATTTCATATCTAAAACATTATGGACCACATGTGCTTTAAATTCAGAAATATCAAGACCGCTAATGCATGCTATGTATAGCATATGGAAACAACACTCCTATTTAACATTAATGTTCCACTTGTGAAAACAGGAGAATAGTCACCCTAAAAGGCACAACTAGATTCCACATAAAGTATTTTTTTCAGTTGTTGTTTGTCTGCTAAATGACTTTCCCACAAGTTTCTCAGCACCTGAATATCCAAACCTCTTGTCCTCAGAATTGCAGATGAGGGTCTGAGATGTCTTTCTATTGCTTCTTTTTTGCATGCATCATTAAAACTGCAAACTGCAGGGAAATGGCCATATATTAAACCACATAGAAGAGCTACTAAATATTCATCCATCCATTTGTTTGTCCTTAATTCCACCAATGTGACAACCTACAGAAAATAAGCGAGTTAGACTTCATGATACATTTGTGATATGGGCTGACAGAATTATGAAGAAGAGGAATTTTTTTTTCTAAAAGCCCTGTCCATGTTTTCTCCTTTGAAACAGATCTCCTGTAATCAGACTTTTCCCATCAAGATCATTTATTCCTAAATACCTGACAGCCACTTCCCAAATTACCACACAGAGGCTTATATTAATTATAAATGATTGGCCAATAGCTCAGGCTTGTTACTAACTAGCTCTTGCAACTTAAACCATTTCTATTAATCCTTGTACAGCCCCGAGGCCCATGGCCTTTACCTCTATCCCATTTTGTATATCTGACTCGTTCTCTGACTGGCTGGCGACTCCTCTCACTCAGCCTTTCCTCATCCCATCATTCTCAGTTTTGATTTCCTGCCTAACTTTATCTTGTTCATCTTTTGGCCAGTCAGCTTTTTTTGAACCAATCACAGAGACAAATCTTCACAGTGTACAAAAGGATTATTCACAGCAAGCTCTTCTTGCTGACACTAGCTCCCTGGAAACAGTGTCAGGTGAACACTGAAAAGAAGCAATTTCATATGCTCTCATCGGAATCCCAGTTATGCTAAAAGCCCAAACTTACAATGAGTGAAATGTGTAACTTTTCTTCATTTTAAAAAAGGTAATGGGGGTGGGAGGTTACCAGTAGTGAAAATAAGATAGTGGCACATGACAGCATTTGGAAGGTAGAGAGAGGCAAGAGGATTGGTAGTCAGAGCCAGCCTGGGCTAAATGAGCCCTTGTTACAGTCGACAAATGTGGCCCAGATACAGGTTGGGAAGCAGTTTCTTGTCACTTTCTGTCACAGATTCTAATTCCACTCATCATTGTGTTGAAAGACTCAGTGTGGCAGACTGAGATGAGGGGCTTGGCATCACTCAGATCACATTCCAGGGATGTTCCCACTTAAAGCCTCACACACCACAGTGCTTACCAAGAAGACTCTGAACCCAGGACCCAGGGCAAAGTAGCATGCTTGTGTAATAAGGTAGGCAGAGTCAGGGGACAAGTCTGGAAGGAGAAGTTTAAAATGTGAGCAGACTCTTTCCAGCCTTAATGCCTACTGAGGAGAGATTATAAATCATGTCAGTTGATAGCAAAGGCTAGGTCCGAAGAGGAGATAGACATACCACAGAGAAAAGATTGATCCACCTTGAGGGGTGACAGCCTGTGCAGCATTTGGGAGGGCAGTTTTTGCAATCCCACAGCCTGCACAGGGCAGGCATTCAGTAGTTAAGATCATCTCCTAGGACAACTGAACTGAGAGGCAGAAGAAAAGAGATCCTCAAGAACCTACCCTGGAGAAGGGGTGGAAGGAAGCGCAATCTGAGCATGTCCAGTACTGGCCACTTATTCTCCAGCTAGCAACACACACACACACACACACACACACACACACACACACACACACACACACCTGGGCAGTTCAGCCACTGGGCCCAGGTTAAGGGATGTAAACTGTTGGTCCTATGGCAATCCTCATGGGCTGTCTTCTGGCTCTGGTGGGCATGGAATAAACCTTCTGTACTAAAGCCACAGCTTCGGCTGAGGAACCTATGATAAAAAAAAAAAAAAAAAAAATGCCAGTTGCTAGGGTAATAGCAAACAATAAAATCTTCCCTCAACCTAGAAAACCTCTCCAAAAAGATAGCAGAGACAGAAACAAATCAGTTTAATTACTGAATAAACATGAAGTCAGGATGTGGGACACATGGTAGAAATGGAGAGACAATCACATGTTCCCTATATTACATAGGTCTCCAAATTAACCACCTCTCCTTATGTCAAAGGGCTAGACAGTACTGGGTGACACTTGGTAACTGTTAGTTTGCTTGGTTCAACCAGAAGAAAACAACCCTTTTCTGACTGGAGGCAGTTCTACAGTTTGGAGTGAGGCACTACAGAGGTGAGGCTGCACCTGCCCCACAGAGGCTGCAAGAGAGAGAATGGGTGCTGTCCCCCTTGATGTCTAAGTTTCAAAGAGACAGAGCCCAGGTCCTTGAGAAAGGCATTCCCCATTCATCAGACTCACAAAAGACCTATCTAGTTCTAAAAGGATATTCAGACATTTCAAAGAGAAAAAGAAAAGTACTTATAATTATGTTTCTAACATAAAAGGTTTAGGATAAGGGAGGGGAGGGAATCTCAAAACTTATTTTTGACAGGAAGAATTTACCATTTTTTTTTAAAAATATTATTTTTGCTTGTCCTCCCACATCTCACTGCTAGGTATTCAGACCCTGATCTGTCCCCCATCCCCTAACGCCCCTATCCCTAGGAGATTCTAATAGGCCTTTCAGAGTAGTGATTTTGAGCATGGCAGCCAACTGTGAGCTTTGCAGCCTTTCCTGGAGATTAATTAAAATGTGTTCTCAGAATTAGAATCTACCACAGAGGTGGCAGTTGGATTTACAGAAGCCCCCCCCCCCCCCGGGAGGCCACTGATGCTCCTTCAGGGCAAGAACTCACTGCCTAAGCTATAACATCCATCTTCCCAAGGAGATGCCTACCCAGCTGGGGAGATAGAACAACCCTCCACAAGCCACACAGATAAGAATAGTTTGAAGGAATTCTCTTCTAGTTTCTCAAATTTCTTTTTCACTCTTCAAAACAATTGGTCTGTTAGAATATTGTAATGGTTGTTTCTGCTACTTCTTTCTCTTCCAAGAGCTCATGGTCATCCATCCCCTTCTGTATGAAAAAGAAGGCAGGACCCTCAATCTTAAAATGGTGCTTTCTTCCCTAGTGGGGTGGTGTAGTATGTGCAGTGCAGATAATCCAAGAAGAAATAACTGCTGAAGGACAGAGCAGCCAAGCAATGGAACTCAACCAAGGAGTCCAGGTGACATCTCTCTCACCATGACATTAAACACCTGATCCTGTCTATCTCAGAGTTGGGGAATGAATCAACTATCCAACAAGGTGGTTTAGTGATTATTTGATCTGGGGACAAATAAAGTTAGATGTTTCTTGAATGAGATAACATCCTTCTTTTTGGCTGACTGTTGTGACAAAGAAGATTGGCTTTTACTAACTTTATTAGTTAGGGTTTCTATTGTTGTGAAGAGACACCATGACCACGGCAACTCTTATAAAGGAAAACATTTCATTGGCGTGGCTTGCTTATAGTTTCAGAAGTTTGGTCCATTATCATCATGACAGGGAGTATGGTGGGGTGCAGGCAGACATGCTGCTGGAGAAGGAGTAGGGAGTTCTACATCTGGATTGGCAAACAACAGGAAGAGAGTGAAACCCAGGGCCTGGCTTGAGCTAAAACCCTAGTTACACACTTCCTCTAACAAGACCACACCTCCAATAGTGCCATTTCCTATGAGTCTATGGGAGATTTTTTTTTTTTTAAGCTGAGGATCGAACCCAGGGCCTTGTGCTTGCTAGGCAAATGCTCTACCACTGAGCTAAATCCCCAACCTGGGAGATATTTTCATTCAAATCACCACACTAACCTTTGAGAAATTATGAACATTGTACAGAATTTGAATGAGTTAAACCCACACTTCCCACACTTGAAGAAAATATATAAATACACATATGCACATTTCTATTATGGCAGAAAATATTTTCTTTATACCTTGTAAACTTATAGTTCATTTGATGTGATTATTAATCATCATTGCCAACTTAATTGGACTTAAAATCACAATGTAAACATCTCTGGAGTATTTATAGAAAGGCATAATGGAGGAGAGAAGTCCTACCTTAAATGTGGACAGAGCCATCCCAGGGCTGGAGTCCTGTACTGTAACAAGGAGAAAGCTAGCTGAGGACCAGCATTCAGCTTTCTCTGCTCCTGACTTTAGATGATGGGCTGTTCCCTAAACTTTGAGTCCTTCTTCTTGTAAGTAGCTTTCCTTCAGTTATCTTTTCATAGCAACAAGAAAAGTAATTAATATACTTGCTCTTTGTCAAAATTTTAATGGTTGTGTTTTCTGTCTGTTGAGATGAGGTGCTGCTAGTGAGGAACCCACAGAATCCTGTCTCTTTCCCACTGTGTGGGCATTAGGTTCTTTCTTCTCTATCATTATGGATGGACTTCCTGTTTTCTAAGACACATGGCAAAATACTTTCAGAAACGTCTCAATCTCACTTGTGACATTCTATTTATTTGAAGAGTAACATGGACTAACCCACGAGGTCATTTCCTGAGCCAATGAGCCATGAATAAAGGAGTTAGCTAATATTTTATACAATATGTTTGAGGTTTTCAGTGTTTCCAATCACTGGACTTCATATTCATCCCTCTTTTCTCTTATATTGACATCTACCTAAGACCAATAGAAATCCACCAGTCCTTGAATAAATTAGGTTGATAGGCTCTTTCCCTGTAAGAGATCACATGCCAAGGAAACTATGAAATGTCTCATTGACAGGATACTGAGAGAGACTTACAGGTGTAGTGAAATATATCTGCAATTTGGGGTTTATTCTGGTTTGCTGAGTACAAGGATCAGGAGGTAACTATTAAGAATATGGCTTATTGCTCACAGTGTCCAAGAGGAAAGAATATGCTATGCCATGCCGTGCAGGGTCCAGGTAGGAATAACAAGGTTGTCCTTGAGTACAAGAGAGAGAAAAGGGAGGTGGGGGGAACTGGGAGCCTTGACTGGTTTGTCAAGGAAGGAATGGGCAAGGCAGAGTAAGCAAGCTGATTAGGTTAGGACAGGCCGGCTTGTCACAGTTCAGCAGGCAACTGGATACAAAGGCAAGCTGCAGGGTTCAGAGGCTGCATGCAATTGATGATGAGTGGCTCTTGGGCATATAGAGTAGACGGTTAGTATTTCCTAAAGGTTAAGTGGGCTTTAGATGGGCCAGATCGAATATCTAAGGCAAACTCAAGGTAGTTGTAGTCTGTTATTAATCAAGCAATGGACAGTTTTTTCCTGTCAGTAAAGCCTAAGATTTCCAAATATCACATACAGAAACTAGAAGCATAGCAAACAGAAGAGAATCTGACCTTGTATTGTAGAATGTCAATGGCTAAAGAAAAGTGGGCTTTGCCCAGCATAGGATGTTATGAGGAAGCAGGATGTCTTAAATGGATGTGAAAAAACAGATAGGGTACCTTACTTAATAAAGTTAACCTAGAAAGGGAGAGAACACATGAAGTGGTAATGGTCTTATTAGCTAGAAAAGACACATACTTGGCCACTGGTGTAGTTTGAACAAAATTCTTTGGATTTGGGCTTGATGGATTATTGTCCCTTATAAATGACTGTGAGTTATTTCTTTTATTTTATTTATTTTACATCCTGACTAGATTTTTCCCTCCCCCTCTCCTCCCAATCTTCCCACCCCCAATCCACTCCTCCTCTGTTTCTGTTCAGAAAAGGGCAGGCCTCCCAGGGGTATCAACAAAGAATAACATATCAAGTTGTGGCAAGACTAAGTACCTCCCCTTTTATTAAGGCCGGGCAAGGCAATCCAGTACGAGGAATAAGTTCCCAAGAGCCAGGCAAAGTGTTAGGGACAGCCCCTGCTACCACTGTTGGGAGTCCCACAAACTGTAGACCAAGCTACACAACTGTCACATATATGTAGAGGGCCTAGGTTGGTCCCATGCAGGCTCACTAGTTCAGATTCTGAGTTCCTATGAGCCAGGTTAGTTGTTTCTGTGGGTTTTCTTATGATGACTGTGACCTCCCTAGCTCATACAATCCTTCCTTCCTCTCTTCAGTAGGATTCCCTGAGCTCAGGCTACTGTTTTGACAGTGGGCCTCTGTATCTGTTTCCATCAGTTACTGGATGAAGGCTCTCTGAGGACAATTGGGGTGGTCACCAATATGATTATAGGAGATGGCCAGTTTAGGGGAGTCTTAGCTGGGGTCATCCTTATAGATTTGTGGGGGCTTGCCTTGCATCAGTCTTCTACCCGACCCCATAATGTCCCCCTTCCCAGTCACCTTTCAGTACTCTCCCCTTCCATCTACCATCTAACCAGAGCCCTCAAGTTCCCATCTCCACCCACCCCCAGTCCATGAGGAGATCTCTTCTATTTCTTCTTCCCCTTCCCACTTTGGGCCCCCCTTGTTACCTAGCCTCTCTGGTCTGTGGATTATAGCATAGTTACCCTTTATTTTACAGCTAATATCCACTTATGATTGAGTACGTATCATGTTTGTATTTCTGGATTTGGGTTACCTCACTCAGGATGATTTTCTCTAATTCCATCTATTTGCCTTCAGATTTCCTGATGTCATTGTTTTTAACAGCTTAGTAATACTCCACTGTGTAAAAGTACCACATTTTCTTTATATATTCTTCAGTTGAGGGACATCTAGGTTGTTTCCAAGTTCTGGCTATTACAAATAAATCTGCTATGAACGTAGTTGAGCAATTGTCTTTGTGGTATGATTGAGCATCCTTAGAATATATGCCTAAGAGTGGTATAACTGTGTCTTGAGGAATATGGATTCCCAATTTTCTGAGAAACTGCCCATATTGATTTTCAAAGTGGCTGTACAAGTTTGTACTCCCACCAGCAGTGGGGGAGTGCTCCCCTTGCTCCGTGTCCTCTCCTGCATAGGGTGTCATTTATGAGTTAGTTTGTTTTATTGTTTGTTCATGTTCTCAGCATGTCAGATGATGGCCTCTGTGAAATTATTTATGGACAGTAAGAATTTAGTGTCAGGAAGCTTATGGATACCAGAGGAACAGAGTTTGAAAGAGGAAGCAATCTGACTAAACTCACAAAGCCAAGAAGCAGTAGAGCCCTCACTCTGAGCAAGTCTTCAGTGCTGTGAACACTATGCTCCTCTTGGAAACTGTGTGTTTAGAAAGGGGGAAAGCAATGCTAAGAAAAGAGACATTGGCAAAGTGTGTTATTCAGCTTCCCACCTCTGTGTGAAAACTTGAGACAAATGAATATAAAGGAGAAAATGGTTATTTAGACTCAAGATTTCAGCCCAAGTGTCCTTGAATTCCATTGCTATGGGCCTGGGACAAAGCAGGACACTTCAGCTGGGACATGCAAAAGAATGAAGCTACTTTCTACATGGTGGCTGGGAAGTGAAAAGAGAAGGACCTGGGGTCAGAGACCCAATATTCTGCTCTTAGGCATGCCTCTAATGACTTACTTTACTCAACTAGACCCCACCCACTAACATTTCCACAGCCTCTCAAGAGCCAATATTTGTGATGCAAGCATTTAACATATGAGCTGTTGGGAGCTGGTCCAGATATAAAGCATAACCATATATAAACAGTCAAAATATATCTCTATGCTGCAAGCACATTTAAGAGGATCCATAAGCAATCCAACAATATAATGTTGTTCTGATAATATGGTTTTATTTGTGACAGAAGTGACAGTTTAAACACTTGAACCTAGAAAATCCCAACCGAGCTAGTGGATGTGACTCTGATATCCTAAGTAAGAACTGTGTCCATGAGGACCCCAAGGATTAAATCCCAAAAAAGTGGTTTAAATTGTACTAAAAAGGAACAATTTCTGCTAAAATATTTGGTTTCATATAAGCAGCTTATTTGCAACATATGGCACATTTGTGGTGTAAGCTGCATCAATTAAGACAATTCATGGAAGAAATCTCTTTTGGAAATGACTAAATCCTTAACCTAGCTAGCCCAAGATCTATTTCTAACCATGTATATTCTCAGATCTCCTGAGCTTGTTGCCAGAAAGACAAAGAAATGACTTTTGGAGGGTTTTTAAGGAATACAAAGAAGGTCAGCAGGTACTACTGTATATAGCAGGTATTACTTATGATTGATATGCTGACATCAGGAAACATTAATCAGGCTCATGTAAGAATGGAGTATTTCATACAAAATGGTCATACAATTTTTAACCTGTTTTTAATCACACTTGTCTTTTGAGTTCATAAGTTTTATTATGTCAGATGCTGGTACAACATGTTAAGACTAAATAGATATTTATTCTGTGTACTAATAAATCTTAAATAAGAGGTCAAGAAGCATTTGGCTAGGACACCAGTGCTACCATGTGAATGTTCACATAGTTTTACACAATGAATATGGAATATGAAAACAGGAGGAAATTATGCCATATTTAAAACTGTGCCACGTAAAATTTTGACAAATTCAGAATATGGTAAAAATACCAAGGCTATTGGCTCATAAACTGTATTTTGACAATAATTCAAAAATTTCCATTGGATTCAAACCAATTAACCTAGTAAGTAAAAAATTAGATACTAGAATTATGACTGTCAATATATGAATCTAAACCATACAGAGAAACAAATAAAAAAGGTTCATATAGATGATGGTTTCCTATTTAAAAAAGAAAAGGTAGGTTAAAAAAAAGTGGCCAGAACTACTGATGAGTTAAACAATAGAAAATTTAGGTGAGTGTACATGCACACATGTATACACACTTGCACACACGCACACACACATATGCACACACTTGCATACATATACATGCATACACACACATGCACATACACAAACACAGGACAGGAAGTATTGTTGTAAAAATCTAAAGTAAACTAACTAGATGAAAATGACAATGTTTGTAACAGTTTATATGTTCTCCCAAAATCAATTTTAAATATAAAAGTAGCAATTTGAAACCACAAGACTTAAAAACTAGGGCTATAAACATTTCTTATGTAAAATATCACCTGGCAAAAAATACTTACTTGTCCTTGTACTATCACCATAGCCCACTGACGATAGAAGCATCTAACCTAATTCTTCAAAGGAATGCCATGTTCAACACTAATTTAATAAGTTATATAAAGGGTAGGAAACCAACCCACATTAGATTCACAATTGCTTTTTTAAAGCAGTTTTATAGAGATTTAGCTGAAATATTTTTAAAAAAGCACACATTGGAAAATATTTAGAAGTACTAGTTGATGACTTGTGCATGAATATGTATACACAAGCATGAAAACGAGATAGCAAACATGCCCACAGTTCAAAGTTTCTTCGTGTGCCTTGGTTATTTTATTCTTCCCTCTGGCAGCCACTTGTCACTGTGGCTTATTTAGCATTTTCTATAGTTTTCTGTATCTTTAATCTTAAAGTATGTTTCCTGACATCTCTGAGTTCTGACGTCTTTAACTTAGCATGGTTATTTTAAGATTCATCCAAGGTGGTGTGGACATCAGTGGTTCACCCCTTCTTATTGCTGAGTAGTGTATTTCATTTATGGATAGCCTCAATTTGCTTATGAATTCTACACATTAAATGAACATTGGATTGTTTCCATTTCAGACCTATTGCTAATAAAAATTTGAGGAACGCTCATGTGTAAATACAATTATGAATATGTTTTCATTGTCACAGGTGAAGAAGTAGGGTGCAGAGCAGTGGCATAGGTTTAACTTTCTGTCTTCTTAAGGTCTCAGTATGTAGCCTTGGTTGGCCTAGAACTAGGTAGAAAACACTGTCCTCAAATTCAGAGAGTTCATCTGCCTCTGCTTCTGCCTCCTGAACACTGGGATCAAAGTTGTGCATCACCACAAAGATCACATTTGTGTGTATATTCATATTCTATATAGATAGATAATAGAATTCATTTTATTAGTATTTTATTTATCGAGGGTTTGTAATTACATTTCTTGCTTTCCCTTCCTCCCTCCAAACCTTCCCCTTTATACCCACAGGTAAGTGTAGTCTTTACTGCTCAACAAGGAAACTTCTCTTTGAAACAGAGGGAGATCACTATAGAAAACCACAACCAATCAAAATGCAGTGTTCTGGATCCCAATCCCAATGAATACATCTACAAAACACTCCTCTACCTAAGGCTCAGGGAACATCATAGAAGAGGGGCAGAATGTAAGAGCCAGAGGAACGGGGAGTGTGCTGAGAGACTGTGTCTCCTACTATCAGAAGCTACATCCATAGTCTCACCAACATGAATGCCCAAACATGAGCAGAACAAGGGCGCCACAATTTTACACCTCATCTTTCATTAAGTACATTCAAGGCCTGATTCCTCTACACATCATCATCATCCCTTGTGAAGACAGATGTTTTCAAACATGATTGTAGTAAGAGGTATGCAGTAGTTACCACTTCATGGTGTTCATTGTATTTTCTTCATGACTAATGATAATGAGTCATCATTTCATGTGCTTCCTTGCCATTTCTATTGACTTTTGTCATTTTTAATTGGATTGGTTTTCACGTATGAGAATTCTCTTCTTATTCTCCTGTAAGTCCTTTATTAGATATGCAGATATTTTCAATACTCCCCCAGATAAAGACTTCAGGTCTCAAAAAATGATCATAGGACTGTGAATATTTTTTTTATGTTAAGTATTACCTAACAAAGACATTTATTTATCTTTTCACTTCCTTGACAATATCTTCTAAGACAAGTTCTTAATTTGGATTAAATACAGTTTCTAACTGTTCTTTTGTGCAATGTGTTGTTGGTGTTACCTCTGAGAACTCTGTAAATCAGTGTCACAGAGATATCCTGTTTCAGAACGTGTCCAGTATTACCTTTAGGTTGGTGAGCCTTTAACACCATTCTGCCTGACAACAATTCTTAGATTAGCTTCCCTAGACCATTACCTCCATTCTCATGTCAGTGACAGCAATACTTCCTGGGTTCCCTTTTAGTTCTCCACAGCTTGGGCTTTTCTCCAGGCATCAATCTGGACCAATTTGGGGCTCATCTAGTTTCTATCTTCTGTTCTAAGAGACTGCATCTCCTTGCCTGCTGACTAAGACCTTGAGTGCAACATTTCATACATTTTAACTACTTCAGGCAGAGAAGTGAGTCCATGTCCCATGGTTTTCTTCTAACTGTAAGCAGGAATCCTGCAAACTCTTAGACTCTAGCAAACTGCCTTTCTTTAGTAGTGAATGTGCCACCTGAAGTTAGAACATATCATTCCATTCTTCTAAGATGTGTTCTTTGCTTATAAAGCCCAAGGCATTTAACAGCACATAATAACAATGGTTATCTATGTACTAAGCTAACTGACAAAAAAATAAGTCATTTAAAAACAATTCTATACAAAACATGTTGCCTATTCTTCAATAGATGGCCATATACCCACACAAATAGTGGCAACTCTAATTAGACTTAGCAGATTTTTTTTAAATGGCCATGAAATTGGGAGAGATGGTGGGAGGATGTCTGGTAGGATTTTCAAGGGAAGGTGGAGTAGTTATGGCATGAAATTCTCAAAGAATAAAAAATATGCAAAAATGGAGATTCTTCCTACTTTTGCAAGGGTACTATTTTTAAAGGCTTATTTTTATTGGTGTGTGTGTAGGGGGGTGTTATCTGAGTATATACCACATGTGCAGGTACCTGCCAAGGCTAAGAGACAGCATCAGGTCCAGTGAAGCTGGAGTTACAGGAAGTTGGTGGTAGGGGTTCTCTGGAAGAGTAATAAGAGTAACCTCTCCAGACCCTCTGGAGGATACTTTTACTTATTATAGAATGTCTAAAGTTATTATTTAAAAATAAAATTCCTACAGCCTGTCAGCTGACTTCTCACATTCTTCTATAAATGTCTTAAGGTTGGCTCCATAGCCTCTGAGATGAATCTATGTATTCTCTCATTTCAGTCCCTCCCAATGTGAACGAAGAACGGTGTCACTGAAACTTTCTGACACTAGGGATCAGTACTCTTGAGAAGACAGGAGACTCATTCTACAGTGTTGGTCTGTGTTGTGATGGCTAATCTTGGTTGTCAACTTGACTTTATCTGGAATCACCTAAAACCCAAGTTGTGGAGCATTTCTGTGAGGTAGTTTCCTAACCAGGTAATTTGAACAAGAAGACTCAGCTTAAATCTGGGCTATCCCTTCTGGTGGTTGTCCAGATAAAAGGGTAGGGAAAAAGAAAACGTTGCTTTTTGCCTACTTCTCACTCTCACTGGCAGGCCCGTCTGTCCTGTTGCTACAACATTTCTTCACTGAGATTATAATCAACTTCTTTGGGAGTCCAATGTAGATGAATGACCAACAGCTCTCCAGGAATCCCCCAGGCCACCAGTGCCAGATTGGGACTGATGAGACATCCAGCCCTGTGGACAAAGTAACTATTGGATTCTCTGCCTCTGCAGTGTGAGATGCCACTGCTGGACTACCAGGGTCACATCCTGTAAGCCATCTAATAACTCTCCTTTTAATATATGTATTACATACTTTAATATGTTTAATGAATTCATTCTAGCTGTTCTGTTTCCTTAGATAACTGACCACTGTACCTTGTAATGAACAAAACAAGCTGTTACTTGAAAAGAGGATGGATGAAAAAATACAGCAAGAAAACCAGGAAGGAATCCCCTGGTGTGAGGCCACAAAGGTCATCCTGTGTCTGGAGACCATCTGCTGTAAGGAGCAAACACTGAGCCACTAAAGTTTCTATATTCTGGTACTGAGTGGGACTAGAAAGACCATCTCTTTTTTCTCGGCATTTCCTTGATTTCTATTTCTTTACTTGATATTCTTTACATTTTCCATTTCCCTTTTGAAAACTGAATTCCTGAACCCACTATCTCTATCAAGTTTCACCCACTTAGGAGCAGGATCCCTAATATTCACAAGGAAACACCTACTTACACCTGTATTCTTTGACTAACAAATCCCAACTTATGTTTCACTAGCTCAGGGGGAACCCACGTCTTCTGTGCTTGGCACTGCACTACTGATGTGTTCCATCTGAGAGGGGAAAAAGTATCTGCCAAATGCATCTCTATCAACCTTGTAGTTCTTCAGATTAGAAACACTTATACATAAATGAGTTTGCCTTTAAAGAGGTGATCCAAGAACCTCCTTTACTAGTCACCTTGACCAAAGTGGTTGCTGGTGACCGTATTTTCTTATAAGCTCCAGGTTCTCTCTTCACACTGGTCAATAAACCAGCCAAAGGGTGAGGAAGCAGGACTGATGCTGTACCCAATTTAAGAGCAAGCAGCCTGCACTTCTCATTTTGTTGGACAGCAGGGCTGTGAAGTCTCCTGCCTGTATGAGCTCCCAGAGTCTCTATGCTGTGCCTCACCCCACCTGGGAAAGGAGCCTTCCCCTGGGATATGTGGAACGGGCTTCTGAGTTACTACTACTTCCCTTAACTGATTTTCACCTTCAAATAGTTATGTAAATATGACCCAAAATCCAATGGTTTCCTTCTTTAGTCAACAACAAAGTCGAGTTAGCCCTGTGTCTTTCCTATTTACACAGAACTATGTTTGACAACAACTGTGACTTTGTCTTTTTCTTTTTACAAACATGGTAAGGAACATTTTCATCTTCAGTGTTTTACCCAAAGATCGTACTGGAACGGTAAATTCAAGAATAAATATTCCACAGAGTTTTTACTTTGAAAAAGAGTAAAGAAAAACCAAAAATATATTTATAGTTGAGGGACTGGGAGTTAGGCAGACTTCCTGGTAGGCAGAGATAGAGAAGGGCCATGGTTAGCACAAAAAGATGGTGAGATTCCAGGATAGCTGGCTTCCTCCTTACCCCTCCTGAGGGAAGGTGAAAGGCTCACAGCTTAAACCAAAGGTCTTGTGGTCTTCTTCTCTGGGCAGTAGGGCTCCTGCCAAAGCGCCGACTCAATAAACACTATGCCAGATCAGGACACGTTTATTCAACAGTTCTGGACCATTCTGTCTTTCTGGCCAACCCTAAATTTAGAGAGAAAAACTTTCCAAGGACTTAAGATACCCCAGCTCTCCAGAAGAGTAGATTTTTCAGCTTCCCAAGTCACTCCCCACCAGCTCTGTGGAGGGACTTCCTGTGTCTGTTTCCTCACCCCCCCCCCACCCCAATAAATGTCTTTCTTCAGTTACTGACTCTGTCTTGCTGTCGGCTCTATTTGAGATTTCTCTGCTGTTACCTGCTGAGCTTAAGATATTTCTTTCCAAACAGTTCAGGCTATTCAATTGTCTCACTTATCCAGAAGGCCTGATCCAGCTGGGGGCTCCACAGCCTTTGGTTCATAATTCATGTGTTTCCATTCATTTGGCTATTTGTCCCTGTGCTTTTCCAATCTTGGTCTCAACAATTCACACTCCTACAGTCTCTCCTCTTTCTCGACAATTGGACTCCTGGAGCTCCACCTGGGGCCTGGCCGAGGATCTCTGAGCTGGCTGTTTGGAACCTTGGTCTTACACAGGGACACTTTGCTCAGCCTGGAAGGAGGGGACTGGACCTGCCTGTACTGAATCTACCAGGTTGAGCTGAATCCCCAGGGGAGTCTTGGCCCTGGAGGAGATGGGAATGGAGGGGAGGGGCGGAGGGGAACCCATGGCTGATGTGTAGAATTAAAACATAAATATAATAAATAACAAAAAAAGATATTTCTTTCATTTTAATTCTTTAACTGGCAAAGAAAAGGAAGCTGAGTGAGACCTCTACATGGTAACAGTAGTGTAAGCCCACCCCAGTGGGGATAAACGGCAGGATTGAAGGACCTCCCAAGCAACGCCCGAAGCCTTACCTTGCTCACACAGAATAAGGTCTCATGGTCCAGTGTGTGCCAGTCAAAGGCCAGTGCTGAGAAGCTTCTGGCTACTTGGCTCCATCAGCCATGCTTTTCTTTCTTTGTGCTCTCATTTCTTGCAGTCAGGTGGAGGAGACACAGAGGAGACATTGTATGTTGGTAAGTCACGAAGGCAGGCACATAAGAGAAGTAAAGGAACAGTACCGGACAGCACATTCAGGGAATGCAGCATACTGTCACTGGGACCCAAGTCTGGAAGGTCAAGTACACTAAAATTCCTCCGACCCAGGATGCAACCAGAAGGGAAAGTTTAAAGGAGGGAAGGACAGGGAAAAGAGAGTCAAACAATAGACATTCGGTAGTTTGCCTAAAAGAGGAAACATTAGGCTTCTCTTGGTGCCTGTTATCTCTTAATTTTCTTTATTAGCCATGGTGAGTTCTCCACAGTCCTAACCATGCTCCAGGCTAGTTTCTATCCGAGGAAATGACAACAGTTTGGAGACTCAACTCGACTGCTTCCTCATACCTCGAGCGTTTTTTTCAGAGAAAGAGTATTCAGGCCTGTAGGTGAAAAAATCCTAAGATTGAAAGCATTGCTTTAAAAAAAAAAATTAGAGAACATAAAATAGTAAACTAATACTCAAAATTCAAGTTTAGAAAAAATGGAGGTCAATAAAAATTAAAGAAATTAAGTTTCTAATGCACACAGGGACACTTTGCTCAGCCTGGAAGGAGGGGACTGGGCCTGCCTGTACTGAATCCACCAGGTTTAAATGAATCCCCAGGGGAGTCTTGGCCCTGGAGGAGATGGGAATGGAGGGGAGGGGCTGGAGGGAAGATGGGGGTGGGGGCGGGAGGGGAAGAGGACAGGGGAACCCATGGCTGATGTATAAAATTAAAACACAGATATAATAAATAAAAAAGATATCAAAAAAAGAATATAAAAAAGATAGTACACAAATATATAAAACAAAGGGAGCTTGATCATGAACTCTCTGAAATTAGAGATAAGGTTGATCCTGCTATAGCATAAAGGCTAGAATGCAGTACTTAGTAAATATTTATTGAGTAAATCTATATAAAATATTTTTAGCTGTAATAAAATATTTTGTCCTGGTAAAGAAAAAAAAAAAAAAAACAACTTGAGCTAAGAATACAAATATGGAAAGTCAAAGGGAAGGCAGAGGTTTGAACAAGGAGAAATGAAGAGGGGAACCACATCCACCATGGAGCCAGGAGGAGACCTTCACACTGTGTGCAAGACAGATAGAAAATGAATCTAAGGTGCTACTGTATTGGTCAGGGTTCTCCAGAGTAGCAGCGCGCACGCACACACACACACACACACACACACACACACGCACACACACACACGATTTATTCTAATGGTTTATAGGCTATGATCCCACTAATCCAGCAACGGCTGGCTATGAACAGAAAGGCCAAGAATACAAAAGTTGCTCAGCCCACAAGGCTAGATGTCTCAGCTGGTCTCCCCGATATGCTGGAATCCTGAAGAAGTAGGCAGTGTCTTCATCTCATAAGGTCTGCATCTTCCTACCTCAAATTAAGCAAAAAATCCTTCACTGGTGTGCCCTGGGTTTTGAATTTTAGGTAAGCCCAGATGCAGTCAAGTTGACAACCAAGCATAACTGTCACGGCTGCCAACATGGCAGAACACACCATAACCAAGCCAAACTAATACTAAAAAATTAGGGGAAAGAGGCACATAAAAGCTTCTAGGCGGGCCCTGAGAGTGGAGGTGGCTTCCTGTGGCTTATCTGCTTTGGGACCTTGCTCTAACACTTCTACTCTGTGAGCTTGGTAAGTTGACTTAACCTTTCTAGAGGCCATCTCCTACTTTACTATGGAATGGAAATAATAATCCATGCCTCCCAGAGCTGTGTAAGGATTAGAAGAAACTTTGAATGAACAATCCTTCACATAGTTCTGGCCATAGAAAAACCCTGGCAAATACCAGTTATTACACATATCACCCACACAGCTGGCCTGCAGCTGCCCTAAATAGCAAAAAGTCCCATTGGCAATGTAGTTTAGATATAGTCGGCCAAACGTGTCTGTTTGCATCAGAAATGGACACCCATCCTTTAGTGCCCACAAGTGGCCCCCAGCAGTCAGTACAAGTTAGGCTGATTCTTATGTCACTTTAACTTTCAACTGTGTCTTTGGGTCAACTCAAATGTTAAATGTTGGAAATATGCGTATAGACTAGTGAGCAATGATAATATCTAGTTAACACGACTGCCTTCTACAGAGAAGCTACGACACATGAGCACCATGTTAGTGCCGCTGTCCCCAGCTAAGTGCAAAGATGCTGTGTTCTAAACCACATGTTTCTAACTGTGGTTCAGCACCCCAGACAGTGTGGTGGCACTGAAGGAAGTGGGTGTGTGTGTGTAAAATATTTGGCAATGGTAGGTTTCTGAATGCTCAGTGGCCAAACATTAATTCAAATACATTCAATGAATCTGAGGTGTGCCTGGCAGCACTCAGCCGTGCTGTGTTGCGTGACTTTACTGCCGCCTGGGTTCTGAACGCACACCCTTTGAGCTCTGTAGTGCCCATGCCTTCATTTCAACTCACGTCACCTGGAATACCTTGGCACAGGTTGCAGAGCATTACATGTTAATGAATTACAGTGGGTTTTACTGTATATAAAGTTTTCTGTTCTGAGAGACGAGTCATGATTTAATTATAGAAATAGTGTATCTTTGGATTATATTGTGTTATGATACTTGAATTTTCAGACTGCTTCTTTGTAAAGTTATTAAATGAACTTTGGTTTGGATCATGGCAGTATTTCTACTGTTTATGAAATGGCCCTACCATACTGCCATTCTGTACTATGTATATATGCAAAGTGATAGTCTCAGCACTGACAATTAGAAAATCAAAATATTGATCAACCTTGAAAAACACCAAAGATGTTCCATATCCTGAAAACTCACATATTCAGCCAAGATGGTATCTTTATATAACCATTCATCTCAGTAAATTTGCTTTTATCTTTAATCAATGGTAAAATGATATGTATACAAAGGACTGTTATAAAATATTATCAGTGAATGTTTGACTCATATACCTGTATTTATATACTCAGGAGAAAAGGAACTAAACAGAAAAAGTTGAAGAATCTTGCTCTAAATACCCTCAAACTCATTTCCTTAAATTCTTTTCTCTCTTCCTTTATTGACTTAGTTTTCAAACTCATTAAAACTACTATAGGCAACCTGTGACACATGTTGGAGTTATTTGAAGGCCTTTAAAAAAAAATCAGAACTCAGACCGACCCCACTATGATACCCAGCAACAAAATCCAAAAAGTCCTGCCAATCACATCTGCTACCAGCTCTGGGTTGAAACAGAGAAAACAAAGAGTTGGTAGGCTTTGAGAGAACGGTAAGTCCTTCACTTTCATTTCCTTCTTCCCTTCTTCTTCTCTTCCTCTCTCCATCCTCCCACCCCGGCTTCCTTCTCACTCCTTCAATTTAACTGATCACTTTCGGCTTCCAGCTGATAAGAAAACTGTCCACTGTCATTAGGTCCTCCACAACACCCCCTCCTCTCCTCTTAGGAAACTGACTTTCAGATGCATATGCTTTGCTTCCAATGCAGCCTACTAACTCCTCCTAAAGCTAAGGTACTCAGACCAGGCTAGAAATAACCTAAAACCCTGGTGGGATTTCTGGTTACAGGAGGACAAATTATCTAGTACAGGTAAATGTGTCCTAAGCTTCATTTCTGAATGCACTTCTAGAAGCAGCCCTCACCTAGACCTAGACTTAACAGCCAAGGGAGTTGCGAGACAGCATCTATGGTCACATGTGGCAAGTTTGTCCTAGAATGAAGCTGATTCCAGGGAATTCAGAATGAGAGATACAAAAATCAGTCTTCATAACATCTCCAAAAGGTGAATCACTAAATTACACCAATCCTGAAACATATATCCTGCGGTTAGAGCCATAGAGTGGGTCAGTCAATTCCTTCTGTGATCTGAGGTTCTGAGCTATTTTTCCACTACTTGCAACCAAATGCACCTTATGAACACAATTCACATTTAAAAGGGAATACCTGCTTTTCAAATTACATCTGCAATGTTAGGGTGCTATAAATTACATACTAACTTTTCAATTCTTCTGTTATATTTGATAGTTGTTACCATACTAATAATTACTATTTGGCTTCAGGTTGTTTCAATACGAAATATGGTTAGCTACACCATCAGTATATTATGTTATTGTGGGGGAAGGTTTCCAGAAGATATTCCATAGACAGCAATTAGTATGGGGCTAATGTCAGATCACCAAGAAAAAGAACAGTCAAGTAAAACAGTACAACATATATAATAACACAATGGTTTTATTGATGGCAGAAGAAAAAATTTTCCTTCCACTTGTAAAGATATTTGCTCTATCGAACTTAGAATTTCCCCCTTGCTTTGTGTAGGTTGAATCTTTTCCCTAAACACTGCTTTTGCCTTTCTCCAAATATCATATCCAGCATGGTGAGTCTCATTTGAAGTGGAGAAAGTCTATGAATGGGCTTCCAGGATGTGTCAGTCAGCAGCTTCTTCCTTCACACACACAAAAAACCTTTAAAACAGAAGGAAAAAAAATAAAATTGGACCTCATAGTACCTCTTCTATACTTTATTAAGGCATAAACCTACTGTAACTTTTTTAAGAAGTGAATTGTTCATATAAATATCAGCAATCTCAAATAGAATAAATTAGACAAAACAACTTAGCTCATAAATGTAAGTCTCTATAAAAAGCAACGTTAAAACACCAAAATTGTGGCAGAGCAGTGGTCGTGGTGGTACACACTTTTAGTCTGAGCACTCAGGAGACAGAGGCAAGTAGATCTTGGAGTTTGAGGCCAGCCTGGTCTACAAAGTGAGTTCCAGGAAAGCCAGGGCTACACAAAGAAATCCTGTCTTGAAAAATCAAAACAAAAATGAAAAACCAAACAAACAAACAAAAAACTCACCAAAATTTATATATATGTGTATATGTATATATATATATACATACACACACACACAAACACATATATAATTTTTTAAGTATATCTCTGGAGCTGTTAGATCCTTTCTTACTAGGTATTGATTTCAGCAATTTGGATTAAGTGATAGCTCCTTGACAAAGGAAGTCTTAAACGAGAGGCAGCCAACCAAATCAGCTTTCCACCTCACCCTACCCACGTCAACATTTTCGTAGTAGATCTCTGAACTGGGTTAGTCCACCCAGGTCATTCATCATTTGCTTTGGTCTGTCATCTGTCCCCTCCCTCTACCTGTTCCCCACCTTAATTTTTTTTTTTTAAGTTTCATTTTTATTTATTTGCATGCACATGTATGCATGCATGAATGCACATATATGCACACATGTGCAATTGTCCTCGAAGGATACAATAGGGTGTTAGATCTTTCCAGCTGGAGTTACAGGTGCTGGGAGCCTCCCAACAGTGATATGGGAACTGAACTCAATCCTCTGTAAGAGCAAGCAGCAAGTGCTCTTAAGTGCTGCGCATCTCTCAGCACTAGGTACCATAGTATTGAAACCACAAACGTCAGTGATGACAAGAGCTGACATAAATAATAAGAGACATGTTGGGTTAGCTTTGCACATGAAAAAGTGCTGGGAAGGGATAGGTAATCCACCACTGCAAACATACAGCTCCAAGGTCTTCCAAGCAAGCAGACTCATGACTAGAAAACAGCTCTCACATGCTTCTTTTCTTTAATAAAAATAAGTGTGTATACATGATGGGGGACACATGTGTACTATGGCATACATGTGGATGTCAAGAGACAACTTTGTAGAGTACATTCTTTCCTTCCTTTATGTGGGTTCCAGAAACAGACTCAAGTGGCAAGTGCTTTACCCACTGAACCATCTTGCCAGCTTGAGCTTTGGATACTCATATTCTTGTATGATGCCAGTCCTGTTGGCATCACTGGCCAAAGCTATGTTCATAAAGATCATTTTCCTAACTCTGATATAAAAAAATTCTACAAAAAAAGCTATACAAGGTTGTCAAAAATAACCAACATTTATAAACATAGGTTTTACTAGCTAAAAATCGTGTTAAAACTAGACCTTAGAGAACAGTCATAGGATTTTCATGATATCTACAGGTAGCTATTCGTTTCAAGGTTTCTGGTTATAAACTCTGAAGATCATTCTTCCATTAAATAAGAAACTAAGACCAAAGTCCAGAATGGGTTTACAGTACATATTGCTGACACTCGTAACACTAGGGAGTTCCAGCTAATCTTACAATTTCTCTCTGTCCATAGCCAAACGTACAACTTGAACTACTCAAACAGTGAACAGACCAGGTCCTCTAACTCTACTTACAACCAACAGCAATATTCAAATTTAACTGAGATCTTCTTATTCTTACTCACAAGTTCACAACTATACCAAACACATCACATTAAAACGCCAGTTTGTAACAAAAGTATCAGTAAGCATCTGTAACACCCACTTTTGGTTCAGTCTACTGTAGCCACCAAGATCCACTTGCTAAGGATCACTGTGTGCATCTCTCCACCTTTCTCCTCTTCAGTATTCTGAGACTCCAGCCTACAGTGAATGCCCTGGCTGACCCTGTGAATTTATGTAGTTCCTAGGACCCCTGTCACATTATAACTTCTAGTGTCCAAAGTTTAGTCAGCTTTACTGTCAAAAGAGCTGCATATACACTCAGTTTTCTATATCCACTCACATTTCCAAACTGCATAGAACAATGACAGACAGTGTCTAGGAACTAGAATTTTGGAATTTGGGATTGTCTCTTCTCAAATACCAGATCTGATTTATCACCACTTTTCCTCACTCTTGGCTATCTGGATATCTTTCACTTCCCTATGACCGGCTTCACTCACTTGGCCCTGCCTCAAAGGTGTGTCCTCCTTTGATAGTCTGTGGTACTAGACCCAAGTGAGTTGGGCATGTCTCCACCCTGGAGAAGCAGGGAAATAGGGCTGAATAGAGTATTTACCAAAAAATGTTCTTGGAAAATAACATGCAAATCTATACCTAAAATTCTGTGTCACTTATGCCCCAGGAACATACCCAAAAAAAATGAATGAATTTTTAAAAATATATTTTTAGAAGTGATAAAAAATGCCTAAAGTATTTCTCACTATCCAAAGTTATTTTTGAGAAAAAAATCCTTTACCATATATAATTTAATATTTGTGGAACTTCAAATGGCTGACTACCAGTGTATCTTCTTATTGGATGTTTTAAGTTAGCAGAGACTTAAAGTAAATGAGAAGAAAAAGTAAGTGTTAAATTGTTAACAAGAACAGGAAGCATATGTATCTTACTGCTGAATATCCCATTCAAAATAGTTTCTCAGAGATATTTTATTCTACTTCATAGGCTTTGATAATATATTGTTGAATATTAAAATGCAAACTTAATTTTCCCCAGCCAACATTGCATGTCTTGCTCACTTTGAGTTAACGTTATGGTAAAGTAGTTTTTAAAATGATACACAATAAAATTGCCATCCAAAATTCCTTTATTTTTGATAGTAGGAATTTAAATTTTTAGTGTCACCTTTTTTTCCTGAAAACAATACAACCCAAACAAGTTTCCGGACCATGTGAAAGACTGACTTATTCATTTTATTTTGTTGCCGAATATTGAATCCAGAGCCTGTCATGTGCAAAGCATTCATGATCTCTCCAAGAGCTACACCCAGCATCCAAGATGAAAGTTTTAAGTTAGGGGGCATAAAAAGTAAGACTAGGACACTTAAGTTGATGAGGAAATACTGTGGATATTGCTCTGTGTAAATAAAGTTCTGATTGGCCAGTGGCCAGGCAGGAAGTATAGGCAGGACAAGAGAGAAGAGGATTCTGGGAAGTAGAAGGCTGGGGAGAGACACTGCCAGCCGCCACCATGAAAATCAACATGTAAAGACACTGGTAAGCCATGAGCCATGTGGCAAAGTATAGACTAACAGAAATGGGTTAATTTAAGATAGAAGAAGTAGATAACAAGCAGCCTGCCACGGCCATACAGTTTCTAAACAATGTAAGTTTCTGTGTGCTTTCTTGGTTGGGTCTGAGCAACTGTGGGACTGGCGGGTAAGAGAGATTTGTCCTGACTGGGCCAGGCAGGAAAACTCTAACTACAAGGAAATGTTTGCATTGTGCCATTTGATATGGTTAAGCCAGTTACCTCAAGGCCACGGTGCATAATGTATTTTTAAGCAGTGTACTCTTCTCTGGAGAAAAATTTCCATGAACCCGAACATATAAAATACATGAAAGAAACTCCTGGGAGGCTAAGAGGACTGGACCCCCCCATCTGGGCACACCTTAGCTTTCCCTGCCTTCTCCATTTCCAGCCTGTTGGATCCTGTCCTTTTCCATCAACCCAAAAGGCAGCTCCAAGAAACCTGACATCCTGCCGAAAACCTTTAGCTTCATTAAAACTGTTTTAAAGGATTTAAAATCCCCAGAAAGCTGGAAAAGGATTCTATTTTCATCCACTCTAAAGGGACATTTAATTGTAAGCTCAAGGAACTTCTTTTAAGAGTGTATACTCAATCTTCTACAGTGTGAAGTCCTTTAAAGCCTTGTGTAGACTTTGATTCTGCTTTAAAAAGAGAAAACAATCATGAGAACTGGTTCTTATATGCTACAGAAAAGTGCCCAGAGTCAAAGCAACTCCTCTTTGATCTGTGTATGGGTGAGGACTGTTTGCTTGACGGCCTTGTATTGAGTGCACAGATAATAAAAGGGAAAAGTGCTGCTCTGGCTGTGCGGATACTCAGAAGTCAATTAGCATTAGGCTTTGGCTTTAGGCAGTCTATCAGATATGAAGTTAAATGTTAAAAAGGAAAAATTCTGTATTTATATTAGAACAGTGGAAGTAGTTTCCAACACGACTAAGTTTTGGGAACTGAAGGAGACACAGCACAGGAACTGTTTTCAGGTGAAATATCAGGAGGGGCAAGTAGTTTAAATGTTTAATGACCTTTACTCAATATTAAAAGTATTACTTCAGCTTATATCAACATAAAGTTATTGAGATAACTGACTTTTTCCCCCTTTGAAATTTGTTCTCCACTCCCACTGACATCACACCTCAGTTCACACGACCTGCACCTCAAGGACTCAATAGCTAGTGCTGGTCACTGATCAGGGGGAAAATACAACCTAACTAAAAACATTAACAGAACAATGGCTAAAAACAGGAGATGAGAAGAGTTTCGGGAGTATTCTCATTAGTCTTGGAAGGCACTGGAGAAAATATACTAAGTCTGTAATATCTGTAGGATGATAAACACCCAGTGGGAAATTTATTTTAAGCTGCCCAAAAGTACCAGCATGATGGAGCAGAAACAAATGACAAGACAGGTCAATAACCAAAGACGGTGAAAGTATTTCCTTCCAAAAGCATATTAATAAATAAGGTCTTTGCCAAGTGTGTGGTGCCCAAGTCTAGTTTCTGAACCTCCTGACTTTGGGCTTTAGTGAAGATGATTTTCAGACAGCTGTTCTTTCTGAAACTAGTATGAACACTTCTAGATAAACAGCAAACTGCCTCCACATCACATTTCAGTAAGCAGTCATGGTGTTTTTCTCTGACTTTGGATGGTACATGGCAAACATCCCCTCTTTGTTAAATAAGCTAAACTGTAGGATAAAAAGCACTCAGGAATGAGGTCTGTTCTCTCAGCGTTCTGAATCCTAGCGCTATGTCTTCACATCTGAGTACACAATGAGACAACTGCAGAAATCAAGGAAGAGAGAAGGGATGGGGGCTGGCAGGTTTAGGAAGTACACAGGAGGAGTTGGAGCAGGGAGATAAAGGGGGAATACTATAAACACAGTACTCAGCTCTATCTGAACTGGTCCCCAGTTAGTGACCTTCTTGAAGGGGGTGTGTCACTAAAAGTGAGTTTTGAGATTTTCAAAACCCAGTCAAAGGCCTGGCCAGTCTTCCTTTCTCTGACTGCAACTTGTGTTAAGAGGTGTGAATGCTCAGGTACTATTCCATCATCATGCCTGCCTGCTGCCATGCCCCCCATGATGATCACAGACTAAGCCTTGGGACTATAAGCAAGTCCCCAATTAAATGCTTCTTTTATGAACTGCCTTGGTCATGGTGTCTCTTTACATCAGTAGAACAGTAACTAAGACAGTAAGTGTGGAGCAAAGGATTTCTTGAAGCATTTGTGAGGGGAAAAGTGTTGTAGATTATCATTTTTAAGGTGTGTTACTTTTAAGTTGCATTTGCTTAACTCTGTGAAGCTGTGTTACTGTGCCTGTCTAAAACACCTGATGGGCTAATAAAGAACTGAACAGCCAATAGTGAGGCAGGAGAGAGAAATAGGCTTGCAGGCAAGGAGGATACATAGAAGAAATCTGGGAGAGAAGAAGGACCAAGAGAAGGAAGAAAAGAAGGGGCTAGCTATGCAGCCAGCCATGGAGTAGGAGTGAAAATAAGAATTACAGAAGAGAAAGGTAAAAGTCCAGAGACAAAAGGTGGATGGGAGAATTTAAAGTTAAGAAAAGCTGGCAAGAAACAAGCCAAGCTAAGGCCAGACATTTATAATTAAGAATAAATCTAAGATCCCCCTCTTCCCTCCTCCTGTCCCCCAGCCTCCCCCTCCAAGCCCATCCCCCATTCCCTCCTACAAGAAGGTGAGGCCTCCCATGGGGAGGTACATTTAGTAAAGGCAGGTCCAAGCACCGCCCCCTGCCTCAAGGCTATATGAGGTGTGCCATCATAGGTAGTGGATTCCAAAAAGCCTGTTCATGCACCAGGGATGGATTTGATCGGTAAGTAAAATGAATAAAAAATTTCTTAAAAAAAAAAAAAAAAACATCTCTGTGTGTGATTTATTTGGGAGCTAGGTGGTGGCCACCCAAAGAAGTAAGGACCAACAACAGAAAAGGCTAGTGGAAAAGTGGCAAACCATAATGTCAACTGAAGGCTGCATCACATGATGAAACATCAACAGCTGAGTTTTTACTGAACACAAATTACATCTTCCTTTTTATGAAAACAACCATACCATGTCAATTTTACCTTTTCACATTAGTTCCGAGCCCGAGGAGGTTGGTAAAACTGCTGTGTTGGCCGAGTGGATCGCCGTGGCTGGCCATCACCTCCTCTACGGAACTCAATGGTGTGATCATAGGTGCCTTCTTCTTCCTATTTGCAAAGAATAAGGATTTAGTGTGTTTAAAGTAGTTCTAACTTTCCTAAGTTAAATATGGTCTATAGTCTTCATGTTAATATACCTCCTTAAGCTGTCAACAGAGAGGTGAGGGTAAAGAGGGAGAGACAGGTATTAAAGGAAACACTGTCCAAATAATAGCATGACTGTCACATCAAAAGATGAATGTGAGGAACACAGAATATCAAATATAATTTTCTTGACTTTTTGGACTTCTGAATATATTTTGGGTGTTCATTACAGAAAGGAGTCTTGGTAAGATACCTAAAAGGGGTTGAAGAGCCAGAGAACAACCAACTATCCACCTTCATTTGATGAAATCTTCAACATTAAGAACCTTACATCTACAGACAGAGAAAATAATAAATTGGAATGAAGGTGGGGTTATGCAATTTAAATATACAAAAAGCTTCATGCAAGAGAGAGCATAGTAAAGCATTTATTCCATTCCCTGCCTTACTGTGAGGGTAGATAGATCTACTAATTCAAGGAAGAGCACAAGGAAATTAGGAGACTGATTAAAGGGTGAGCAGGGAAAGTGTAGTTCATTGTAACATCTGCAAAGGACTTAAAGGCAACAAAATAGAGCCAGAAAACACACGGTTTCTTACTGAGTGCTGCCACCCTAGGGTTGCTTTTTTTTTTTTTTGACTCTTAAAACTTAATTCAGCTATGAATTAGGTATTCTATCCAAAATGGAAAGAAACTGGCTCTCAGTTTTATTTATGCAAGAAACAGCATCTATTTTTACTGAGTAGAGTTTAAATTCCAACTAAATTATCAGAGTACAATAATTTGCATGATTTTGGAAATTTATTCTTTCTCCCTCCTCCTCATGTTATGAAATATTTTTCTCCAACCTTTTCTTTGACTCTAATAATAGCATAGGAAATTATAAGAAAGCCAGAGTTACACTCTTTGAATTTTTACATAGCCAACTATTGCACTGTTACCTGATGCAAACAGAAAGATGCTAAGCCGTTCTGACTAAAGAAATCCTATTATTTAACAGTGACAGTATTAGGCATGAACCTTCTTCTCATTACTAGGTAGTCTCCACGGTATTCAAAAAAAAGCACCATACTGTACACTTTTTACAAAGGATACTGAAGTCTAAGAACTGAAAGATCTAAGACAACTAAGACAGATTTAGTTTGGATTCACACACTGCTGTTTAAATCTGTGTCTCCATCTTTTTGGAGAAAAATGTCTGATAAGCTAGCCTTTCCCCAAACCCCTTTCAAAGGTCAATCTCTAACTTTCTAGTGGTCTCAGATCTGGAACTCAGCACAGCAATTAAAATGCAGGAAGAAAAGTCAAAAAGTTCCTGGGAAAGAACAGAGCTATCATTTTATTATTCTGGTCACTGTTCTGAATGATGATTATCAAATATTACTGCAAATTTGAAAAGGAGATATACTTAATTTTATGACAAATGACAACACTTAAGGCTTTGCATATTAACTGGAAAGGATGAAAATATATCTGGTACTTTAGGAGAGGAAGTAATTATTGCAGGAATCGGAATAGAATGTTAATTTTCTCTCCACCCAGCTGCATAACTGGCTGGAGAACATCTGAAAAGTCCTTGCTTTACAATGAAACAATGTCAGAAGTTGGACACTGTACGTGCTGAGCAATTGCCTAATAAAAATGATATTGCTATTTAAAAAGCTTTCTCAACTGGGCTTAAAAGATTCTGACTGTACTCACCAGAGCCAATTAGTGTTAGAGAGATGACCAACCATGAAAATTCTTTCACATAATTTGATGTCTTCACAATTTTTTTTTATACAAAGTGGCAGTCAAAAACTGAGATTCTGATAGCTTACTTTTCAATTACTGTCAAAGGCACAATCTTTGCTTTTATTAAGTTTTAAATTCCTCCTGCAGTGCAGCTGAGGGCAGACATTGTTTATATGCAATACTCACTACAGTCTGCAGGAGGAAAGTTGAGTGCTGACTGCATCCCCATCCGCTTTATACAGCATACAGTTTAAGCGAAGAGATGAAGAGTTTGACCTGTCTTTAATGAAATATACATGTTGCCCTAGGCTATCTTCTTCCTTTAGGTTTTAAAACTCTATTACAAATGGAAAATTTAAAAAAATTAGTTTCATAGTTAATAAGCAACCAAAGTAACAATAACAACCTGGGAATGCATTACAGCCAGGAGCATCCTGGAAGGCCATCTAGTCCATGCACCTGGATTTGATGGATACATCTGTCAACCTAAACCTAGAGAGATAAAGTAATTTTCCAAAGCCACAGAGCTCAATACAAGAAGTTCTCAGGGGAACTGTTTTAGTTCCAACTCTCAGCAAAGTTCTTTATAAGACTTGGAATAACTTCCATGTGATAGAAACACTCAATGTGATCTTCAACCAAACTTTTGAGATTTCATACTACTTTATTAGTTCTTAGAACTCTAACTTTTGCTCGCTTCAGCTATGTTATCAAATAAAGTCTAGTTTCAAATAACGAATCTTCAGACTCAGCCCCTTTTCATGTTTATATTCACTAGGCCACTGAAACCTTTCATGAGCAGGTACACACTCACATATCCACCACCCCCATCCGCCCACAAAAACCTGGTTAGTCTGACAAGCACAAATCAAATAGTATTTTGAAGCAAAGCGAAATAACCAACACAAAGATGATAATAATAACATCAACAATGAAAAATTTTGAAAATTTACAACTAAATCTTTTCTGCATATTGTCTTTGGCCTCTTACTATATTTGGAGAACACACATCCAACTACATATGTTACATGTGTTCCATCTGCAAGTGAGCTGCTCTATGAAACTTAGGAATAAACTGGTCACTTGAAACCCACAGGTAATGGTTGGAAGCATGCTTATATCATGTGGTCTCTGTTCCAGGAACACTGGGTGAAATATGAAGCATGTCAGGGAGGAAGTGGAGAGCATGGATGCTTGCTAGAAGCTGCTTTGTCTTCCTGTACAGCAGAAGACACTGGCACTTGAGTGAACAGACAGCCCACAGTATGGGTAGACATCAGACAGAGAGTTAGTACCTAGAATATAAAAGATTCTAAAAATAAAATGTCAAAAAAATTAAAAATTAAAAAATGAGGTTTACATGGACCTAGAGTTCTCAAAAGATAAAACACAAACAGCTGAGAAACATTTTTTTTTTTAATGTTCAACATTCTGAACCATCAGGGACATGCATATAAAATTACTTTTATCTTACTCCAGTAAGAACAGCTAAGAGCCAAAGAAATAAATGTGAAATGCTGGTACGGATGTAGGGAAGCACACTCATTCACTGCTGGTGGAAGTACAAACTGCTATAGCCACTATGCTAATCAGTACGGAGTTTCTTCAAAAAAGCTGAAACTATACCTACCACAGCATCTAGCTATGCCATTCTTAGCAATACAGCAAGGGACTCTATTGTACCCTATTAGAGAGATACATGCTCATCCATGTTCATTGCTGCTCTATTCACAACAGCCTGGAAACTATATGCCCATCAATTGATGAATGGATAACAAAAATGTTTCATATTTACACAGTGGAATACTACTTAGCTATTAAGAAAAACAAAATTATGAAATCCACAAGTAAATGGATGGAGCCTGAAACAATCATCCTGAGTGAGAGTACCCAGATCCAGAAAGACAAATGTTTCATGTTTTCTCTCATTTGTGGATGCTAGCTCTGAATCTTTAGGTACGTTTTTCATTAGGAATACCCATAGAGCTCAGGAAATAAATAAGGGTCCATGGGCAGAAAAAATACACTAGTATAAAGGGTTAAAAGAAAATTATGGAACAGAAAGGGGTAAACTGTGGTGGAGGAAGGGTAGAAGAAGGAAATTGGGAGGGATAAGTAGTAGTAAAGACTTCTAAAAAAAGTCATAGTATGGAAACCCACTACTACAGAAGCTTCCTAAAATATATCTATCCACATACATTTAAAAGACTGAAATAAAGTTGTGCTGCAATGGGAGAAATAATGGCCCTACCAGACACAAGCTAACAAATAAAAGCCCAGTGCCAGAAATTTGAATTATTTCTTTTGGAGTCCTTGGCCAGTGAGGTCCCAAAGACCACCAAACATTGTAGGCTATTGCCAATGTTCTTGGTTACCCTCCAGAACTTCATGGTAAGATCCAACTGCTGAAGACATCACATACTTGAATCACAGAACATGGAAAAAAAAAATCAAGCTAATAGTTATTCGAAGATTTTTCAATGGATTTAATAGATAATATACTTAACAATCATTGAAATTTAGGCTATTATAAATAATGTTAATGAGTACACATCTCTTGTAGTAACTACGGGCAGATTTTCTGTTTTTATATTGTTACCAATTTAGAGGATAAATGTCATGTTCCCTTTTTCCGATGAAATCTTATGTTAATGTCAGGATAAGATGGGTGGGCTCAGGTTAGAATGGGTGGCTGTGCCTTGGGTGGAATAAACAGTACCCCTGGCTTTCTCTTTCTCAGTGCTACCTGGCTTTGGAACCTTGTGAGGCACAAACATTACAAACTTAAATCGCTTTGACTTCGGCCATACTCTACACACTACAAGATGGAGCACGTGGCTAACATAAGGAAGGACAGAGCTGCAGTACCATTTCTAACTGTTCACCATGAAGAGAACCTATGCCCTGCAAATTGCCTCAGTTGTTAAAAAGAACTCACCTTGTGCAGCTAGGTAGAAAAGACCCTTAGGCTCAACAACATTTAATATTTACAATAATGATTTGAGTTACTTCATCTCACTATTTTCTAGAAGAAACTAATGCTCAGAAGAATTTGCTCCACAGTATTTAGTACCAATGTTTCAGTAAGACGACTCAACGACACAATCTAGATGTCTTTCTTTGGAGTAATGTGGGTGGTGTTTTATTAATATTTCTTGGATAGTTTTCCTTTAATTTTTCCAGTAGCTTAATTTTTCTAAGATCCCTTTTTCAGCTTTACTAAGGTACATTTGAAAAATGAGTTATACATATTTAAAATCTACATTGACATAGAACACATATGTCTACATTGTGAAGTGACCACAAGCCAGTCACCACACCCATCACCTCAAATGATTACCATGTTCTTGCTGGCTTTGTTCCTGGTTTTCTCTTGGGTGGACACCGAGGAACCACTCCTTCAGCACAGCGCTAATATATAACACAAGAGTGTTAACTGTCCTTGCAAGCCATACAGTGCCAGGACTCTGTCATCTTGCACAACTAAACTTTGTCCCCTTTGAACACCTCCTCATTTAACCTAGCCCTTGTTCCTGGGAACCACCATCTTACTCATGGTTTCTTTTAATTAAATTTGACTCTATTAGGTCCTCTCTAAGAATGAAATCACATAGTCCCATTTTACATAGCATAATTAATTTTTTAATTATATCTGCCTGGATGTAGATATATGACCATGTGAGTGCAGATTCCCAGAGTCCAGGAAAGGTATTAATTAGATCCCCTGGAACTGGAGACACAGGTGATTATGAGACACTTGATGTGGGTGATGGGAAGGGCAATCAGTACATCTTAACTGCTGAGGCTACAATCAAATCTTCCCTTTGTAGAGCAAGAACAGTAGGAGCTCCTACTCTGCAAGCATTTCTCTAGGCCTGAGCATAATGTCTTAAGGTCCCATGTTGCATGACTGTACAGATGGCTTCAGCACAATCATCAATTAATGGTCATTATCTTTGTTGAAATGCTATAGCTAAATTAAATATTTATCACTTGCAAAAGGGGAAAAGCATCTTTCTAAAACCAACTGTCTTAACAGGTTACAGACTTTCCAGAAATCCAAACAGGAAGTGTATACTACTCTAAGGACATCAGCCTGCTCAAAGCTTTCTATTTGAGGTTCTGCATCACAGCAGGATACTAAGGAGCTCCATCTCTTTAACCAGGTCTGAATCTTGGTAGAGTCCATCATGTCCTAGATACACTTCTTCAATTTTCCTACCTTGTTTTCAGGTAGGAAACAGTAATGATGCCACTGTTAAGAATTATGAGAAAAGAGCCTGGTGGTGGTGGCGCATGCCTTTAATCCCAGCATTCGGGAGGCAGAGCCAGGTGGATCTCTGTGAGTTCGAGGCCAGCCTGGGCTACCAAGTGAGTTCCAGGAAAGGCACAAAGCTACACAGGGAAACCCTGTCTCAACAGACCAAAAAAAAAAAAAGAATTATGAGAAAAGAAAGATTTCAACAAATAGGCAATCCATTTGACATGAATCTAAACCAAATGACTATAAATAAAATTACATGCTTCCTTCAACTAAACTATTTAGATTCAAGTATTTTGCTGAAAAGTGGGAACTTAACTCTTTACAGTACTACTCCAATTGCAGCATGTAGATAAAGGAGAAAAGGTAAGCCAATGTGATGAAAACCAAAACCAAACCAAAACTGTCACCAAACTATTTCAGAGGTTCAAAAGCTACAAAGAAAAATGAGTAACTTCAGGGGCTGGAGGGATGACTCAGTGGTTAAGAGCACTAGCTGTTCTTCCAGAGGACCCAAGTTCAATTCCCAGCACCCATACAGCAGCTCACAACTGTGTGTAACTCCAGTTACAGGGGATCTTATACCTTCACACTAATGCACATAAAGTTAAATAAATTTTTAAAAATCATTTGTGTAATTAACAAATTTAAAGCTGCACAAAAACCTAAAAACCTATCATTATAACTTATTCTATTATCATTTTTCCTTTCTTTGGAAGGCAGTCATTCTCATGTAGAGAGAAAAAGAACAAGAAGAAAGAGGGAAGAAATTAGCAAAAGGGCATCTGAAATGATCATCAACAGTTACAGGCAGTATCTTACAAAATCTTAGTACTTGGAGATGAAATTAAAAATGAAGTCCCACAACTAACCTCTTTGAACACCTTGCCTTTAGTGTGTCTCCTAAAATTTTAACAAATGCTACCGTCAGAAGAAGGAGGGAGTTGAAACAGTATTTAGGAGTAGAAGGATAGTAGTAATGGTTACTGAGAAGAAAATATGCTTACCTATGTCCATAGATAAGTGTTAAGGTAAATGTTTATAGTGTATGTGTGCAAGAGCAATGTATTCTAAATATGCTAGCTGAACACATAGTCTGGAATATTTTACAGTTATGCTCAATATAATTAAATACATAGTGTTCTATATACATAACATTAAACATATAATTTACGAACTTTAAAATTTTTTATAATATACATAAATTTTTATACTTTATAAAGTATATAAGTTAGATTACAAGTGACAAAATCCTATTTCACTCCTATAATTTATGTTAATTTTATAACTTACAATAGTAGGCAAATATAACAGAACTTAAGATTGTGGATATCGCTCTGTGTAAATAAAGTTCTGATTGGCCAGTGGCCAGGCAGGAAGTATAGGCGGGACAAGAAAGAAGAGAATTCTGGGAGTAAAAGGTTGGAGGGAGACACCGCCTACCGCCACCATGAAAAGCAACATGTAAAGACACTGGTAAGCCACAAGCCATGTGGCAAAGTATAGACTAACAGAAATGGGTTAATTTAAGATAGAAAAGGTAGATAACAAGCAGCCTGCCACGGCCATACAGTTTGTAAACAATGTAAGTTTCTGTGTGCTTTCTTGGTTGGGTCTGAGCAACTGTGGGACTGGCGGGTAAGAGAGATTTGTCCTGACTGGGCCAGGCAGGAAAACTCTAACTACATAAGATAATAAAACAAATTCTTTGTCTGAAAGCAGTAATTACTGGCTTTCATTGTAAAAGTCAGCTCAATGCAATTTTTTTAAGAGACCAACTAAAACAGATACATATGGTATGCTACAGGTACTTGAATGCAGATTTTAAAAAACTGAATCAGAAAAACAACACTCCTTTGTCTAGTTGATAGGTCACATCACTGCTTTTGAAATATAGGAAAAATTGAGGTAGGCAAGGGAGATTTGATGGGAAATGCTTCACACGATTATCAATATCATATGACAGAGAAGTGAAATAATTTCCTGATGTTTTCACTTCTTTTTTAAGAATGAAGGAAGTTAACAGACAGGTAAAATAAAAAATGTAACCTTAAAGCAGATCAACCTCAAGTATCATGCCAAAGTCATGCCCAAATATACACACAACAATGTGTGCACAGCAAACCATAATTATTTCTCCTGAGTAAAACAAATAAAAACCTATGTTGAACAACACTCAAAGTCAGTCCAGGTACTAAGGCTGCAGTGTGAGGATGTGAAGTGTGCTCAGGAGCACAGTCCAGCTTTGCAGCACAGCCTTTCCTCACCACAGGAATGTAGGTGGTGCCTACTTCACATTGTGTGTGCATCCTGACAGTCCTGCCTTTTCTACTACAAAGGAAGGCTGCACTTTTACAAGTGCTGACTGACTTTTCTAGCTGGGTCTGTTTCTTCCTCCATATATCAGACTAGGCTGTGCAAGACAAAGGATATACCTTTCCTCATTCTTTCACCAAGAGTCACTTGTCAAATGTCACTGTTTCTAGAATCTCCATTACCGTGAATAGTTTCTTTTACAATGCAGTATTGACTTTCTATATAACCTGTACTCTGGATGTTATTACAAGTATGACTTGCCTAGAATAGAATACTATGACATATCTCTCAGGAAGAAAGTCCTCTCTTCTCCTTGAATATGTACATATATACGAGGTAGTTGCTTTAAAGCTTTTATCAGTTGCTCAAACAGTTTACTCACTCTATACTTGAAACTGAGTGAAATCCTTACAACAGACTCCCAAATCTAATTCATTACCTATTTGAAGAGGGTTCTTTTCCAAATGCATGCATAAAGCTCTACATTAAACACAGCTGATGTCTGTGCAGTAGAAATAACCCTATTTTGGCACAATATTCTCACTGGTGTATTATGAAATAATCGTGCAACAACAGATCGTATAGCCACTTGGTAATTTGTTGCTTTCATTTTGCAGAATGGGTGGACTGCACCAAAGAGGAACTTCCAGATGGGTAGTTACAATACAGCTGAACCCTGAAAACAGTTTACAGTGCATTCAGAAACTAATAAGATGCTACAGCATAAGAGTAAATAAACTCTTACAGCCATTGACAGTACAGAAAGGAAGAGGTGGGCTGATTTTCTACCCTTAGGAAACTCCTGCCTGCCCTTGAGAAACATCAGCTAATACTTCTACCAACACTCATCTTCATTTCTGAACTTAAATAAAAACTTCCTCCTGTTTTTGATCTTTTAGAGAAATAAGGAAACTCAGTTGACTCTTAGTGAAAACTAACACTGGTTGAAAGACATCTTTCAGACAAATTTATCAAAATATAAGCTTAGCATTATAATGAACATATATATATATGTATATATACATATATATATGATCACACATATATTTCATTAAATTCACATACAAGTTCTTTGATGAGTGAATATCATTTAATCCTATTCAGAGGTCAACTGTGAGATTGTAGTTTCAGAAAGTGTCAAATCTAAGTATCAGTCCTTCAGTTTAGTAGTGCAAAGATTTTAGACAAGTTAGTTAATGGCTCAGAGCCTATACCAACTTTTCTAGTGTGTCAAGTGGGAATACTGATATTTACTTCATAAGGTTTCAATATCTATTAAATTAATTAATGTATGTCAAGAGTTATGCTGGGCGAAACGGGAACAGAAAGTGTTCCAATGGCAGCCATTTAAAGAGAAGAAATTCTAGCCCTCACAGTTTAACCACTAGGCCAAATTTACGTCAATAAATCAACAGTTTGTCATTGTTCTAGTATATATATTTTAACTCATTATGCTTAAGTTTATACATTTTCCCACTTGATTTCAAACTGTTAAATATGTGGGAAGTTTTTTAAAAATGTCTTTCCTACTATAGGGAATTTTCTTGGTCAATTTGACAGATCACTAAAAAGAGAAAAAATATCAAAAAGATTTTTTTCAATAGTAAAAGAGAGACAGTTATTCCCTTCAACTTAGAAGAGTGAAGATTAGCATCCACTATCACCTAATACAACAAGACAAATACATTCTGCTACCACTTGCTTTTTTGGTTTATTGAAATCCAGGAGGCATGCTTTAACCACCTGTAACTCCACATCCAAAATGTCTGAGATGTTCAACATAAGCTGGGAGGTGTTATTATAGTCTTTGCTCACCATCTTATGCAAAGAAAGAATCAAATACAAATGTGGTCGTATTTTAACATTATGTTCTTGTTGTCATCTATAAATGAAAACATTTTCCCTTTGTCATCCAGCCACACCAGGACCAACAACAGTAAGAACATGTTAGGAAAGCATGACGTCTCTGGATTCTCTTGGATTTCATCTAAAAGTAGAAAGATAAACCAATCACTTGCATTTATGTGTGTGGGTGCTTTGCCTGTATGTACTATGTGTACTACACATGTTCAGTGTCTGTGGAGGCCAGAAGATGGCATCAAAGCCCCTGGAACGGGAGTTGCAGATGGTTGAGAGCCACTGTGTAGTTCTGGGATTTGAACCTGGGTCCTCTGGAAGAGCAGTTAGTGATATTAACCACTGAGCCATCTCTCTAGCTTGCAACCAATTTTTTGGTTTTGTTTTCACTTCATCTATAAACAAAGGTCTTTTTTCCTTTGTGTAATTTAGAATCCCTCCTCAAAAGATCATAAGTTATATGTATTAAAAAGTACAAGTAAATAGGCAGATGTGATAATAAATGTTTGTAATCCCAGCATCTAGGAGACAGAGGCAGGAGGATCAAGAATTCACGGCCATCCATAACTACAGAGCAAGTCTGAGGCCACTCTGGGCTAGTGAGACTCTGCCTCAAAATAAGTAAGTAAATAAATAAATATGAAAAAGAACTATTAAAAGCATAGCAAATAGGTCATCTGGATTAGAGGGAAGAAACAGCCAGCTATTGGTGATGGTGTCTAAATCACAAGGCAGTCTGCAGGGAAAGGAAAATAATGTTCAACAAGAAATCAGAGATTTAGGAGTTCATGATATTCTAAACGTTCACAAACCCTTTTCAGAGTATAAAATCCATGACTCAAATCTCACTTTTATTATGCCTAAAGAAGGACATGTCAATCTTAAAAGCTATACTAAAGGTAAAGGAACAACAACAACATAAAAAAAGAAGCTTGTCCAGGGTTCAACACTAATTTGCTCAAAACCCAGGTATGAACATGATCCTGTCAAGGTCAAGAGCACGTGCACTTAGAGCAGGAGTGGCTGAAAGCACCATGCTTGAGCCAGAGCAGAAGCCATCACTTATGAAGGCTACAACAAACTGTAGGGTTTCCGAGCCACATAAGAAAACAGTTTAAAGAAAAAACAAAAAAACTTTAGAACTTTGTCGCCAAAGATATATTAACTCAAAGGACTATGTGCTACAAGAAAAACTAATTTAGACCTACATTTTAGGAGTCCATGGAGATCTTCATTTTATTAGTAACATTAAAATAGAAAAGTTTAATAGGGCAAGAAAAGAATGGTGTAAAGAAGTCGTTTAGTGTCCTTCTAAGAGAAGTAATTTAGGACAGATGCCTAGGTCCTAACTCTCAGTAGCTGCTACTGCACTTTAGAGCATCAGACCTCCCTCACACAGGTGAACTTTAGAATGGCTGTTTCTTTCCAAGCCTTAAAAGAAAACAAGAGGCGGAATAGGAAGTGAACAAGGACCCACAGACCAGGCACTTCAATCTGAAGGGATGTTCACTGAGCAGTTTCTATGTTGCTCACCACAACCGTATGAGTTTATTTTTGGTGCTATTTTCCAGAGAAGAAAACATAACTGAGATTTTTGCCCAGGCTGTGGTGGACTGTCAATTCATGTTCTTTTCATCTACAGCAGTGGAGGAATAGGCTAGAAGAGATTAGGTCAATCGTAAATTCTAGGAAGGTTTATATAAGTATAAACCTCACATCTTAAGTAGACATTAGCAAAACAATAACATTTGGATGCTAAGTTTCTTCATAGAGAACACGAATCAGTCAAAGCTATCTACACTGAACACAATTCATTTTCACTCAACTAAGATAACCCTCAAGTATCAACTTTATCCACAGCAGCTATGACATCTAAATGAAGTAGCATAAGGGCTAATTCCTTAAAGAGAGAGACTGTTATCAGTTCCTAAGTGGAAAGTTCTCTTCTTTACAACACCAGACACAGCACAATCACTTTTTCTTTTATTACTTTGAGCCAAACTAGTCTATTTTATCCTAGTGACTTATAGAGGTGCAATGCCAAACGAGCTCTTACTTTGCGTTCTGTACTAACGCAATGATTTTACCACCTGCTCACATCTATAACCAACACAGTGCCGGAGAGAAAGGGAGAGCTTGCTAAGTCAGCACCACGCTCATTTATTTGTCTTCCAAGGAAACCTTGACATAGTGTTCCCACAGACAATCACACCAATGTAACATACTAATCTTATTACAAAATTCTTCCTCCTTGGTATCTGCTGAGATGGAGCCTACCTAACTCCTTCAAAAACGTGACCACTAGAAAAAATAAGTAGTCAAGTTCACCAAAGCAAGTATTTTCAAAACAAATTCTTTATGTTTATGATTCTAAATTTTAAGATATGTACTCCAGAAGTTTAGATGAACACAAATAATTCTTCACTATAATGAAAGATTATAAGCCAGTGGTTCTCAACCTATGGGGCCATGACCCCTTAAGAATCAAACAACCCTTTCACGGGGGTTGCCTATCAGATATCCCACATATGAGATACTTACATTATGATTCGTAACAGTACAAAATTATAATTATGAAGTAGCAATAAAGTAATCTTCTGGTTGGGGGTCACCACAACATGAGGAACTGTATTATAGGGTTCGGAAGCATTAGGAAGGTTGAGAACCACTGTTATAAGTTCTCAGTTTTTCTTCATGAAAGAGTCAATACTAAAATACTAAAAATCAACAGGTTAGGTTACACTTCATGAGATTAAAAATTTTCTGTTTTATTTGTCTTGGTTATTTGTTTGTTTGTTGCTATTGATTTTGAGGTGGGTTTTATATGTTACCTAGACTGATCTCAAACTCCTGAGCTCAGCTTTCTTAGTGAAGGGATTTGGCAAGTATTACCATACCCAGCTACACAGTAGTTTATAGAAGTAATTTCCTATCTTATTTTCTTGCTCCTTTAACTGAAATACCTCCCCACAAAGAAACAATAAATATAGCAAGTAACAGAATTTAAATCATGCCCCCCGCAACACCCACGGACACCTAACATTTGCCAATGAATGTGTTATATTTGTCATTAAGATGAACTCAAGAAGACTGTATGGGGCTGTAGAGATGGCTCAGAGGTTAAGAGTATAAACTGCTCTCAGAGGCCCCTGGTTGGATTCTTAGCACTCAAATGGCTGCTCAGAGCCTCTGCAACTCCAGTTCCAGGTGATTTGACGCCTTCTTCTGGCTTCCTCAGGCAATTCACACATGGTGCACAAACATACATGGAGATAAAATACCCATACACATAAAATAAAATCTTAAAAAGGGGGCCTGAAAGATGTTAGTGTTTGGGGAATTATAGTAATATTACTAGCAAATTCTGGAAAACTCTTTCTAGAGGCATTTTGTAAAAACTGAATTTTGCTGATGCCTTTGGGCAGCCATGATCATGAAGTTAGAGAGACTTTAAAGAGCTCCCAGGGAGAACCTCCGCTGGGAACTGGGTGAGGCAGGCTGCTAAGCTTGAGCTTCATAAACACAGAAGGGCAGGGATGAGAAGACCATAAACTGAGGATGAACGATCACAGAACCATTTTTGCTCATTTATTTGCTTCTGACTTTTCCAACTGAAAACATAATGGAAAATTACAGGAGCCATGTACAACTTTATTATTTTAAAACAATTACGTTGATATATTTTCATTCAGGCCTGTAAACTGTTAACATAAATCACAGATTTCATTGTGATGTTTTTGGCAGACAATAATTCACCACTTTGTATTGTCAGACACTTATGTGGCTTTCAGTTTCTTGCTGTAAGGATGCTGCAATCCCATTACTGAGTCCTTGGAGACACTAGCAAATATAGAATGACTGGCATTAAATTTGAGTACTCTGATATCTTGCGGGGAGGGTTGTCAAAAAGATCTTATCAATGCACACTGCCTTCAGCACCTTATCAGGGTCCCTATTTCACTGCATCCTTGACATCATGAGTGTTATCATTAAAACTTTTCCATTGATTGATAAATAAACCTAAAACTGTACTGGTTATTTATAACTAGTTTTAATTATAAGAGATGGCACTGCTACTTCAGCAAGAAACCATATGAAGTGTAAGTCAATGTTTCAAGGCTTAAAAAAAGCAAAGTTTTTAATAAAATTAATCTAATAATGATATGAGTGTTACTGTGCTGCATGGCAATCAGGCATTAATGGCAAGCAATCCATGGTAAATGGCTACTGTTATTTATAGTGCCAGACTAAGCATTCTTAGCCTGTGGGAAAATTGAACCAAACAGAGCATCATCACACTTTCCTTAAGCCCTATAAAGATCACTTGGTCTGAAGCCAGGTGTGGGATCAAGGAAGCATATCATTCCTTAGTTCCATGCACCCTTTGCAACTGAACACCCAGAAAGGAAAGCATTATCAATTAAGTCGGGTGCCTAACAGAGGAAGCTGTACCCTGTAGAGCTGACCAAAGACACAGGCATCCCACCTCTTCTCTACAGAGCTCCTCAGGTTAAGAATCTAGGTTTCCAGTGAGACCACTGAGGAACTTATTTCCACACAGGAATAAAAGAGCGGAACATTTGCCTTCTGTTTCCCCAGTCAACCTGCCTAGCAAAGGAGGAGGTGGGAACAGGGCTAAAAGACCTTCCCTCTACCTAAATCCTTTTCTTCAACACTGTCTCAATCTTCATGCATTCAATTTATTCTTTGAAGTTCTTAAGCATGCAATTCTGAGATGATTAAAGGGAGGTGAGAGCAGGTTGAGAAGGGATAACATTATCCCACAGTCCAGTGTGAAGATTAGTCCACTTAGTTTTATACTCCGAGAAGCATGCAGAAGGCAGGAACAATGGTTCCGGAACAGACAGGGCATGGGGAGAAGCAAAAGTAGTGACATCATCTGGACTGCTTCAAGAGGGCACAAGGCAGAACGCGAGACGTCAGAGGAATAGGGAGGAGGTCAAGCCCATGGCAACAAAAATTGTCTCTATAGATGTTGGGAGGCTACAAATCCCATTTATGAAGATCATAGTTAATCCCCACAACATCCTATAGTGAAATTGAGACTCAGAGATGTCAGGTAACTTACCCAAGGTCACACAGGTAGTAAGTGGCAGAGCCGGGACTGGAACCCAGGTCTTCTGATTCCTCCTGTGCATTCCCAGCTCCCCTGGAGCTGAAGCAGGGGCAAAAAGGGAGGTGGAAGTAATCTGCCCATGACCAGCCCTGCCCTTTCCCTTCTTTCAAAGGCTGAGCAGAGCAGACATTTTACTCTCTTCCTGTGGCCCTTTCCACCAAATCCTTTCAGGACAGAGCCCAGAGAATCTGAAAATGTTTACTAAACTTGGCTTCAAGAATGGCAATAAAGGTAATAATGTCCAAAGTTACATCTGGCTGGACTTTGCTTTTAGGTGAAATCTCACAGTATAATAACTGTCACTTTCGAAAACAAAACTTTATTTATTTACAATTAAAATTATTTAAAGCAGTTTGCTCGAGGCTTTTATTTAGCAGGTTCAGTTACACTTTGTAAATTATATTATAGGAAGGATTCTGAAAACTGAAACGCCAAGAAACCAACCTACCAATAGTATTCCATGCTGAGAGAACCAGTTTAATCACCTTCACTCACTGATTATGCCATATGTAAAGCTTACAATCATTACAATGAAAAGTCCATTCATTTTTCATAGCCCACATAGTATTTTCAAAAGAAATGTGTATGCATTATTATTTTGATATCACCTATATTCTTTTCTAAATGATAACTAAAATATTTTTAGTATTGCTGTTTAGAACTACATTTTCTGTAACAAAATTACACATCAACTTTTCTCATGGGGGCACATTTTAATTTCTTTGCATTTCTAACATAATATGAAAAAATTCAATGGGAAATTTTATTTCCTTTTCTAATGTCCTAAGAATATAAGGAAACAATCCAAATTGCCTATGCCTGTGGCCATCTTTTCATCTTTTCTGGACCTTTTTGCAGTAAATACTCACACACTACAGACCCTGGTAGTCTGCATGAGAACTAGTAGGGTCAAGGGCAAAGTAAGCATGTATACAAATGAACACTGGGGATATCAAGGGGTTCGTGCCCAAAGCTTTCAGCCATTTCCTGAGTCTCAAACCATTATACTCCTTTTCACCAGACACCAATTGAACCATAGTTCTGAGCTGTAAAGTATCAAGCCTTATAGTTAATCACTTGATATCTTCAAAATGAAAAGTATAACAAAGAGGACAAAAGAAAGGAAAAAAGGCTTGAATAAGAAGGAAGAAGAGGCAGAGGAGGGGTACATAAGTGAGGGAGAGTTGCCTAAAAGACATTACAAATACAAAATATTAATACCCTTGAGCTCATGGTAAGTTTAAGGCTTGTTTCAGATTTTAAAATTTTGAAATCTACCATTCTTTTGGTCATCTTATCAGAAAAAGTACATTTCTGTAGTTGTTCTGGATCACTGCAAACTTTATTTACCTGTCTTTTCATATAAGTACCTATTATGTTGTCCTAAGTCATTCATTAAGTGGTACCAAAAATAATTACCAATACTTAAAAAGATTATATGATGGTAATTTTTAGAGTCTGAACCATACAAAGCTAAATTAAGCTAGCTTCTAATGTCATGCTTCGTATAATAAGCTCTTTGTAAATCATGACTCAAAGGATTGACCCTAATTACACCATCTGAGAAAAGAAAGTATATTTATGCATAATTTTTAACATACCAGGAAATGATTATCAAAGAAAATCAGAGTTTTAGAAAATCAATGTTGGGCTTCCAAGGTTCCTTTCTCCAAATTATCCCATTCCCATGCATGAGCACCAAAACTGTAACCTGGAGCCACACTGGAAATGCAGACAGATTGTGCCATTTCAGTCTGGTGGTCTCCTACAAGTTCTTTACCAGGCAGCTAGCTGCTAGTGGGGAAAATAAATCTCTTACTTCATATACACAATCTATTTTTCAAAGAAGTATTTACACAACAAGAACATAGTCCTTGTAAAGTTTATCATATGGAGCTGTGATGTTTAGGTTTAGTGTTTAAGAAGGAGTCTTTGATATCACAACCTCATTAATTACTCAATAATTACTGACCACCTTCCACTGTTTTGAGTGCCAACTCAGTTTTCGTATGAGCTTAAACTCTGACACCATCAAGTTTAGAAGAGCTAGCACTTATGGTATACAACCACTGATTAATAGTTACACAATTCCTTTTGTTTCTACCACTGTATCCAACAGTAAATTCTGACGCCCTTTCTAAGTACCTGAAAAAAGTGTATTTTTCAAAATAATACCCTTCCACAATCAAAAGCTCTTACAAATAAAAGCTGAAATTAGACTCTAGATTATTCATTCATCTGATGTAAGGGATGGTACTGGGAAAACAAGACAAGAGAGCCTGAGAAGCGGAGGACAAGGGTTTCTTTCCTAAGAGGCTTAAAGTAACAACTTCTATTGAATCAAAAATCATAGTACATGAAGACTTGGGAGAAAACACAGTAGCCTAGCATCAAAAGAACCACATAAATATTGGCAGACAACGAAAGCTCTGATCTGGGATCCTCCCCTCCGTTTAAGAAGCACTCAACTGAACTAACTGCTTTGGGCACTTTTTTATTTAGTGACCAATGACAGTTTAACAAAAGAATAGCTTCAGATTTTATCTTAAGCTAGATTACTGAAGGAAAACACATATGAAAATACCTTACTGCTGAAACACATAAAGTTGTGGACAATTAGGTCAAGTGTGCAGAAAAGGCCTTCCTAGGAATATTAGGATGGAAATCTTCCCAAGAAGTAATTTCTTAAAGTTAATATATAAAAACTTGCAGAATTAGATAAAGTCAAATTTAAAAAATCATTGGGTTCTGAATAATTATATGTAAAATAAAATCTTCACCTCTACATAACAAACCCCAATCACTAAAAACATAAGGTCATTAAAAAAGGTCATACAGTTTTAGAAATGTGTTTTGTCTTTATTGGCAGAAGGCAAAATCTTGGGATGTTGGAGGAAATTGGTTTTATATATTTATACGCCACATTATTAAACATCTGAGAAGTCACCTCATACTTTGAAGATGAATCTTTCCCATCTCATAGATGGGAAATTTGAAAGCAAGTTAGGGAAACAGAGCATTTGCCAAGCATCTCCTTTAGACTTTCTGTACAGGTTCTCAACAAAGCAAAATTAAGGCATCCATGATCAAGAGACTCTGTGAAACTCTATATATTAACTCTTCCTCTTGGTAGATCTAAAGTGATTATTAACTTCATATCAAATCAAGGAAGTTCCACAGTCAAAAAATACACTTAAATGAATTAACTCACATTTTCCAAATTTGTTTAAGTACTCATGCCCCCCAAATACAGTTGAGAAAACTAGACTGATCAGGCATGAGGAAACACCAAACAATGCCTTCCACTTCCTCAGACTACTCTAAGGTGCTTAACTAGAGCCTCTCCACCCTGAGCACATGAGGCTGAGGGCAAGTAAAGGTTACTCACTGTTGCAGCCTTTCTCTCCCTTCCAATTGCAGCTCTCAGCCAAGGACGGGCCACTAGGGGAGTTATTCCAGTCCCAAAGGGAAGTAAACTCTTGCAAGTAGTTTTCAAGGTTAATGGAACTGGAAACTTCGCAGCACCCAAGTGCTTATCACAAGAAAATAGAACAACTCCACTCAATGCTAGATATATGGTGATAAAACCTACTGTATGTGACTCTATAAGCAACATTGGTCCAGCAAACTATGGGGAATTAAGCCACCAGGGATCAGCCTACCAGAGAATTGAAGAAAAAAATTAAGATAAAAATCAAAGATGTAGGTTTTAGGAAACAGAATGAAAACAATGATGGCTAAAATTACTACATAAGATTTTAAAAGAAATGGATTACTGATAATTCACTATAGTATAAAGTCAAATATGTACCGTATGTCCACTGCTCAATATTGTCAGGGTTCATGCACATCACTGACTAAGGACAGAAAGCTGCACTGAGGGAATTCCAACCGACAAGAAAGCGAGCCTACAGCAGTGAGCAAAACAGTATTGTTTGCTATTACAGACGGAGGTGAAACGGCCCCCAAATTCAACAGAAACAAAAGCAGAATTGTTTATCTTTTAATTTAAAATAAATCACCTCTTCCAATTTAACAGAATCTTTAAAATAAATTGTCATTTACTATGTTAAGGCACATTCCAAAAATAAGGTTGAAATTTTCAGGAACACAGAAATAAACATAACAAGAATATCATTCACATTCATGTATTTACTATTAGATTTCCTAGGCAATGAGCATATCAGCAAATACACTATGCATATATTTGCAAGAGAATAGTAGAACTCAGAGCAGTAAAATCGTGGCTTCAAAGCAAACAGAAAGTCAGTATTTACACGTAAACTCTTCATTGGTTGAGTCAGGTGTCAAAAGGGAAGGTAAGTGCATCTCACAATTCCAGGCCCTTCAACTGTGGCCTTCACTCAAAAGACCCCATAAAAACTGCTTTGAAGAAAAATGTTAAAATTACATTCAGTGAACAATAAAGTATCATAAATTAACTCCTTAATTAACCAACATAATATATTCACCAGCCCATACTTTAGTTGGCATTAGTAAAGGACAGGCTTAAGTGATAACAGATTAATGTAACGTCTCCTCCTAGAATTATGTGGATATGCAAAAAAGGCAATTTTTATGCTAACCTGATACATGATATTAATATTTAATTTCAGGCATAAATTGCATTATAAACTCTAATTAAAGTTAGCAACAAATCTGAGGAGTATCATTAAAATAACTTTAAAAGAAAGACATCGAGCTGTCAATAGTTCCCTCCGTGTTACTTCACTCTGGAAGGTATCTCACCTTTAGAAAAAAGAAACAAGTAATAATACAACCTATACTTTCACTGCTCAATAAAAGGCATTTCAGATTAATCTGAAATTCTTTGTAAAGGTCTTTAAATATGACTTGAAGAGATCACAACATATTATATTAAAATTCTGACAATTTTTTTTTGTATATGGAGCTGAGGATCAAACCCAAGGCCTTGTGCTTGCTAGGCAAGCGCTCTACCACTGAGCTAAATCCCCAACCATGACATAATTTTTTATAGGTCTTGAAAACAGCATAATTTCAATGATGGCATAAAAGACCTCTGTAGACTATTATAGCTGGGCCAAAGCTAAATCTCAAGGTTTTCATAATACTCCATTTAGTTTATCTGTCACAGCTGAATCTGAGTTTCAAGGGTTATGAAAAGTTTTAGGGTGCTGTATTTGTGAGTATGGTGTATACTTAGGAGTGAATCACAGCCTTTCCCCATTTTAGCAGCTTTCATATCTCCAGTAAAGGGCTCAAGTACAGCCCACAACCTCCTGTAGGAATCATAAGATGTTGAGTAATAGCTAAGAAGAAATAAATAAATCACATCAAGAGTAACAAATGAATTGAAATGAAGTTTAAAGGCGGGAAATAGTTCAGCTGTGGAATAACATACTTATAGCATGCAGGGATAAGGGTTCAAGTACAGCATCATAAAAAATTAATTTAAAAAATCAAAAAGAAATAACATAGATGAAATGAAGTTTAGGGTCCATAATTTAAATGGATGTTTTATGTTCAAGCTAGACATACAGTTAGCTTCTGGCTTTACAGCACACACAAAAAAAACATTGTCCACATGGTAAACTTTGGATGTTTCCCAAAATATCGTGGGGGTGGTGTGGGGAACATTCTTTGGTGAGTGGCCAAAACAAATTATGTTCTTAGCAGTAATACAGGCACTAACATATTTAAGAATTTATCAGCAAGAATGGCAAGTCTCTGATCAAACAGGCATCTAAACTAAATACTAACTGGCAAAGCCTCACTGTTACATAATTCTAATCTCTTTTCAAATTCATTTCTATTGTCTTGAAATTACCTTCATTTTAATGTCTACTATGATCTTTGATGTCCTTTACTAATTACATACAGCCTAATTAAATTACTAACATGACCTTGTTCTTATACATTTAAGGATTCCTTTTTAACTCATTGTTCTATCTATCCTAACTCCCTATCTCCCTTCTCAATAAGTTAGGATTTTCATTGTTCCTTGATGCTTTTTTTTAAATGCGTTTTTAGTGGAATAATAATTTATGGCTGTTTATGAATGTCATTTGAATTTGAAAGGGAAATGTGCTTCCCAGGATGCTATCATTGGAAGAAAGACAAGCTTGTGCAAATTTCTTTCAAAACTAAAAGTTCAGATAGGGTTTAATTACATAGCTAAGGTTGTAGGACAGAGTACATAGTCCAGGATGATCTTGAATTTGTGAACTTCCTCTCTCTGTCTCCTGAGTACTGTAGTTTCTCATATGCCACCAAGCCAAGCTAAATTTTATTAAATTGGAAACAGAACCATAATACAACAGGCCTACACTTTTACCTACTGAAGATTATTTAAGCCCAGAAGTTCAAGGCTAGCCTGGACAACATAGCAATAACTTATATTAAAAAAACAAACCCAAACAAAACAAAAGATGCAATAATGAAATAAATAGAAAAATGTATCTTTTTATTTTCCATTGGTATTTTATACGCGTGTGTATGTGTGTGTGTGTGTGTGTGTGTGTACACGTGCATGCATGTGCTCACGCATGCACATACTTAGGTATATACACAGTGAGGCTGAAGGTAAATACTGCTATCATCTATCATTTTACACTTTCGTTCTTGGGATGGTCTCACTGACCTTCACTGGCTCTAGTGGCTGTCCAGGGAGCCTGGGGTTCTCCTGGGCTCATGGATGTGAAACTCTACTCCTAGCTTTTTACACAGGCATTGGGAACCAAATTCGGGTCCTCGTGCCTGCACAGCCAACATTTTACCCACGGAATCATCCTCGTAGCTGCAGAAAAAGCATGGTTTTAATACAGAAGTTCATCGGTGTATTTTCTTCAACAACACTTCTGTCTTCAAACTAAAGTGGAATAAAGAATCACCTCTCCTGGTGTTTTCCTTAAGAGTTTAAGAGTAAGAACAAGTCTTATACTGAAGATAGCTTCATATAACAGACAAATTACTTTTGTGTACTGGGTGGAGGTTTTTGTGGGCTTATATACTACTCACAGAAATACTGCCTGGGAAGTATGCAAGGAATATCTGTTGAGTAATAAATGACCTCACCCCCACTCCCCCCAAAAATCGATCTGTCACTTTCCAGAATGACTGCCCAAGACCATGTGCATGTTAAGACTGTAGAACTCACCACTGTCTAGACAGCGTGATTCTCAGGCTGGACTAACAGCTGAACAGTGATCACTTCCTGAGAGAAGCGGCTCATGCTCTGAGCACTTTTCAGAGAAAGCTTAGATACCAGCATGCTCCAAAACATCTCTTGGACAGAACAGTCTCACAAGATCTAAGTCCTGACGGCACTTGAAAACTGGAGACAGTAACGCCCAAGTGTAAAGGAGCCTTTCAGAAACAACTCCAGAAAAACAAAATGTGAATCTGGGCCACACAGTCAACTATTTCACAGGCTTCCCAAAATGCCTGTGGGACCTTATACTGGTTTCTTCATCTTAGTTTTGGAGTTCAAAGGAACCCATTAGAAAGGGGCCTGCGGGAAGGACCATTAGCAGATTTCCTTGCTAAATGTTTTCTCATACAATAGAGAGGATTAAAAAATTGTATGGATTTTTCCATGTATATTACCATAATGGATCCACTACTTTGCTAAAACAAGGATAGTTCTATAATGTTTCAATAGCACACACATGTGCAAAGCAGCATACAACATATAAAACACTTATTTTCTATTTATTTTATTTTAGGGTGTTTTTTTGTTTTGTTTTGTTTAGGGGACATTATAGAGTCCCAAAGAAAAGAGAGTATCAGAGGGAAAAATTAGAGCATTTATATAGCTCAAAATGAACTATAAATGTTACATTATACATGATAATTAGAAAGTTTATTACAAGTTAGATATTAGGACTTATTTTATCTTAATTTTTATTTTATTGTTATTTTTAGGTGCCTGCTTGCTTTTCTAAGGAGAGAAAGAAATGAATTTGGGTGGGGCAGGGAGTAGGGAAGGAGTTGGGGGAGAGGAAATCACAATCAGAATATACTGTATCAAAAAAAATATATTTTAATAAAAAATTAGAAAAAAACAAAAGAAAACAACAACATAAAATAAGACAACTTCCTACAATAGTAAAAAGAGCCAAGGGAAATCTAGTTATAATAAAAAACAAAAGTTCAAGGTTAATACAACAAGATGTTTAGTAAATCATTTTCAAAGAATAATGTATTCAGTTAAAATCAGAATATATATTTTGAGTATCTAAAGTATCATTCCTGAATATGTACTAGGAATAAAAATGTGGGCATATCCAGATTGGAAAGAAAAATAAGTAGATATTCATCCTACTAACATATGTAAGATAAATACCCCATAAACCTCATGAGAAAAACATTAACACTTAGGTTTAAAGCATTAACTTTTATTTTAATTTTCCATACAATCGACTATTAACTTAGTCTTTATGTCTCTTAATATTTCATGCTTTTTACTTGATTTATCCTTACATCTTTGAAAAGCAGTACAAGCAACTGTTTTTATAAAGGCTTTTTTTGGTTTATATGCAAGCTGTTTTTTGGTTGTTCTGCATATTACTTGAAAAACATCTTCACTAAATGAACATTGGTATTTTTGAAAAACTTAAGAGATTTTCCGACATTTTTTACCAATAACAAACATGAACCTTAATCAAATAAACATACTATTTCACATAAAAATACAAACACGCATATGTAGTGCAAGAATTTAAAAGCTAAATATTTGATAATCTACAGTGTAAATGGATAATAGTGCTAAGGCCCCTTAACAAATTCTCTGCAGCCCTTGAATTCTATAGAGTGAGTCAGTCAACTGAGGTTGTCTTCCTATTGGCACAGTGGATGTTTTGTAGAGTTTTGATGAACTTAAACTTGCTACATTCTCAACGTACAGAAACGTGCTCCTAGACTGCAACACGAATACTCTGGGGAGCTGAGAGAATTCTACCTTGACTCTCCATCACAGGTACTGACATCTGCATAGATTGTATTGCTGCAGTGGCTTTTTATGTATGTATCCATGCACACATAGATATTGTTTAAATGGAGATAAGAAAAGAATTGTTAAGCTGGTGGTATCTATATTTCAAGGAGATGTTTCTCTCAAGTAACTACTCTTGCAGAGAGGAATGGCTGATCTTTCCCCTGGCAATGATGCCCATGATCCAGTTATGTAAATTTATGCAAAAATTCTCACACAGGAGGAAAAAAATGGCAAAGTCTCCAGAAGATGTAGTGATTTTATCCTACTTCTACAAAATAGTTTAGGCATCTTATTCAAGCTTAAAATATGTGGAAAATAAACCATAAATGAGTATTCACCAATATATTATGGCTCAGAATATAATCACTGAACCAGCTAAGCCATCTGACAAAAATCATCATCCACATACGCTTACACAAATATAAACCAAGGTAAGGGCCATGAGGACTATTAAGACATCTGACAAAAATCATCATCCACATACGCTTACACAAATATAAACCAAGGTAAGGGCCATGAGGACTATTAAGGCAGAAAAGCAAAAGTATTGCCTGTAGCCCTTCAGAACCAAACACCTCTTGATGGGGGAGGTTCAGTGAGGAACAACAAATGTCATCAGGTATAACTGCCCTTAGAAAAGCAAATACAGAGGAAGAAAACTAAATACTTCTTTTAGAAGAAAAAAGTAATATTAATCCCTAAGATTTCTAAAAACACAAAAACTAAATTACATAAAAATTCTACTTTGAAGGTGGCATAAGAGTTCACACATGTAACCCCAGCACTTGAAAGGTAGAGACAGAATGATTTGGTTTAACCTCATTCTTGGCTATATGACTGAGTCTAGCCTGGGCTATGTGAGACCCGAGCTTATATCACATAAGCCTCTAGATAAAGTAAGCATAATTACACCTTAAAAACACAACTTCCACTTTGACAATGAAGGCTCTGACTAAAAACAACTAGGAGAATGTAAAAATAGCAAGCCATAATTCAAATTCTAGAAATACAGATTCAGTAAACAATCACTTTTACCAAGAAAACTGGATGGGAAGCAGGATTAAAATAGCCATCACATGGGATCAATAAGAGTGAAAATATGTGAAACCAAGTTTTACCAAGAAAGAAAAAACATGAACTAGAAAATGATGATATCTCAGTCTTTTAGAGAAAAACTTTGAAACTCTAGAAATGAGGGTGAAGGAAGTCCCCTCTTAATTAAACCTATGACCCACTGGTAATATACTGTAAAGTAAAATGCTAAATTACCTTAGAAAATAATAGTTTTTCTTGAATAAGAAGTCAACAAATATCCAGGCCTCTAAATGTGAAGACTGCAATTGGGTTTGGTGGTCTTGCTTTATTCATAATGAAGGATGGGGACACCAATAAGGACATGACAGAAAACTTTAAAACACCAAATCTAAAAGCAGCTCATGAAAAGACAAGGTAGGGTCCCAGAGATGAGGGCTCCTGAGAGGATGAAGTGATTTTGTTATATTCTGACACTTTAGGGAAATCACGCCAAATTAATGAAAATAAAAATTATAGGACACCACATCTCTATGGCTACTTGTACTTACATGCGGATGATAATCAGCCTGTATAAAGATAGGGAAGTCCTATAAAACATGGGCTCTATGAGGCCAGAGAAATTCTAACTTACATGATCAAAGTTATTTTACAGCTTTGACAAACAACTGGCAATAAAATTAATCAAGTAATTAATAAGCTGAGCTATTTACTCTGCACACACGCATGTGTAAAGATATGCATGTGGTAAACAATATACAAAAGCATATCATTTAAAGTGCTTTAATTGTATAGGTACCTAAAATAATAAACAAAATCATGTTTTGAGATTAAATTTGACAAATTTGGGGCATAACTTAGTTGAATTCAAAGTAACAATTTCAAAAAGAAAACATGCATGAAACCCAATTTTACACATACAAATATTTGGCAAACATGTAAACAAAGGTACCTATTTCCAAAGCATGATATAGCAACACATTATACACTGAAGTAACTATAATGCATTAATTTTTAGTTCAGATAAACTTGAACTCTTTAGTTGGAATAGCCACTTTCAAACAAACTCAGTATTTTTCACTTGCAATTTTTGTATGACTATGCCTAATCTTTTAGAGCTATTTATTTTCTTCAAAGTAGCCTTTGTACAGAATTTGGATCACGTACCCATGCCTCTGTTTGAATGGGCTTGATATTGCTTAGTAGCACCTCTTCATAGTTTCCGTAATCAGTGAATTTAACAACCGCTGTCATACCAGAAGAATGGAGTGCTTCAACTTCTGCTCGGTAAAACTGAGGAGGCAAAAAGAAGTTTGAAATAGGACATCAGTGCTGTCTACAGAGGTAATAGCTACTCTGCCAGTACATCTTAATATGGTCAATTAAATGACAAAAGGTAACAAAATTCATATTCTCCACATCCTTCTAAAAGTTAGGTAACTCCAAGAATGTACCAGGAACGAGTTGATTCTTAATTAATATATTAATAACTAGTGCATCTCATATGAGGGTTAAGTTAATCCCTGGTGTTTCCTTTTCCTGTCTGGGTGCTACTTAATTTAGAGCAGCATGCTAGGATGTCCTTCTCTCAGGACTTTGGCAAACACCCCTCTCTTCCTTCCTCTATTGTTCTTAGACCTACTATTGTGTTCTGAGTTGTTTTCAACTTTGAGCTTCTCAAATTGTGTCAGTTCACAGCATGTTGACTCACACTGCAGCCTAGGAAAACAACTAAAGGAAAGCCTTCTTAGGAACTTACAGTGGAGTCCTGAGCTCCTGTGATTCTGATACTAACCGAACAAGTGTAGACCTGCATTTGTCTGCTTTTTATCTTCAACTTTCCAAATACAGCCTTGACACAGGAGAGTTTTAAAAGCCTTACTTAAGAAACCCAAGACCAAAAGAGCATATATTTAATTTCTTTAAAAAAAATTTACCCGACAGCTTAATAAAGGTTATCCAAGCTAAAAACAAACAAAAACTTATCTATAATGTGGAAAGTAGTGAAATACAGTTGTAATGACTTGCAATTTAAAAAAGCTGAGAACTCAGGAAGAGCTTCCTGCAAGGATGGAATTCATTTAAAGATGAAGAACATTTAGCCAAGAAAAGGATATTTCAAAGGGAGTTATGGAGCCATAAAGATGACCACAGGGAACTAATAGAAGTTTTAAACTGACTATGATGTGAGATGACTGCTCAACAAATAACAAACTAGGCTCAGAAATTAGTAAAGGTGAGATAATGAAGGGTCTATGAACAGTTTGTAATTCATGTAGAGGAAGGAGATTTTAAGTAGAACATTCATGTGGTCTAAGACCAGCATCATATTGATGGCAGTATCAATGACGAAGTGGAGAGACTAAAGACTGCAGGCAAGGAAAATAATTAGGAGGTTATTGTTATAATATTCAAGTTTAGAGGGGGAAAATAATCAAGTCAGTTTTATAGTGTAAAGAGAGCTGGAAAACTGCTTCAAATTCTAAGTTCTTCTATGGAGATAAAACAAGGTAGTGTATGAAACTGTACAAACATTAGAACATACTAGTTGATCACCTCTAAAACCTAATTGTAATAAAATTAAGGCATGACTTTCTAATAGTAGTTATAGCTCATTTCTTTTCAAACTTAAAAACCTGGAAGTTGTCGTCTATTCCTGATAAAACATTTAAAATATGCCTCTTAAGCTAAGTGGCTTTAGGACGTAACTAGTTCCATCTCTTCACAAGGCAAATAGTGTTGATTTCTATTACTTAAAAGTATAATCTAGACTCCAAAGATGTCTATCCTAACTAAAAGTATACATGCCAATGTAAATCATAGTGGTCACCTTAAAGGACCCTCTAGTTTTTTTCTAAGAACACTGTAATAACTCAAAATGTTTTGAATATCAATACAGTTTAGGGCATTATTATAAACAAATTCAATACAATTAATTCAGCACATTGGTTTTTTTCTGTATTCTTAATACAGTCTTTATTTTGATAAACTACCTATTAAGTATAGGCTATCACAATGACAAATAACTAGAATGTTTTTTTTTGAAAAAAATGTTGTATTTGATTCTACCAGCACACTGATTTTTTTATAGACAATTATGATTTAGATTTTAAATTTAAATTTAAAATTTTATTGAAAAGTATATCAAGTTCTGGGAGGCATTTGGATATCAGTACACATAGTCAGAACTAACTAACTTACATATCCCCAACCTGCTTATCAACTACTGAGTTATCGTTTGTTTAATACTCAGAACTTGCTGAAGGAACTTGTCTGCCCATTTCAATTATTGGAACACAGGTAGATCTGTTCCCTGTTGCTCCATTCATCTATAGCTGATCATTCATATCCAAAGCTTCTATGTCTTTGGCAATTGACAAGAGTACCAAGGAGCTGTCCTTGCTCCTGATGGTGGTAGTTTTAGACTTGTCAAGAGTTAGCTGATGCGTGTTTCTGTCTATTACTGGAGACTGATACCTATGTTCAGCAAAGTGGCAGAAAATAAAACAGGTATAGAACATCAGTAGTTTTCCTATATCCAAATGACAAACACACAGAGAAAGAAATCTAGAAACCAATACCATTCACAATGGCCTCAGAATATGAAATAAAATACCCTGAGCCTGGAAGATGGCTCAGTAGTTAAGACCACTTGTTGCTCTCGATGAAGACCTGGATTTGGTTCCCAGTATAGTATAGTAGCTTACAACCGTCTGTAACTCCAATTTAGGGCTCTGAGCCCTTCTTCTAACCTCTGTGGGCACCAGACATGAACATGCTCACAACTGTCTGTAACTCTAGTTCCAGGGGACTATGATGACAGGGGAATGTCTTTCTATACACTGCAAATGTGTTCTCTGATTGGTTGATAAATAAAGCCATTTGGCCTATGGCAAGGCAGCTTAGAGGCAGGCAGGAAATTCAAAGAGAGAGACAGGAAGAAGGTGGAGAGAGACGCCATCCTGCCACTCAAGGAGCAACATGTAATAGGACGCAGGTAAAGCCACAGAACATGTGGCGGTACAAAGATTAATAGTTATGAGCTAATTTAAGGTAATAAGAGCTAGCTAGCAAAATGCTTGAGCCATGGCCATGCAGTTATAATTAATATAAGCCTCTGTGTGTTTACTTGAGATGAGAGTGGGAGAGATTTGTCCTGACTGCCAGCAGACCGGGACACAGGAAATCTTCCAACTATACTATGATCTCCCTCTTCTGAACTCCATGGGCACCAGGCACATACATAATGCACATACATACATGCAGAGAAAACACTCATACATATAAAATAAAATGACTAAATTTTTCTCAAATAAAGTATCTTGTAATAAATACAACCAACGAAGTGAAAGACTTACATGGTGAAAACCTAAGATACTGAAAACAGAAATTAAAGAAGATATCAGAAGATAGAAGGAACTCCTATGCTCATGAATTAGTAGGATTAATACTATGAAAGTGCCCATCGTACCAAAAGCAGTATCATGTTGGTCAATGGACAGAGTATTAAAACAATTTCTAAATTGTTACTCATAGATCAATCTCATAGTAGATGGTGATTAACACAGTGACCCTGGCCAAGGTTCAGAGAGTAAGAGACTGCAGAATGCTTAGCCCTAAAGGGAACACAAATACTGCAACAGCTTCCCAAGCCTCGGGGAGTAGAAAAGGCCTATGGCAGTGAATGGTTACAGGAAAACATCGTCTTCTGGACACAGCAGGGCAGTGAACGAACTCAAAGTAGCTGTGACAGCTTGTACAAAACCTGTGCCAGTTCAGACCACACCAAATCCTAGCAAGGAAAAAACAAGTTGGGCACACAATCCCACTCCAAGCTTTGGAGCTGCTGGTTCAGTCTTTTAAAGATTAAAATTATATTTAAAAATGGGGCATGGAATTAAACAGAGTTCTCAAAAGATGAAATAAAAATGGGCAAAACCAAACTGGTACAGCCACTGTGGATCAGTAGCTGGTCCTAAAAACTGGAAAATAGATCTTCCACATGATCCAGCTATATCACATTTGGGAATAACACAAAAGACTCTATACCCTACTATAGAGATACCTGCTCATCCATTTTCATTGATGCTCTCTTCACCACAGGAAGAGGAAACAGTCTAGATGTCTATCAACTGATGGATAATGAAAAGGTGTCATATTTACATAGTAGAATATTATTCAGCTGTTCAGAAAAACAAAATTATGAAATACACAGATAAATGGAGACTGAAAAGGACAAATACGTTTTCTCTCATTTGTGAATATTAGCTTTAAATCATCAGGTATGCACGCTTCATTTGGAATGCCAAAGAGGTCAACAAATTAGTAAAGGGAGGGAGGTAGGTGGAAGGAAAGATTAAAAAAAAAAAAAAAGATACTTGAACAGGAAGAGCTAAATTGGGTGGGAATGGGAGGGCAGAGTCAAGGAAGGAACAAGGGATAAATAATAATAAAGACCTTTAGAAAAAGTCGTATATAAACCTGTTAGTATACTGTAGAAGCTAGAGAGGAGAGAGGGGGAGGGAGGATGGGGAGGATGGAGGAAAAGAATTTAAATAGTTAGCCTATAACAGGGTGAGAATGCCCTTACAAGGCAGTTACAAGCTAACAAACAAAAAGTGCTATACCATAAACAGATTATCTCTTTTGGACTCCAAACAATTCAGGTTATTGCCAATGCCAACAATTATCCTTTCAGAACTGATGATTAGACCCCACAGCTGAAGACAGTACATACTTCAGTCGCAGTACATGGAGATATCAAGCTAGGACTAACCTGAAAGCATCATTCCTACTGGCTAGCTTTCATAGTTCTGAAAGACACTATGCACACTACTAGAGGAGACAAGTAAGCATCAGTCTTATCTAGGTATGAATCCTGCCAACAGTAATAATGACTGCCTTGGCAAGCTGTGCCCAATGGTACAACAGTGCCATGAACTTAATGAGCATACCCAAACACTTTCTAATTGGACTGAAGGCCCACTTCACAAGTTGAAACCTATACCTGGAACCATTACTAGAGGCCAAACTCCGTGGCTGGAGGGGTCTTGGTCCCTCTGGTAGAACCTGCTACTGTTATTCAGCTAAACAGACATAGCATTAGACAGCCTCCCAACAGACTGTCATACCCACCTTCAACTCACATCCGAAAAGCTTCTATTTGCAGTAGATGGTGATTAACAAAGAGACGCACAACTGGTCAAGGTGCAGAGAACAAGAGACTGTAGAATGTTTAGTCCTAAATGGGGCATCTATATCACACCCCCAACCCCATAGCTCAAGGACCATGGCGGGAAAGGGGCAGAAACAGTGTTAGACCAGAGGCAGTGGATGACTACAAGAGAAAAAAATGTTTTCTGGGCACAGCAGGGAAGCTCCACACATGAACTCACAGCATTTGTGGTTGTGGCAACATGCAGAAGGCCTGGACAGGCGGAAGTCAGACTACATCCATCACAGAGTGGAGAGGAGGGCAGTGCAGTCCCAGCCCTCGGTGAGGAAGTGCTAGCAGCTGCCAGCTGCCAAGACAGAGTTAATTTCCTCTGACAAAGTACCCTGGTTAAGTAGACCGTGCTACAGTCCAAGACCCCACAGGTAAGACTATATGGGCAGCACAAACTGAACTGGGTGAGTACACTAACATTTTAAATAATACATTTTAAAAACAGGACACAGAGTCGGCGGGCAGGACTGAGGAGTGGCTCTGAACGGAGTTGGAAAGGTAGCAACATAATCAAAACACTGCTCAAAGTGATCGAGGGCTGACACAACTGAGAAACAAGCAGCATTCTGGGCTCTCCTCCCTCTCTGTGCTCGCCGGTCTCCCAGCTCTCACCAGATTTCATGATTCCACTTCTGTTTGCCTTACCCGTCTTCCCCTCCCCCACTTCTTCCTTTCCCCTTTGGGCAACTAATAACCATCCATTTATTTATTACAAGGTGAACAACTAGCTTATATGCCTTTCTCTTTTTTACAGGCTGAATATATATAATCTCTTTGAATGAAAATTCACATAATTCACTGAAATGATTTCCCCCCACTTGGAAATCAGTAAAATTGGCAAGAAAGTAAACATAATTCAACAAATGATAAGTGAAATACAGCTGAACTAGGTTTAATCATTTTTAGTACCATTCTCATATGTAAGCCAAAACAAATTCTAAGCACCCACAAAAAAACATTAAATTTTTTCTTTTATGAATTACGCACCTATAAATCTCTTTAAGGGCCCCAACCAGGTATGACTGCAGAATAAAATACACAGATGCTTTCTACAGAGTCCCACCAGAACATGACACAGTATGTAGCAGCGTGATTGAAACATTCATACCTTGTTGTCTTCCCAATAAAGTGCAAAACATTCATCTCCAGGTTTCCACATTTTTGCATACTCCACAGGAATAGATGATTCTATCACCTTCTCAGGCTTAATTGGCCCAGATCTTCTTTTGGGCCCACTATTATAAAACACTTTATCATCATAGGGTACAGCTGTGACAGGTCCTGCTGGTTTAATTGGTCCTATGCGGCTTCCTTTCACCTGCATTTCTGTCTCTCCATTTGGAACACCAACAAAACTATTACTTCGAACAGGATTCTGGTAATCAGTATTTACACTAAAATGTTTTTCAATTTTTAGACCACTAAAAGCTTCATTATTCACTGTCCGCGACTTCCTGTCATAAAAATGATCAGGATTACCTGTTTGGTTTTCTCTTTTCCCACGTTTTTGACTATTATAATCTATGAATTCTTGAGGAAGTGGGTTTTCTCTTGCCTCTGCATACAGTGGGCCTCTTCCTGATCTGTTTTGCATAGAGTTATCTCTTTTTTGAAAAGCGCCGTCGTGCTGAGAACTCAACAGATACGAAGCGTCTTTAGTTCTGTCATATCTAGAATACGGCCTATCACACTTGATCCTCTCTTCTGACCACACTTCAGAACCACAAGAACCACCCGGTCTTTCAGAGCCTCTGTTTCTAGATAATACGCTGCTTTCTAAGGCTGACTTCGAATTGGGGGTGTCTCTTTGAAAACGAGGAGGTTTCTCATTTCTTGGCTGCCTGGTGTCGTTTCGAGGAAGATGTCTTGATTGATTGCTATCTTTCATCCCATTCTGTTCAGCATTTGACACTCTGTGCTGTCCTTGATGAAGGGGCTGTGGCTGGGACTTTGGCTCTAAAAGGCAGAAGTACAGACAGCATGCATATTAGGATGGGGACAGCATCGAGAGTTGCTTATTTGAAATTATATTATACAGGTTACTATCTTAACATCTCCTATCTTCAAACCTTGTTACCTTAATTCTTGGCTTCTTCTGAGTTCTATTTATCTATCAGAAAGTCTTCCTGGTTAGCACATTAGAAACTAAAGGAGTGATGTGAATTAAGATAAAAGCAGTTCAATTGTTGCACATTATGTCAAATGAGGATATATACACTTCCTTCTGTGATTTATCTTTGATGAACATGTTTGGTTTTTTTCTGTTTGTTTGCTCTCACATAAATCACTGTCAAGATGCAGGACTGTGGATCATCCTAGGGTCATCATGTTCCTAAAGACGGGCACTAATGACATTTGGTCGACCTGTTTCTAGCACTGCATGAAAACTACCCTCATTGCAACAGATACTAAACACCAGTTCAATATGTCTCTATATTTCCAACACTCACTGGGAGCAAAAGAATTGTCAGATAAATTGCTTAGGTCAACAAAAATAAAGGAGATGCTTAAAAATTCTAACTCACAGACTAAATCGAGAATCAAAATGGCAAGACAAAAAAGCAAATAAAACTCATCAAAGCAGATCCACTGGACTTGACATTTAAAGTACAATTATTTTCTAGTTAAGTGTCCACACGCAGGCCAACCATCTATTAATTATGACAAAAAGAAATACCCAAGGCTTCAAATGCTTGCCAATTTATATTTAAGAGAAATTTTTCCCAAGAATACCTATCTTATAAACATATTCAAATGTTTTATTTTAACAATTATACTCAATTTAAAAAGATTTCTTCTTAGATTTTTGTATTTATGTGTATAGGAGAGGATGTATATATACTGTATATGTTATGTGTGTAGAGGGTGGGGGTGGGAGGTGCCTGCACAGGCCAGATCCCCTGAAACTGGAGTTACAAGCAGTTGTGAGACAGCTGATACAAGTGCTGACACCTGAACTCAGGTCCTCTGAGAAGGCAGCAAGCACTCAGTCACTTCTAAAGCCCACAAGCTGTTTTGGAGACTTTACATTAACATTGTGTCTGTTTTCTAGGAATAAAGACTTGGGGAATAGAGAATGCCGGTGACACACAAGGAGCATGCCCAACAGAAAGGCATGCCAGAAAACAAAGTGGCAGTGGTCTCGGCTGACTGCTCTGGGCGTGCCATTCAAGTGGCCCTCACACATTATCATAATGCGGAAACACACGGATGCTTTGTGAACAAAACAGGGCGAGGTTCATTGTAGCATACACTGATGAACATTTGGTTTGATATGCCATCAGCTAGATATGAAAATGTATTTGGGGAATACACTTCTAAGCTGACTATGTTGAGGATTTTGTCTCTTCTTAAAACTATCTTAGTCAGGGTCATGGATATCTATGATGGTCAAAGCATTAGGAAAAAGCAGCTTCTCCTGAGAGTTACTAAGTCAGTGTGCTGGGCTACAGAGAAGAGGCTGGATAAACACACAGAGAAGGTCCGACTGGACTGGATGGCCTGGAGATGATCAGAACTCCGTTCCGAAAGAAAAACCAAGAAAAGCAAAACTTTCTAGTCTACAATTGGGCTTATGTCTTTAGTTCATGAAAATTGGCATTATTAAATAATAGCAAAATCTCTCTTTTAGCTCTAGATCCAGTCTTAAAAAACTTTCTGTACTTTCCCATCACTGGTCTTATAAGCACTTAACAATTTAATTTGTTTACTCCATCATGCCCACACATCAGTGTTCTTATATCAAATATACAATTCTGAAAATATGCACAACAAATTCCAAGGTAGCTTATCATTTTTAAGAAATAAACAAGCTTAGCAAGCTGCTCAACAGTAGAGAGAAAATATCATTACATTTAACTGTCAAAATATTATTTCTATGTATTAGATATAAATGATAATATAAAGTAAGTAGTTTTACTAATAAAGAACACACACTTCATTTTCATTATTGTGCTGAGATAAAGGTAAATCTAAAAAAGAACTTACCTTAAAAAACAGGAATATTTCATGAGAATTAAACCCACTGAGAAAATAAAAATGTCCTTTTAGAAGACTACAGTGTGTATATGTGTATAGATATACATACATGTGTGCGCACACACAGACACACACACATTCTGCTTTACTCCAAAACAAAATAAAAAGCAAGAAAAGGAGGTTCTTTAATGTATTAATATCTTTAGACATCTTTAAACTGAATCAATTTTATTGTAGGCAGTTAAGTAACAAAGCAGATAGTAAGTAAACCTAAAACTAAGCTAGTTATTGAATAAACATGATGTACACATGCAATTATTAAATGTAGAGAAAGGGAATTTTAAGTAAAGAGTATCTTGTTCAAAAAGCAGAAGCAGAAACAAAAGAGCAATGGGGAGGCACAGTCAGAGTCCAAGTGCTTTCTGATACTCTCACAGAGACTCAGGAATCTACACTGAGACATACCAAACAGCAGCCAACACTAAATCTACAGCCACTCCAATAATAAATATGCTAAGACACTTTCATGTACAAGAAAGATGAAATCACGAGCTTTTAAATCTTGGCCAAAAGAGAATAATACCAAAGAGTAGCATAAGCAGAAGTTGATGATACCAATTTTTTTATCCTAATGCTTCCAGTTCAAGACTTAAGATTATACAACAGAATACAAGAACAATTAGCAAAATATGATGAATGGTATTATAATGAAATAGACAAACTATGAATACAATAAAGTTGAAAAAGAAAAAAAAAAGGCTATCAAAGAGTACTGCTGTGAGTTAGTGTGAAATAAAATGTTACTATTATACCAGAGAGTTCAAAATGTATGTTATAGCAATTAAAATGGTGATGGCACTATGACATTAAATGTAAGAATCATTCAGAACGAATCTACTGTCAAAAATCAGCTACTTTCATCAGTATTGAGGATGCTGAATTAAAAGGGCATCTTAGAATATGAATATGTCTTGGCAAAAAATTCAATCTCAAACAGTAGTTACATCTTCATTTTATGGTAAATAAGTATACTCTGCTCTCCAGAATTAATCATTTGTTTTGGAACTCCAACCCAGAGAGCGAATATTCATTAACATCTCACTCTGTGCACCACAGCCAGCTAAGCAGACAGGCTAACTGCAGCTCTTCACCTCTCCCTCCACTCCTCCAACTCCAACACCCCAGTCTCACTCAGCTCCAGTTTGGTAGGAGACAAGGTTACAGCTTCCTTCTCCCCTTTCCCATATTCAGTGGATCACACAGATCTTCCCCTGGAAACTTCCCTGCCCTGCCCACTGGTTGCTTTATGTCACCCCCAACTCCAGCAGTCATTCCCAGAGAACTTTCAGGACACCCAGGCCAGGGGAAGAAGAAAGCTAATTTACAGACTTCACATCTCCTTTCACAACTCCAACACCAATCCCCCAGTCTCATCGCCAGCTCTGTAGTAGAACACTCACTGCAACCTCCCATTCCTCTACTCTCATCCCCAAGAGACCACAGACCTTCTCTCCCAACCGCCCAAGGTCTTTTCCAGAGACATAAACAAATAACAATAATCAGTTGTACTGAATAATTTGCAGTAAACTCATTCCTATCTGGTCTACCTGAGAGAAGCATGAAAACACATTCCAAGAGCAACTGCATGTTTAAATAAACTTAGGTCACAAGGGTCTTGTGCTCTTTGAGTTCTTATAAGCACTAAGAATTTTCCTCGCATGATTGCATTCATGGACCATGTTCCAACACAACTATACATTCAAGAGAGGGCTACTATACAAAATATATAAAGAACTTTAAAAAAAAACTAGATATCAAGAAAACAACCTAATTTTTTAAATGGGGTACAGATCTAAGCAGAAAATTTTCAAAAGAGGAAACTCAGATGACTGAGAAACATTTAAATGTTCAACACCTTGAATCATCATGGAAATGCAAATCAAAATTACTTTGAGATTCCATCTTACACCTGTCAGAATGTCTAAGATCAATAATAAAAGTGACAGCTCATGCTGGCTAGGATGCGGAAATGGGAATATCCACTGCTGGTGGGAGTGAAAACCTTTACAGCCAACTATGGAAATCAATATGGCTGTTCCTCAGGAAGATGGGAATCTATTTACCTCAAGATCCAGCTATGCCACTCTTGGACATATATCCAAAGGATGCATCATCCTATCCCAGTTAACACTTGCTCAAACATATTCATTGCCGACCTATTCATAAATGGTCAGAAATTAGAATCAGTCTAGATGACCCTCAGCAAAAGAGTGGATAATGAAAATGTGGTATATTTACAAAATGTGGTATTACTCAGCTGTTAAAAAGGCAAAATTGTGAAGTTTGTAGGTAAATAGATGGAACTAGAAAAAGGAACATTCTGAATGAGGTAACCCAAACCCAGGAAGATAAATATGGTATGCATTCACTTATATGGAGATATTAGCTGTTAAGTCAATGATAATAAAGCTACAATTTCTGGAATTACAGAGGTTAGTTGTAGAGTAAGGAACTAGGGGGACAGACAGATCTCTCTAGAAAGGAAAACAGAATAGATATGGATGGATGCAGGGTGGCTGGAACTGGAGGATCGAGTGGGATTGAGCAGTAGTATGGAATCTGATACAGGAGAAGTGTCCCAAAATATATACATATGAAGGAGATCTAAATGAAATCACCAAACAGTGGGGAAGACAGAGTCCCAGCTGGATATCTCGTCACCAAATGAAGCATCCAGTACCAGAAATGGGTTACATCTAATTGAGTTTGTTAGCCAAAAAGATCCCAAGGGAACCCAAAAAGACCCAGGCTATGCCAAGACTGTATGTTGCTCCCCACAAATTAGACAGCAAGGGATCACTGCTAGACAACACCCACACGACTCATTGAACATGGTGATGTTGAACTGGTGCCTACATAGAGTCTTCACCCCTGAGAACTAGCATCTCTGATACAGGAAGGGACTTTGCAGGCTACCCAAAGAGAAATGCAAACACCAACCCAGACACAAACGCGTTCATCTACAATGCTGTCCTGCCTGTGAGCTATGCTAGTGCAATGGTGGCACAAAGCTTGTGGAAGCAACCAACCAACATCTGATCTGACGGAAGACCCACTCCACAACATGGCACCCACACGCAACATTGCTTGCATGACCAAGAACCTGAAACTGGATAGCCCAGGGACCTAATGAAAAGCCAAATAGTACTGTTCTAAAATAACAAAGAAAGAAAGAGAGAAAGGAGGGAAGGGAGGGATGGAGGGAGAGAAGGAAGGAAGGGAGGTAGAGAGGAAGGGAGGGAGGGAGGAAAGGAAAAGTAGCAATACCATGATTCTATCTTAATGATATTCTGCTATACTCATAGATCAGTGCTTTGCTCAGCCATCAGCCATCACCAGAGAAGCTTCTGATAAAAATAAATACAGAAACCCACACCCAAACATTATGCAGAGGCTGAAATACCTTGGAACATTCAGCCTTAAATGGGATGTCTCCGTCAAATCCCTGCCCTCAGGTTTCAGGGAACCTTGTCAATGTGGACAAGGAAAGGGTGTAAGAGCCACCAGGGATGCAAAACACCAAAGAAAGGCCCTCTAAATCAACATGATTGAGACACAAAGGAACTCACAGAGACTGAGTCAGCATGCACAGGTCCTACATGGGTCTTCATCAGTTCTGGTCCTAGCACTGAAAGGAGAGGAGGACACATACCCCCATCCCTAAACTCCAAAGATATCTCCAAATGACAACCACTTGCAGTAAAAACTTAGTTTCTGAGTAGATCACTGAATCTACTCTAAAGAAAAAAGATAAAGAAATAATAGGACAAACGGGTAGGTCATTGAATCTACTCTAAAAAGAAAAAGGGGAAGATGTAAAAGTGACAAAAGGTAGATTACTGAATCTATTATGAAAAGAAAAGAGAATATGGATATGATAAGATAAAAGGTCAATTATTGAATCTGCTTTTAAAAAGGAACTACTTGTTTTAAATAGGATAAGTTATGAAATTTGTTGTCTGAGTTTATCAAATGTTACTGGACAGGACATTGTTAATATATATAATGGAGGTTTTTGTCTGAATCTGTCTAATGATAATTGATAATAGACATTGTTAATGTAATTCTTAACTTTATATTGTGTATACTTATTGGATAGAGTTTTTCTTGTATTAGTTATAAGCTTTTTTAATTTTAGACAAAAAAGAGGAAATGTGGTGATATTATGTTCCCCAAAATATTGTGCACCTTAATAGACTAATATGGGGTCAGAGAACAGAATAGGCCACTAGATATAGAAGCCAGAAAATGGTGGCACACATGCCTTTAATCCTAGCATTCCAGAGGCAGAGATCCACCTGGATCTCTGTGAGTCCAAGGCCACACTGGAAAGAGCCAGGCATGATGACACACACCTTTAATCCCAGGAAGTGCTGGCAGGAAACTATATAAGGTATGAGGACCAGGAACTAGAGCTGGTTAAGCTTTTAGGCTTTTGAGCAGCAGTTCAGGTAAGACCCATTTAGTTGAGGACACAGAGGCTTCCAGTCTGAAGAAATAGGATCAGCTGAGGAATTGGCAAGGTGAGGTGGCTGTAGCTTACTTATTCTGCTTCTCTGATCTTCCAGTGTTCACCCCAATACCTGGCACTGGGTTTATTTTTATTAATAAGACCTGTTAAAATTCATGCTACACGTTTCCTTCAAGCGTGTCTCACTGAGGAAACAGACTACTCTGAAAGGGTAGGTAACATGCCCAGTATTAAATGGCAAACTGAAAATGAATTTAGCATCTTTAGGGGTTCCTTGTCTCATAATGTCATGTCAGGAATCTTCCTTATCTTAAAATTTTTTATCTTTTATTTTATTCTATTTATATGTATGCTTTTTTACTTTTCTCTCTGAACTCTACAAGTCCTTTGCATATATATTACAGCTTCTAGCTAAGTATTTTTATGGGACTTCTGAGAATGCAATGGAGTGAGTCTCTGTTTCTTGTGCCTTCTCTAGAGATCTTTTCCTTTTGTTTGTTTTGTACAATTCCAATGTGTTGCTTTTGTTTTATATTATTTTATATATAAGGAAGGACGAAAGGGAGTGGAAACTCTAATCATGATATGTTATGTGAGAAAAAACTATTTCAATAAAAGGAAAAACATGTTTAAAAACTCTGACTATGCACACACTACTTGCACCTATATCTTGAAAGCACAATCTTATTTACAATGAAGATTCAAAGCAATGAGCCCCAAATAAAAATCTGCCTAGGAAATGTGGAATCCAGAAGTAAACTAAAATCTTACTCAAGATAAAGCCCCTGACTTCTCAGTATGTAAATCTGCATCCCAGAGAAACAGAAAGTGCCAGTAACATATTCACCACCTACATCTATTCATTCTGGTAAAACGCAGGAAGTGCAAAAGCCCTTTATTATCCTTGAAGGCTGAAAATACATTTGGATACCAGGACTGCTGAATCCTGACCTAAAATTAACAATACTTTACATCCAAGAAGAAAAACTAAAAGCATTATTAAGAACTGGACTAACACTTAAAGGTTTAAAAATCAGCACTTAGAGATAGCATAGTACAGAGGTTTAATCATAGGTCAGCCATTCACTAGTTCTATAACCTTAGACAAGGTATTTAACTTTTCTGAGTCTTATATTAAAATCAGCAAATATACAAGTAAATAATGTATTTCAAAAACTTACTTAAGGTATGTAAAATATTTAGAATAGTATCTGTCTTTGGTAAGCTCTCAGTAAACACTAGCAATCATTATTATGACATTATAAATATTATTATGTAAATAAGCTTATAAACCCGTGACTTGGATAAGAAGCTTGTATCTGTTTACACATTCTCACTGCCACAAATGCCCACCATTACTTAGAAGACTAATTTTAGTTTTCTGCTTGCTTGTTCTTGTAAGTAGGGCAGGAAGAATGCTTTATTAAAAACTTTACTGCAGCCGGGCGTTGGTGGCGCACACCTTTAATCCCAGCACTCGGGAGGCAGAGGCAGGTGGATCTCTGTGAGTTCAAGACCAGCCTGGTCTCCAAAGTGAGTTCCAGGAAAGGCACAAAGCTACAGAGAAACCCTGCCTCGAAAAAAAAACAAAACAAAACAATACAAAAACAAACAAACAAAAAAACTTTACTGCAATGATATAAAGGAGAAAATTCAGATGCATTTGAAAATAAGTCATACTCTAATACTATTTTACACTTAAAATATAAACATTCTTTATATAAAAATCCATATATTTTTCAATTTTTACAAACTGAATACTCCCAGAATCCTATTCACTAGAGAAATGATGTGATCCTTCCTCCACACACAGCCACTGTTAAAGTCTCAGAGGTTATTGTTTAATATAATGCATAGAATCTCTGTGCACATTTGCATAAACAACAACAAAATGCTTCTGTTCTTCACTCAGAGGCTGCAGTCTACTTTGAAATTGGCAGTATTTTGCAGCATCGGAACATTGCCGTTCCAAGTCAGTGAGCATAGCTACCTCATTCAGCTCAGTGTTGAGTGTATTTTTATTTCTTTACTGATGTATTTATTTTTATTATAAAAGCTTTGAATAGCCCTCAGTTTTGAAATATAATTTACACTTTATTTTTTTAATTAAGATACAATTACATAAATTTTCCCTTTCCTCCCTCCAACAGCTCCTATGTACCCCCACCCTCACTCAAATTCATGGTCTCTTTCTTTAGTTGTTATTGCATACATATACAATACATATATATATATACATATATATATACATATATATATATGGACTAAGCAGATTGTTTTATATATTTAGGAATATATTTGGTACCTTTATTTAATGTATCAATATATTATGTGTGTACACACACACACACAGACATACTGTAAAAAAAAAAAAAAAGAAAAAGGAGATTATAGGAAATATTTTTACACCTAACCAAGGTGAAGTCTGTCTGGATCTTACTCAGAACTGTTTTTCACAACCATAGAGTGGAGATCCTCAGTAAATATTTGCACAAAGAATTTCTGAAAACACTGGAAATGAAACAAAGCCCCAAGTTGAAATTACTTGTTTAATGCTTTCACTTCTGCTAAGCAAAGGTAAAAGAGAAAATCCCATCTTCTGTTCTGCCTTCTGAAGGTGAACATTAAAAGCATACTACAGCAGATTTCACCTCGGTCCAGGTGAGTCCAGGAAAGACTAGCATAAAAACCAAAGTTTCTAAAGCTCCTCTCTTACATGCATCTCCTGCTTCCTAGTTATGTCTCTGACAAATTCACAAGCACTTCAGTTTCTTCATCTAAGAAGTAACCCTTACCACAGAATTAGGAAGATTCAGCTTGAAAATATAGAAGGGCATTTAGAATTACAGCGATCATTGAAATGAATCCCAGTCCTGTCCCTGAGCAGATATGTCTGATGTAAAATAAAAAACTAGCATAATGGTGCTTAGCTTTTTATTTCTTTCAAATGGTCATGGGAGTTAGTAAACACTGACTACAGGTGGTGTCAGCACTGTCCCAGGCACTTTAGGAAAGAACCCCAACCCTCTATCCTGTTGATGGTCATTTACAATGAGAAGAGGCGAACAGAACACACCAGTGCAAAAAACAATGTAGCTTGAAATTAATAAACACCTCAAAGGAAACAGATATCATAATGATTATGCTAAGACTATCAGAAGCTATGTTCTGTGTTTCAGTTGAGCCCTAAGGAATAAGACACGCAGCACAGGCAGGGTAGAACACTCCAAAAAGAAGGAAGGAAGCACACAGCCATTTCCTGGTGATTGGCCAAAAACATCATCACCTTTACTGCTTCAAACAGAAAAATGCTGGGTTCCAATATCCCCAAATTGATATCATTTATGTTAAGTAAAGACACCAATCCAGAAAAAGTGATTACACATAAATTAGCATTTCTTTTAAGGCCTTCATTAATTATTCAAAAATATACAATGTTTTCCTAGGCTCATTAAATTCTATCAAAGATATGATACGCATTAAACTAAGCACTAAGTTTAAGATGAACATATTTATTAAAATTTTAATGTACCAAACTTCCATTAGAAGTAAAACTCCTTATTAGGAAGTTATAAATAAAGCAGATCACTGTTCCTATCAATTAATAAATCATGAACATTCTGAGAAACTACAGATGGCAATTCTACCACAGCCAGGGCCAGGCTCAAAATGCACACCGTGGTGGTGCTGTTTGCAGGTGTGAGGAAACAGTTCAGTCCAGGGAACTTCCCTACACATATAACCATCAATTCACTTTCGGCTACAGCTGTAACAACACTCCATTTGGTAGACAAGGAAGCCGAAGAGGTCAATCAAGGACAAGGAGCTGTCAGCGTACAGCTGTGTTGACCAGGCTATCAGGTTCCTCCCCTTGCAATCAAGCTACTAACTTTAAATCATTAGTAACCATGAGTTAGCTTTAGATTTTTCTCATACAACTCTGGATTATCATAAAAGTTGTTTTTTGATTGGTTGGTTGGTTTTTTGCCAGAGATATTTTATTTTTAAAAAGTACTCTCTGGATAAATCTGTGTTATTGAGAACACATCTCTTGGGGACCTATGTTGATTTTTCTCTCTACCATCACATGAATCTGAGTATATCACAGTTCCACACAAATACTGAGATCATGAGGAGAACTTAATTGCTATTCTAGCCCCAGTTTCTGCTGCTCCTCCCTCAGTTACCAACAGCCACTCTAACACAGTACTTTGAGTTCTGGGGAAGAGAGGAGCCTTGTCCTAAGCAGTTTCAGTTCGGGATGCTCGCACACACATCCACACCTGCACACTATCTGCCCTCCTTCCAGGAATCTTCCCTCTGGCTTCTTCTCTTCAGGTCTCATCTCAGAACTCATTCTGAAAGCACCATCCTGCCAACCCTTAAGGCTAAGTCAGACTGCTCTACGCACAGCCACAGAAGTGCTTGGCTCACTCACTGCCTTCGCAGACTGGAGATCTCTGACTTTTCTTTGTTTGCTACCCTCTCTTCTAACAGTGCCTGGCGCCCAGTAAGCCCCAAGTGAATATCTGGAATTAATAAACCAAACCACTCTCCAGTATCTTCCAAAGTGAATTACTTCATATGTTCTTCGGAGCCAAGTATTATTTTCCAGGGTCAAGAGCACAATAATTTAAGATTCAATATTCTCCCTAAAATACATATTCTTGAAAATTCCAAACTAAATTACAGCAAGACAAACCAAATTCTTGTAATTTAAAGCCAAAACATTCTAATAAAATACAAAGCTATCTTAGGGTCAAGAATGTTGAAGTAGGTTGACAAAATGAAATTCAAAAAGAATGTCCACGTAAGGTCTGATAACACTGTCATTAAGGATCCAGGACCTGTTCAGCAGATTACTAATGTGTAAGCTGAACCAGGTAGAATAGCTTCTTAACAGTTTTTCCATAGCAAACACAAATCATAAAGATAATTATTACAGAAGATGGGGTTAAGTGAGTAGTATGTAAGTGTATATAGCAGCAGAAGCACAATACTCTGTAACTGGCATATATACATTACAACACACACACACACACACACACACACACACACACACACACACACACACACAAAGACAGACAGACAGAGAGTCTACATCATTTACACCTCAAAAATCTCAACTAGCTTTTTTCAGTTATACAAATTGGCATATTTTGCACAAATCTTTAAAGTATTGAGTACAGTTTAGGATGCTCTTAAGATGCTACTCTAAAAATATAACACTTTAAACTTGATATGCTTTGTTTCCTCTGTTAAAAGTATCTCTTCTGCAAATGTATTTTCTATGATGCTGACTTAGATTGTAAAGCATAAAGTCAGAAATTATCACTCCTACCAAAGACGCAAATACAAGCAATTATTAAATCATCATGTATATTGTATAAATACTTTACAAACAATAAAATCTTTTAAAAGTATTGTATGGGGGAGGGTGAGCGATGGTTCAGCAGTGAAGAGTGCCTGCTGCTCTTCCAGAAGACTCAGCCACAGCCACGTGTAACTACAGTTCTGCAGGATCCAATGCCCTCCTCTGGTCTTTGCAGGTACACACACACAACATTCATGTACACACACACACACATATAATAAAAATAACAAAATAAATCATAAAAAATACTTCAGAGTCCACAGGAAGAAATAATTCACCAACCTAAACCCTTATTTGATGCTTAATTTTGGTTGTCAAATTGTTAGATTAAGAAAAACATAGGTGATTTGTGAGGTACACCTTTAGATGGACCTGTGAGGGTATCTTTAGAGGATTAACTTTGGGGGAGACCCACCATGCGTGTGGGCAGCTCCATCCTAACAGCTGTGGTCTGCACTGCATGAAAAGGGAGAAGGAAAAGGTCTGCGGGGCCCCAGCACTCCCCAGGTCTCCCCATTCCGGGCAGCCCAGACATGAACAAACTGCCCGGCATTGCCGCTCTTGGTGCCACACCTTCGCTGTCACAACGTGCACCTGCAGACTGAGTCAAAATAACTCTTCCTCCCAGAAGCTGCCTCTTACTTTTTCTTTTTGATTGTTGGTTTGTTTGTTTTTCGACACAGGGTTTCTCTGTGTAGTTTTGTTGCCTGTCCTGGATCTCACTCTGTAGACCAGGTTGGCCTCGAACTCAGAGATCAGCCTGGCTCTGCCTCTCTGGTGCTGGGATTAAAGGCGAGCGCCACCGCGCCACCACCGCCCAAACAGCTCAGAGGCTGCTTCGTATAAGGCATTTGATCACAGAAGGGAGAAAAATAACACCACATACTATAAAACTTCCATGCTGTTTTGGACAACTCTCTTGAAAATACTCATTCCACGGTCTATAAAACATTTATTTCCTCTACGGTATTCCCTAGCTTCTATTCTAAATCCACCACTTGGCCACTTTTGTGAGAGTGTAATCAATCAGTGGTATGCAGACTCAGCTTGAACATCTTACAAAAGCTGGTTATTAAATGAATGAGTTAGTTTTTAAATTGCTCATAGCCTGAAATCAGACGTGGTGGGAGTATTTATACCACATTATCAGCAAAATCAAAGTCAGCCCTCCACTAGCACTGTGGGACTTTCCTGAGAGCCAGTTGTGAACCTTCAGAAGCACATGGCCTCCCTCACTGTCTTCAATGCTCCCACTCACTGCTCAACCTCCTCACTGGCTTTCCCACCTCGATGTCATCTCTAAATTCAACTGCTCGCTTGACCTCACCCTCTGACCTTACAAAATTATGATGTGTTAAAGTTTAACTCAATTGCTCTTTCCTCCCAAAATAAATAGCTGCTCAGAAATGCCAACTCAGAGAAAGTTATACATCGGGAAAAAGAAAATATCGAAAATCCTAGTTCTTTAGTTCTTATAAGTGAGACATTTTCTCTCTTCAAGCATGCTTATCTGTCACATGGAAATCATAACATCATTAAGTGTTGGCAAGCCTTTAGTACAGTTCCAAGAACACAGCAGTTCTCAGTAAGTAGCATCCATCATTTTTTATAGGGAAGAAAGTCTAAGAAGAGTAAAAGTGAATGAAAAGCCTGTGTTTTTAGCATTCTGAGAAAATAAATCCATATTTAATAAAATATCAAAAATTATATATTATACCACAAAATAAAATGATGTAAATTTAGTGAGACATTTTCATGATTAATGGTTGCTATGGGAGAGCCCAACACACTGTGGGTGATACCACCCCTGTGCAGGTGTTCAACAGGGGTAACTAATATTGAATTATTTGATATGTAACATCCATACAGAAAATTTCAAAACTTAAGAATATATTTGGACCACTCTGAATTAAGAGCACTGCTAATAGTATGTTAATGAAGCCATAGTCTGGAAAGAACTCCCAGGCCTATACAATCTCTTTTCAAGTTATTTTATAGACTCTTAAAATCTAAGTCCTTTTGGGGCCTGGCTGCTAGTAAATTCTGTACATGTGTGTAGCTTAGTGCTAGCAAAAATTACTAGTTTAAAAAAAATCTACATAATAATGCATATAAAATAATTAAGATTTCTAAAATATGCAGGCTAGAAATCACAAGAAACTAAATGTTCTATTGTGTGATAAAACACTCTAAGAAACAACCTAATGAGGGAAGCATTTATTTGGCTAACACTTCCAGGTCACAGTCCATTACTGACTGGAGATGGAGCTCAGTTTTCAAGCACTTGCCAAGTATGCATGAAGCCATGGGTTCAGCTGCCTGCTTTGAAAAAAGGTTTTTAAAGCTAATGCTAGAAGACATTTTCTAAGAAATGATCAGTAAATTCTGATGGAATATTTAAACATAAAATTGAGGAAATGATACCACACTTGGCTCTTCTAGAGGAATTGCATATGATCTGAAATAAATGTATTACAAACCTTTATTAAATTTAACACACACACACACACACACACAAATCTAATACTTAAAGGAGGATGTATTCTCAATAAATTTGAAACAATATACAGAATATGACACATGTTCACTATTCATCAAACAAAATGCTTGGGAATATTTGTGTTTTGTCACAATGATATGATTTGGGGGTGGGCTGTAAGTATAAATAAATATCCCAGTGCTTTTAGCATGCCTACATTTTGACTGTCATATAAGGTCAGATATGAAATCTTCACTATTACAACCTATGTCATTATTTTGTGGTGTTTGGGGCCTCACACTTTTGGTTTGGAATAGTTAACCGCCATGATATAAGAAGCCCGTCCAGAACCAAACTTGCTCTGCTGGCTGGTTTCGTCAGCTTGACACAAACCAGCACATATGTGGGAAGCAGCAATCTCAATTGAGGAAATGCCTCCATCACATTGGCCTGTGGCAAGTCTGTGAGGCATTTTCTTGACTACTGATTGCAGTGGGAGGGTCCAGCTCACTGTGGGCGGTGCCACCTTTGAGCAGGCGTCCTTATAAAAGAAAGCCGGGTGAGTTAGCACCAGTAAACAGCATTCCTCTACAGTTTTGCTTCAGTTCCTGCTTCCTGGTTCCTATGCTGAGTTCCTGCCCTGATTTCCCTTCTTAACAGACAGTAAACCCTTAAGACTAAACAAACCCTTTCTCTCCAAGTTGCTTGTGGTCATGATACTTATCACAGCACTAGAAACCAAACGAGGACACTTGCTAAGCTAAATATTAACTTTTGGGAATCCCAAACTAAACAAAATCCTGAGACAGCTTGAAGTGAAATGAACTGAAACAAAACACAGATATTAAGCAAAGCTCCATCATTCAATGATGTATTAGAATGGTGCATGTGAGTGTGCGTGTGCATGTACATGGATGTTTCTGTGGTGTATGCTATATGTGCATGTGTGTTACTGGTAACTGAACGCAGAGCACACATACTAAGCAAGTAAGAACTACCAAGCTAGTCCTCCTACTCCCAAAGACTTTTTTGAAGCTCCAAATCCATACACCAGTGAATTACAACTAGCCTTTATATTGTTAGCTTCTACAAAGATTCAAACAACGATGCTGTGATGACCTTAAACCAAATCGTGGATCCTAACTCTTCAGAAGACATCTAACCATTAAATGTTACAAAGGCTATTCTGAAAAGCTTTCTAGACGCTCTTTAGAAAAATGTTCAACATTTCCTACCATCTGCGAAGATCTAATTTTAAATTGTAAGATTTCTGAAAAATATATTCCAGGCTTCAACTCCAATTAAAAGGAAACAATGAAACTATAAAATTACCTGAAAACTAGTTCAGACACTTATCTCAACTGTTCTGTTCTATAAAAACCCCAGCTCATGTGAGAATATTGTCACTTAGTGGAAGTAAATTAACAAGAGAAAGAGTAACAGAACAATATGTTTAAAAAAAAAAAAATACACAAGGGCAACCACAAATCAAACTCTCCCATCAATCTTGCTGTCTTCACTGTATCAATGAACACAGGGCCAGAAGAACAGAGAAAACTTCTGCAAGCATAATGACTTCTGTCTCGAATGTGTTCACTTATGTAAACATGGTGTACATGTGGTATCGTGGATCTCTCCGGTATGGTGTCACCATCATTAGATCTGGGACAGAAAGCTGCAGCCGATGGACTGACTCGGTGTCTGCTCAGCAATATTAACAGTGACATAATACATCAGCAGTGTTTTCACATCAGCCTGATTAAAGCTCTGCCTACCCCATTCAAAACAACTAGTTGGCCTTATTTTAGCAATGAAATTTTCAAATAAAAGACTAAACATTATTACAGATTACAAATATGCCTGAAAACGTACTGTCATTTATTAGACAAAACAAAGGAGCTTAGAAATGCTGATTAAAGAGGATTTAATCATTTACTTAGTGAATGTTATCATTTACTTAATATAAACTTTAAAATGAACAAAAATAAGGGGACTTAGCAGAACATATCATAATATGATAATCAGATATGATCTGGCATACTTATAACTACAATAATATTTCATTTCCATATGCCAAATCACAGATGAGTTACATATTCAACTAAAAAGAAACAGAAAACCAAACTCATGATTTAGGAGCCACCATAAGATGTGAATATGGAAGTCAGGGATTGGAGGCATTCAGAGAGGTCTTAAATGGGCACTGTGAAGGATGCCAGAGGTCAGTCAGGACAGAGGGAAGAAGATGCTGACAGAAGTAAAGCCATGTTATGTTGCCTAAGTCTTGTCCTTGTGCACCATGAAGGGCACTTGTAGGAGTGACAACAGCCCAGGAATCAGAAGCAAGAAAAAAAGCACATCAGTCCTGCACCTACAAAGAATGATTTCACAGTTCACAGCAAGTGAGCCTGTAAGAGGGACTTGACACGGGGTTAGCTCACCACCACACCACCACCCGACACCTTAGCTACGGACTATGTAGTCATTTGTTACACAGCAATGGAAAACCAAGGTGTCAGTCTTATAGATCAGCAAACACTGCCCTCTGTTCTCCTGTTACCCTTATAAACTGTCTATGTCAAACAAGGACTTTTCAACAGGACAACGTGTTTTCTCTCTATATATAATCTAGTGATAAACACTGGTTTTCATGAAATACAAAAACTTAAATTTTATTTGGTTGAATTAAGAAATAAATCTGAAAGAAAAACCGATTTTAATCTTTTTAAAACAGTATTGAAACATTTACCATATTGCACACTTGTAAAGATACATATCTAACATACTTATTTCTCCTTCCAGTATTTATATTACTCATTATAGTACATCATGTGAAGAACTATTACACTGTGAAAGCATACTCTCAGAGTAACATCTTCATAGAATATGTACATATGGAGAACAAAGAAACAGACCAATTTCACAAATGATGGACATGATACAAGGTTATGCCACAGCAAGGTTTCCAACACCACCATCTGTTTACACATCTAACTCTGCTGTCTATTATAGAGTTGTGGGTGGGGTAGTTTGGTAGTATTATTCAACATACAATTAGGAGCAAAGTAAGCTGGCATTTGTTTTCAGAAAGTAACAATTAAAACTTTCTCCTATGTTTTCGTCAAACAAAATTCACTATAAAAATTCTAAACAACCATTCAGAATAAAAATCATTTTGCACAACTCCAAATGAGGTTAGTCTTTTAAAACGAAATGGATACATTTTAAAATCTATTAAGTTAGCCTACCTTCTACATTCAAAGTTCCCATTTTAGATTCCAAGAAATCAAATAATGTGCTTGGTGCTGATGGCCTTGCGTTTCCTAGGTCTTCTTCATCTTCAGATCGTGCACGACCCCTGCCTTTCCCTCTACCTTAGGGTTTAAAAGCACATACATACACATCAGCAATCTCATAAATAGGACTGGACATGCATTTCTTCTCACTATCTTTAGTGAATTATATTTCTTATCCAATAAAAACACTTTAAATAAGACTACTAGGATGCAATTTTATTCCTCAACATGATCTATCCATAATTTGTCAAATGAACATGGATCTCAGATTGAAATAAATATGAATCACTTTTTTTAATTTAAAAAGATTTTAACTTAAAATGTATTTTCTTTCTACAAAAAAATAATGTTGAGTTACTCAAGTTTAGCATAATTATAGCTGTTCATAATAAAACTGTAAATACTACTATAACTTAAAGGTATCTCACACATTCACATAACATTTAGAGTACCACTCTACATACTTAAATGCATAGTCTGGTTATTTAATCATATGTATAAGGCTATTTCTCAATCTGTTTCTCAAATGATACCACTTTTAACGATGTAATGATTAAAGAGTAAAACCAAGTTAAAGGTCTTATTTGGCACAGCTCTAGAAATAACTACAAGAACAAGTTAGTGTCTGTCAGTCCCTCTCTCACTTATAACAACTCTACTAGAAAGACACTATTAGACAGTTTATTAGAGATAAGAGACACTCATGGCAAGCAGTCCGCAACTACCTCTACGGCTCCCAGCTTCATACTCCTAAGAACCACGGTGTTACCTGACATTACAGCCCTCACAGCATAAAGCTCAGCCTTGGCCCATCACACATCTTGCTGGCACATGAACTGTACCTCTAGGAGGTGGACCCACAACAGGCTTCTGCTTATTGCTGTTCAGAAGTACATTCAATGCTGCTTCTAGGTTGTTGGCATTATCCATAAGTGCTTGCCTCGACGCTTCCTTACTGAAGCCCATTTCTGTTATATGCTTCAGAGCTTTCTCATCAACCTGGAAGGAATGAAGAGAAAGAAAGTTATAGTAAGGACTACACATAAAGTCGGGTATCCGTTCTAACTACTTACTGTCTGTTAACTCAAAATTTCATTCACAGCTGTTGGAACATGGAACAAGAATGATGCACGGTGAGCGATGCCTTGGGAACTCTGAGAGAGGCTCCAGGAAAAAGGTGACAGCCTTGACCTCAGGTGCATTTTGTGACTGTGTGCCTCCTGTGTTAAGCACTCACCGTCAATTCATAAGACATGTTTACTCTTGTTGGATATCGGAACATAGCTACAGAACCCAATCTGGAGGAGGGATATGCTGAGTGCTGTCCTCAGTGCACCCAAATCTGGATATGGCCTTCTGCCTTGCTTTCCTGCTTTCCCAGATGCCATTGTGTTTACACTGGTCTGTCCTGAGAAAGTTTTGGGAAAGGGCTACTCGGTCAAAATTTACTATGTGCTTACTGGATTTATTTCCATGTTTTTTCTGATCAGGTTTTTCTGGACTCAAACAACCTTCCTTGGATCATTGCTTTCTTTGTTACATTCGTGTACAAAAGTCCACTTGAAAGTGAAGCAAAACCATCTACAGCATTAGACACTAGTCCACCCTATTCTTTCAGGTCCTTAGATCTCAGGTCCAAGACCTACACAGGTCAGAAAAAGCTGACAATAGCTATGAAAAACTGTCACATTAACACAACATTCCAGCTTGCTGTTTCAACACTAATAATCAAGGAAGACTCTGTATTATAGCAAAGTTCCATTGAAAAATTCAAAATTAAAATAAATAAATAAAAAAGAAAGCTTATATTACCTATATTAGAGTAAGCTCTTAGGAAAATAATACTGTGTAGAAAAAGTGACCTCATAAATGTTCATAGAAAAAAAATAATGATTATAGCTCCCCATCCACAACAAGAATTGTAATTTACACAGCAAAGATGCAAAGAAAAAACATTCAAAGAAAGATTGAAGGTATTCAAAGCGCAGCCCATTGGCCTCGATGCTCACCAGTTCTCTGTAGACACCTTCATGCTTGCTCTCTGACCTGGAAGGCTTTTCTTTCTGTAAAACCTCCCTGTTTCGGTGACTGACAGCACCCATATTGAGATTACTTCTGGCACCACCTCCACCTCCTCCAAATGTCTTGGTCTTTAGATAAGAGAAAAACAAAACAGACAAAGTAAATAGTAAAAATAAAAAGTAAATAGTAAATAGTAAAATAATCATACAAACCAAGATGTCACTTAAAAATCTGGAAAAATTAATGATTTAAAAGCTTAGTTATTTTTCACAAGTAAAAATAAAATAACAAATATTTAGAAACAGCATAGAGAATAAACATCTATAAGCCATGTATTTTCTTTCTACAAGTCCAGGCAGGATAATTTTTCTAAAAAATGACAAGATTTTAGTTAAGTTACCAAAACAAACCTCTATGTTCGTCAATATAGACTGAAATGAGATGACATAAACATCATATAGATTAGTTGTCCAAATTCCTCTAGTAAAATATCTGAATATGTTTTTGATCTAGGCATCTACAAGTCATGGGTATAATAATTTAAAGTATCTCACATTCTGGTGTAATACATTACTGATTATATAACTGATTATATAAACTTAGAAAGTAAATACACCATGAACACTAGAGTAAAATCTGTTTATTAATTCATTATTTAAAATCATCCTATATCGCTCCTTACAAACTACATATAAAAGCCTAAGTCTATATATTCATTATTTTGTTGACTTATTTGGATAAATTTGAAACTTGATTTAATCTCATTTTTGTCTTTTCAAAATAATTATGAAAAAACCAGCCAGGCGGTGGCGCATGCCTTTAATCCCAGCACTCAGGAGGCAGAGCCAAGGGGATCTCTGTGAGTTCGAGGCCAGCCTGGGCTACCAAGTGAGTTCCAGGAAAGGCGCAAAGCTACACAGAGAAACCCTGTCTCGAAAAACCAAAAAAAAAAAAAAAAAAAAAAAACCAGACCATAGAGAGATCATTGACTAGAAAGATACAAGATCATGGCTGAAAAGCAATGCATAGCTGATAACTAAACATCTTCAAAAGAAAGATCTCATTACACAATTTTTTCTGGCTGATACATTTGATAAAAATAAAAGTTAAAACTTGATTTTTATTAAAGATAACTGTTTGAAATATTGCATAGTAAGAAGGCATCTTAATTCACTTAACATGGGAAATTATCTTGAACCAGATAAAAATAGTAAATAGAATATGAAAAATGAGAAATTCATGCTAGACATACATTAATGGACAACATTTTTATCTTTTTTATTATTAAGAATTTTTTTTATTTTGAACTTTTTTTATATTTGTGTTTTAATTTTACACATCAGCCATGGGTTCCCCTATCCTCCCCCCTCCCGCCCCTGTCCCCACCTTCCCCCCATCCCCTCCCCTCCATTCCCATCTCCTCCAGGGCCAAGACTCCCCTGGGGATTCATTTAAACCTGATGGATTCAGTACAGGCAGGTCCAGTACCCTCCTTCCAGGCTGAGCAAAGTGTCCCTGTGTAAGCCCAAGGTTCCAAACAGCCAGCTCAGGCACTAAGGACAGGTCCCAGTCCCACAGCCTGGATGCCTCCCAAACAGTTCAAGCTATTCAATTGTCTCACTTATCCAGAGGGCCTGATCCAGCTGGGAGCTCCACAACCTTTGGTTCACAATTCATGTGCTTCCATTCCTTTGGCTATTTGTCCCTGTGCCTCTCCAATCTTGGTCTCAACAATTCACACTCTTATAGTCCCTCCTCTTTCTCAACAATTGGACTCCTGGAGCTCCACCTGCTGTCTGGCTGAGGATCTCTGCATCCACTTCCATCAGTTATTGGATGAGAGTTCCAACATGACTGTTAGGGTGTTTAGTCATCTGATCACCAGACTAGGTCTGATCAGGCTTTCTCTCAACCATTGCCAGCAATCTACAGAGGATATATCATTGTGGATTTCTGGGGACCTCTCCAGCACTCTGCCTATTCCTGTTCTCATGTGGTCATCATTTATCATGGTCTGTTATTCCTTGTTCTCCCTTTCTGTTCTTGATCCAGCTGGGATCTCCTACTCCCCTAAGCTCTCTTTCCCTCAAAACTTGCCCTTCATTACTTACACTGTCCTCCAGGTTGTTCATGTAGATCTCATCCATTTCTCTGTCATTGGGCGATGAGTCTTTCCTAGGGTCCCATTTTCTAGGTAGCCTCCCTGGAGTTGTGTAGCAATCTAGTCATCTTTGTTTTACATCTAGTATCCTCCTATGAGTGAGTACATACCATGTTTGTCTTTCTGAGTCTGGGTTACCTCACTCAGGATGATTTTTTTCTAGATCCATCCATTTGCCTGCAAACCTCATGATGTCATTGTTTTTCTCTGCTGAGTAGTACTCCATTGTGTATATGTACCATATTTTCTTTATCCATTCTTCAGTTGAATGGCATCTAGGCTGTTTCCAGGTTATGGCTATTACAAACAATGCTGATATGAACATAGCTGAGCAAATGCCCTTGTGGTATGATTGAGCATTCCTTGGGTATATGCCCAAGAGTGCTACAGCTGGGTCTTGGGGGAGATGGATTCCCAATTTTCTAAGGAAGCGCCATATTGATTTCCAAAGTGGCTGTACAAGCTTGCATTCCCACCAGCAGTGGAGGAGAGTTCCCCTTGCTCCACATCCTCTCCAGCATAAGCTGTCTTCTGTGTTTTTTGATTATTAAGAATCTTTTTATTCATTCCACATACCAACCACAGATCTCTGCCTCATCCCTTCTACTCCTACTCCCCAGCCCACCCCAGCCCCTCCTTTGAAAAGGTATAGCCCCCCATGGGGAGTCAGCAAAGCCCAGCACATTCAGCTGAGGTAGGTCCAAGCCCCTCCCTCTGCCTCGAGGCTGTACAAGGTGTCCCACCACAGGCAATGGGCTCCAAAATGCCAGTTCATGCACTAGGGAGAGATCATATTCTCACTGTCAGGGGCCCCTCAAACAGACAAGTTACACAACTGTCTTGCCTACACAGAGGGCCCAGTCCAGTCCTGTGGAGGATCCACAGCTGAATGGAAAACATTTTTAGTATTTCTTGAATCTATTATTTAAATTTGATAAAACACAAAGGTTAAACAGTATCTTCAAAAATGAAAGACACAACACTGGACATTACTATTCAATTTTGGGTTTCTGGAATTTCAACAAAAATAAAAGTCTTCATTGTCATTACTTGTAACTGATTAAAAATGTGACTTCTATAAATACAATATGACACTCATTAGATGGGAACTGTAGCACAGTCAAACACAGTTTTGGAACTAGTCTTTCACTGCATATCAAGGTTTTTGTCCTTAAAAGAGGAACGAGAAAATCAAACTTGGGAGGATTCAAGGACAAAATCAACAGGACAGCATTACATCAAAACTGTCACAGAGTAAGTCCTCCAATGCAGGTGGCAATCACTGTTTTGGTAGAACACAGCTGCCTAAAAAGTCTGGAGTCTGACCTGTTCGAATTAAGATTTATATTCCACAACTCCAAAAAATGCTTTTTTGGGGAGGGGAGGAGGGGGCAATGAAATACTCCCAGCCTCCAGATTTATTTTATTTACATTTTGTGAATTTAAAAACAGGAAAAGACAAAAGGAAAAAAAAAAAACAGGAAAATAGCATTTTCATAGTTGTTTGTGGTTGATATATTGTGTATCCTAATAAACTTATCTGAGGGTCAGAGAACCAAACAGCTACTAGATTAGACATAGAGGCCAGAAAATGGTGGCACACACGCCTTTAATCCTCGCTTTCTGGAGGCAGAGATCCACCTGGATCTTTGTGTGTTCAAGATCACATTGTAAACAGCCAGGCATGGTGGCACACATCTTTAATCCCAGGAAGTGGTGGCAGAAAGCAGAAAGATATATAAGGCATAAAAACCAGGAACTAGAAGAGGCTTTAAGCCTTTAGGCTTTTAGCAGCAGTTCAGCTGAGATCCCTTTGGATGAGGACTCTGGGCTTCCAGTTTAAGGAAACAAGATCAGCTGAGAAGTTATCAAGGTGAGGTTGAATTTGGCTTATTCTGCTTCTCTGATCTTTTATTGTTCGCTCTAATACCTGGCTCTGGGTTTGTTTTTATTAATAAGACCTTTTAAGATTCATGTTACAGTTGTTTCAAATATTTAAGAGAGCTGCAACTGACAAACCAATAATGAGAACCAGTGCAACATGTACATGGACTAGGCGTGCCTAAGGCCATCACAACTGTCTATCAATCTTACTATATTTTCAAGCCCACACACTTCTCATTCTTCCAGACCCAACTTTACAATCTCATATTCTAACTCTCCAACCACTGCTTTCCCAATGTCACTGCTGACTCTGCTTACTCTTACTTTTAAAAACTGCAATTACCACTAAAGACATATGTAGATGTTTACCACCAAGATGAATGTAGAGGGAGTCAGTAACTTCAATGCTACAGCATCAGTTATTCTTTCCACTGCCCTCCTCACTCCCTTACCCATGACACACACGGGTAATTTTTTATTTCTATATCACTCTATATTACTAATCCCAGTCTGGAGGGATCTACTTCTATTCACCCATCCTATAAAACTAAAGGCCCACCGAGTGTGTTACCTTTTGTCTTCTCTATAAACACCCACTCCTATGGTGATCGACTTAGCCCCATACCAACCACACAGAACTCTCAACTGCAGGATATCTACGCCAAAGCAGTTTTCACCTACACTCCTCTGACTTATTAAACATTCCAGCAACATATCTAATATGCATCTCAATAATCGTATGTTCAAAATGGACAATTAGAGTAGTCCCTTATGACTCGTCCACTCCAATCTTCTGGATTTCAAGGTATCCTGACAAGATCTCAGAGTAAAATTTTTAGTCATGTTTTACATCTCCTCTGCTATATAATGTCCTTTCTCTCTCAGAAGCCCTCTCTAATTTCAAGGTTTCTGAAAGCAACAGTTTCGTTCCACGTATGGAGCTGCTATCTGTATCACTTCATTTTCTGAATCACTTCGACAATCTCCCATTTTGTCTCCAATCCTTGTCTTCCTTCTCTACAAGCAGTTTCAATGAAGCAGCCAGAAGTAGTCCTTTCAGATACCCATTGGCTGACGTTACTGCTGTGAGCAAAACATGCAAAAGCTTGTCATTTCTAAGCAATAAGTCAGTTTGTCTTTCAACAGTTTGTAGGTCCTGCAACTGACCTCCATCATCTCTCCTTATGTTCCTCTACCTCGGCTCCTGCTTCACTCAAGGACCGACCACCTTGCTGTTTCTTTTACATCTGCTCCTATTTATAGCCTTTTCTGTAGCTTTCTCTTTCATGGATCCTTCTTCCTTAGCTATAACACACAGCTAATTCTCTCACCTCCTTCAAATCATCAATCAAATTCCATTATCCTGAGGCCTAATAAGGCCTAATTAAAAACTGCTGTGTGAAATTTATTTGTTCATTTTGTTATTTACAATATAGATCATCCATTATCTACAGAGCTATAGATATACATATAATATACACAATGCTATAGAACAATTTACTCTATTGGGTAACACTGGACAAGGCCCAAGTTAACTTAGCCTTCAATAATCTTATATACACATTGAGGAGTTTTGAAATGTTTCAGTCCTTGAAAGCTGTGATTCTTTACACATGTGAAGAAAACATGTGCTCAATTACAATATAAAAACTGAAGTACATTATAATGCTAATAGACTCCAATATACAGACATTTGTAACTATAGCAAGCAAAACCTTAGGAGGAAAGCTTGAAATACATGTGCACCAATGGAACAGGTTATACCAATAACTGGCCTCAGGTTTGTTTTTATTAATAAGACCTGATTAAGCCTCATGCTACAGAGTTGGGCATTAGTCACAACCAAAGCAATAGTGACCACGAGTAACTCAATGGGAGAAAACTGTGAAAAGGATCTTACCTCTTTGCTCTTGGCAACCTCTGCAATTGCAGCAGTCCTTTGCTTTTCAAACTCATCATTATCATTTGCAGGTTTGACAGGCAGTGAAACTTGTAATGTCTTTCTTCGATCAAGTTCTCTGCTGTCCACTTGGATATTAGATGCACACTTCTGGAAACATAAATTCATATCATTCAGGAATTCCAAAAGTAATTATACTTCTTTATAAAAAGAACTAGTTCTTCAAAAGAAACGTTTACATTTCTTTTCATTGGTAAGAGCAAAAATACCACTCCATCCAACAGATTTACAAAAAAAAGTAGGAAGTTGATTACACCATAACTTTTAAATAAATATATGTTAAAGGGTGTGTGTGTGTGTGTGTGTGTGTGTGTGTGTGTGTGTGTGTGTATACATCACCTGAATGAGGCCACATATTTACAAAACATACTGAGATACAAGACCCAAGTTCCACTTTAAGGTAGTAACTTTAAAACAGCTATAGATTTCAAGCTGTCTACATTAACTAAAACCATGTAAATCTGGTTTTGTAACTGGAGTTCAGTTTCCACATTATTCCACAGTATCTATGCGCCAGACAGTACACTTGTTAACATGTAACAAAATGTGTCTGAACATGTAAGTCAAAGCACAAAAACATGCTCTCTAAGCCAAGTAAAATACAAAGTTTCATGTGTTGGGTTTTTTAAGTTTTGATTTTCAATCTCATAATTTACCAATGGTGTCTCTGTCAGAAAACAATTCCTGAATTCTCATTTCCACCCCAGTACCAAGTCCTCTGAAGTAGCTGGGGTTTTTTGTTTGTTTTGGTTTTTTGCAGCTCGTTAACTTAACTAGAAGGGGAGAAGAGGAAATTTCCTCAAACTTGTTACACAAATACAGTATGCTTTCTCCAAGATAAACCCGCTATTTCTAGCAACAGCCAGCCAGCATTATCATTCTAACCCGCCTACAATGCTGCAATGTGCTGCACAAGAACCATGCAGCATGAACAAAACCAAATACCACCACTGAAATGAAACCTTCGTTAACTTCCTAGCTCTATAAAACTGTAACACACATTTCAAATTCTGGATAAGAATTAAATCAGTAAGTAGCTCTAGGAAAAAAAAAGTCATTTTTAATATCTTAATTTAAGGAAGAAATTTTATAAATGTTTCAGGAAAACGTAAATTATACAGATGTCAATTATTATTTTCAAATATAAATTACTATATTTTAATTCTTGTCTCTTTTATTACAGGCAGAATGTTACTAACATGGACCACAACACTGAACTGCCTATCTACTTTTATCTTTTAAGGGGAGGGCATCTTTTTTACATAATTAAAAATGCATATGATGCAGGAATTACGCTAATGTAATTCTGATTATAGCTCATAAAAATCATTTTGAAGATGTCAGTCAACTGATCCTATCCCATATCTTCATATCAACTAGATATCTTTTAATACCAAAATTTCAAACAAAATTCAAATAAAACAAAATACATAATAAAATGTTGGTTTCAACTTCCTACTTTTTGTCTCCAATTCACCTTTACATTCTCTAAGAACAGTACAGAGCAAATACAGTTAAAAACTTCCCCAGTGTCAAAAAAAAAAGGCAAAGCCAACAGACACAGGGATCCCCTCAGCCTCATCGGGGTGAAGCAAGAGAAGGTGCGGGAGACTGCTGGGAACACAGCTCCAGGTTGTGCACAGAAAGGGAGACACACGACACAGCCCAACTCAAGACCTTCCTCAAAGTTCCTTTGCAGTAGGAAAGGTGTGGTGGCCCCATGGGATCATACACCTGAATGCTTGCTTGGTCCCCAATTGTGGAACTGTTGGGGAAGAATTGGAGGTGTGTCCTTATTGGAGGAGGTGTGTCACTGGGGGTGGGCTTGGAGGTTTCTAAAGTCCAGGCCATTCCCAGATAACTTTCTCTGCCTCATGCTAGTGGATCAAAATGTAAGCTGTAGCTACTGCCCCAGCACCATGCTAGTCTGCCTGCTACCATGCCTCCCATCATGATAGTCATGGATTCACCCTCTGAAACTGTAAGCCCCAATTAAATTCTTTCTTCTACAAGTTGCCTTCGTCAGTGTTTTTGGTACAACAATAGAAAACTGAGAAAGGGTTAAAAATTAAGGACTAGACATTGAACTATTTAGATTCCATAGAAGAATCCGGCTACCACAGCTGAAAACATCAGCTAGAAATAAAACTGTTTCTGACTGAGATGAGGAATTAGATGGAGGCTGAAGAAAAGAATTCTGGGGAAAGTTTTGGCATTTTTTCTAAATCTCTTTACTTTTAAAATTCTCATTTAAAACTTGTTTTCCTTTAACCTATTTTAGTTAGCTTTAGTTAGTATGTTCTTCATACATAACTCTTAATTGCTTCAATCTTTGGGATAGCAGCAAAATTATTAAATTCCTTGTCCTTCATATTTCCAGGGAATGCCACAGCGTCTGAGTAAATAGTTTGGCACAAAACCACACACAGCTTAAGCAAAATGAAGAACAGTCTTTGATGACTGAGTCCACCTACCAGGAAGAAAGTCCTTACCTGTCCAAAAGGCAAAAAAGGAGGTGGGCCACCTTCAGTTCCAATATTGCTTCTATTATGTTTTGATAAGCTCTGTTTAAATACATAATCAGTCATAAAACATAAATCACACACATAAACACACTAGCTACATGCAAATGCACAAGAGATGCACTGCTTAGTGTAGAATCTTAAGACATAACGGCCTTCTTTAAAGTATTTCAAACCACAAAATACGAAATTCCATAGTATTTATTTCAGTGACCTGGCAAAGATTTGTTCCTCATCTCTCCTGACCAAACTACATTCAAGTTTAATTGTTAGAAATACTTTACAAGCTGTGTCCTTTGGAGAAAAGAGAGCTGCTCAGAAGAAAGTTAATTGGTAGAAAATAAACTCTGGCAAGAACAATTTCACTTTGAAGCACATAACCAAAGGATTAATAATGCCTTAAGTTTTTTTTTTACAAAAATGAAATCTTTAGATAATACTTACTAAATAAAAAATCATTACTGATAAATGTGCTTTCTAGTACTTTAAACACCATATTACTATAGCTCATGATAGGGAAAGTCACTCCATTATATTTTGTCAAATTATCTTGCATCAATTCATACTTTGAAGAAATAGTCAACCAACTGGCTTCTTAAAAAGTTTTGGTATACTTTGTGTGTGTAATGTGTGCGTGTGTGTGCAGACCCACACAAGCACAAGCACATGGAGGTCAGAGGAGTCAATCCTCCCTTTCCCCCTTGTGGATCCCAGGAATCACACTCAAGTCACGAGGCTTGAAGGCAAACCCCTGTATCTGCTGAGCCACTGCACAGCCTCTCATTAGGACTTAATGGACTCAAGCCCCAAACTCTCATCAGTTGCAGTTTATTTTCAAGCTTGCCTGCTTAGAGGTAGGAAAACATCAATGTGTTGTGAAAATGGGCAGAGAACTGTCCCGACCCAAAGCACTTCCTCATATTGTGAAGTCCTTCCACAGGGCCAGAGGGAACTCAACAGGACTCCTTCCAGTCGCCCTCCCCATTGAAGGTATTAGCGTGCATCCATTAGGTACTCATTAAATATAGCTTCTAAACTTTGAATTGGTTGTGCATTTTTAAAACTTACCATTATAGACACTGTGATGAAAATACAATGTAAAAGAGTCACAAAATGTTTTTTAAACCCATTTTGTTCATTTTTAACATATTCTAGAGTTCCTGAATTGTGTAAACACTCTTACACAGTTCATGTAAATTACAGATTGAGAAATAAGGCTAATGGCAACCATAACATCAGCTTAATGAGCAAAGCATAATAAAAATGGGACAAGGATGCCATATTTCTTCACCACCTACATGGAAGTTATTAATCTCTTTAATTTAAAAAGAAAATAAGCAAGGCACATATATATGATTATCTAGGGGCCCTTTTCTCAGTTTCAATTTAGTTACAAGAAAAGGATTATACAAACAGCTATAAATCAATTCAATTTCTACTAAAACTTCCTTTAAAAGCTAACATAAATTAACAGCTCTTGTTAACATGAAAAATTAAAAACAACTTAGAAGACTTCTATTTCTTGCACTGGTGACGGGACAAAGGCCAGACCTAATCTCCCTGTACATACAATGAGCGACCTGGCCAATATATAAAGACAACCAGACTAAACCCAGCACAGCATGCAGCATCAGATTGCTATTCCTAAGAGAAGAAGGAAGCCATGGCTTCTGCTTGGATGTACAATGCAGAAAGCACAGCGTGGAGGGTTCAGTCGTGAACAGCAATCTCATAAGAAGAGACTCAGCACCTCTTGGCCTTGGAGATGCACATGGACACCAAAAGAGGTTCCATTTCACATACACAGAATAGCTACTATGAGGGGAAAAAAAAAAAAAAAAAACAGTGTAGAAGTCTGAAGCTTATTAAAAGAATAAAAAGAAAATTACCATAGAATCCAGCAATTCAACAAGTATGCATACAAAAGAAGTGGGAGCAGTTTTTATTTGTGTGCCCATATTCATAGCATCATTATTTATAGTGAGCAAAAGCTAAGAACAACATTAATGCCCAGTGACAGAGAATAAATAAAATGTGGTATAAACAGTGGAATACTATTGAACCTATAAAAGGAGAGAAATTCTGACATCCATTACTTACACAGAGTAAGGCAGACAAAAAAGAACAATACTACAATATTACATGTCTAAAGAGATATTAAAATAGTCAAGTTCATAGAGACAGAAAGTAGAACCGTGTCTGACATGGGGAAGAGTGGATGACTGCATGTCTGTGTGTCTATATGTTGGAAATGAGTAAGTTCCCACCTGACAAGTCAGGTTTTAAGTGAAATGATTGCAAATGGTGTTGGAAGATCACATAAGCATTGATCTGACCTGAAATACCCTTCTCTTAACTGACAAGTGTCCAATCTGCCAAGACACTCTAATAAGAATGTTTAAAGCATGAAACAAAGTAAGAGGTACTGAAAATTTTCACCTGCTTTTGAGGAAGAATGTGGTTAAATAATAGCAGGTAGTGTCTCTAAGATCATCATGTTCTTTCTATCTTCATAAATTCTGTCACACAAGACTCATGCTACCACTCACTATGGGACAAGTTCCTCAAGAGAACAGTCAGAACCCCTGCGTTCCATGGTCTAAGCCGTTATTACTGCATACTTACCCTCTGTAACTCCCATTTGTCAATCAGATGTTCCACTTCACCACCCAGGACTGTGGTGTTGGAGTCACTCAAGAGCAGGAATCCATTCCTTATGTCCACGACGCCTGAGAGCCTCACTTTCGTGCCAGGGGGTGTGTTCAGACTGATGCAAGAGAAAACCACAGGGAAGCAGGAGTTAGAGCTGCACGGAAGCTTATCCACACGCCTGAAGAGGGTCTTAAGACTTCATAAACTGCACTCACACCTAACTAGCTTTCAGCGGACTAGCTATAAAGTACAAATGAATCACAATAAATGAAGATCCAGTATAAAACAAAATAAACCTCAGTTTCCACAAGTTAAAACAAATGTGGACAAGAACAATCACACCCCACAAAGCTGGGGTAAAGAAAAAAGAAAGTATTTTTCTTCTCTCTTTTTTTTTTAAGATTTATTTTTATTTTGTGTCTGGGTGTTTTGCCTGCATATATGGAGCTAGGTCCCCTGGAACTGGAGTTACGGATGGTTGTGAGCCATCATGTGAATGCTGGGAATTGAACCAGAAACTGAACTGGAAACACATCCAGTGCTTTTAAGCACTGAGACATCTCTCCAGCCAGGAAAGTGCTTCTCAACTCTACCACATATGAACACAATATTTCCTTTTCTTTTTTATAACGTTTGCTATACATGGCAAAATATATATAATTATTAAATTTTAATATAGAAAAAAGATATCTAACCAGAAGTAAACACAGAAATTTAACACCTACATGGGTTATAGTAATCTACAAAAAAACCTTTTGTTAGTTATCTAGTTAAAGATGAAACATGAAAATTATTTATGCAGTAACTTTAAAAAGAATTTTACATACCAACTTGGAAGAATATAAGCAATAACTGCAACAAGACTTTTCTACAAAAGGTCAGTGTTACTTCTATTTTGAGTAAACATTACACCACAAATACTTGCACACAAACTAGAAACAAGATGTTTATCTTTCCAGTAACTTTGTTAAAGGTAACACTGGATGAAATGCACTTTATTACATAGGTGTGTTCTAAAATAAAAGCATACATATAAATCACAGTCCATCTCTTTCTACAGCAAAGGAGAAAGCTCTCCAAATAGGACTCCTAAAATAGTCTGCCGTGAAACACTTGGGATGAATTAGAAAATTATTCTGCAATAGCTTCATTATTCACATTTTAAAGGCTTGTGAAATTCATCACACGCTGATAATATGCAACATCAAATCAGTGAGTGTTAATACCACAGCCTTTTAAAGGATAGCTAATAAAAATTATTAGTGAACAGAAGTAATATGCCTGTTTCTCAAGCTTCAAAAAACCCACACAGAGTAAGACAGATTACACACTGTTCGGTGTATCAGATATGTCTAATATGTGTATTATTGCATATGATCAATTCTATCTCAATAAAGCCATTAAAACTGTTCTGAGGCTCACAAGTTTAACATTCCTAGTCATAATTCAAAACCGACAGAACAACCAGTCACAAACAGCCTCGTCTAACCTCAACCTTATGGAGCTCTGTGGTCAAAAGTGCAGTTATTGAGAACAATGGCCCATCTTCAAGATCAGCAGTAAATATGAGCAACACAATTATACTACTAAGTGTTAACCAATTCCAGGCAATCAGCAAATCCAGATTCAATAACTCTGCAGTTCCTCATTTCTTCATTTCTGAAGGAATCAAAGTGACTGGCACCATGGACCATTACCTTTTATGGCCAAAGAACACACTAGTTATACCACTAATCTATGTGTTTCCTTGAAAAGAACTTTTTAGCCAACAATATCTTACAAATTAGTAAAACCAGAAATGAATGGGAATATACCAGCACATGAAATTATGAATACAGGGAACGAATAGCAGAAATGAAACATAAAAACAAATATCAAATAAATAAATATCAAAAATAACAGAAACTACAGAAGCAGATGATTAACTTTGTGTTAAGTGCCTATGCCCCCCCAAACTTTCCTTAATTGTCAAATAATTTGAGAATGGACTTAAAATTTCACTCAAAAGAGATAGAATCCCACTAAATTAAATCATAATTTATTGCCACAAAACTAACATTAGAGCTACAATTACATTATACTGCTTACTTCACTGCCTGCAGGGTCGTCATTAACTCTTATGTAGACAGTACAGTTGGGTTAACAGCTACAGCTCTGGCACATCTTTACCCTTTCTCCATTGTAACTGCAAACAAAACCCGAGACCATGGAGGGCTGAACAGGAGGTGGGGAACTAGAAAAGCCTGGAGAAACACACAGCCTATTGAGGCAGCTCAGCCCAGCCCTGAATCTGGTTTATGCTATCTAGAGTTATTTCTCATTCCTTCTATGGTAACCACTAGACAAATATTACAACTCTTCTAAACTATCCCCATGAAAGAAGAGTTTTGCATGCTGTCATTTTTGTGATAGCAAAGGAATGCAGGCTGCTTCAATAATGAGTGAATGAGTATATAAAAAATTTTAGTTGTTAAACCATAATAAATTCAATAGAAACAACAGCAGGTGGCACTGGACAGAGGAATGTTACAGTAGCAAAAGCAGAAGATGTGCATCCCGGAGCGAGGCAGCCTTCTGCAGCATCCAAGCCCTCGGAAGAGCCGGGACTGGATTTGTCAAGGGAGCAAAGACTGGTTTTCCACAGAAATAGGGATCCCTCTCCTCTTCAAAAAGAAGGCAATGCAATCTCAAGATAGCTAAGCCTCCCCCGTATTAGAAATCAACACTTTTGATGACCATTTATCCATCTGTCATCTCAGGAGGGTCCCTCCTTTACCCAAGGCAGAAACAAAGGAAAACAATATTGTTGAAGACTACATGCTGAACCACACTCAGCCTTCTCCAAATCACCTAAGCTCTACAGCAGAGAATTGCTCCCATCTATATCATCAACATGTGCCATTCACTGTTGGAACATGGCCCAGGAATGAAGCCATGTGAGGAGACTGGGAGAGCTCGTGAGAAAACTCCAAGTGAATAAGACAAGAGTCTTGTCACTTCTGTTCCTCCATAACAGGGATGTTCTTGGAATGTGCTTCCATGCCCTCCCAGGTGTAACCATAGGAGTGAGTTTACTTTAGATTACCTGTCATCTTAGTGGGGTTTTTTTGTTTTTTTGTTTTGTTTTGTTTTGAGGCAGGGTTTCTCTGTGAAGTAACCTGGTTGTCCTGGATCTCACTCTATAGACCAGGCTGGCCTTGAACTCACAGAGATCCACCTGGCTCTGTCTCCAAGTGCTGGGATTGAAGTCCTACAGCACCACCACCGGTGACCATCTTACTTTTCTTACTCAAAAATGTTTCCAAGCACTAGTTGTCCTTGTGAGTGTACACAGCCTAAACTCACGTGACACTGCCTAGCCCTCAGAATAGAAACTATCTGATGCTCTGAATGAGACTTTAGTCCGCTTCTTTGGGGCCTCCCACACTCCCAGGTTCATGCCACCAACCAGAGCAGCAACAACTCGTCTCTCTCAAAGCCATTCATATTTCAAATTAAACTCCTGGCTCCAGTTGCAGAAATTCTCTGGGCCCCAGGAAATTAATTACATGCCTACATGCCTATACTGCTATTGTATCATCTACTAGGAAGTAAAATTTGACTGTCTTTGGACTTGCCATCAATGAGAGCAGAATACAGTGTATGGTAAAGACTATATGCATGCTTAGGGAAAAAAGTATTCTTTAGGAATTTACATTAAGTAAAAGAGCTCAGAGGACCCAAAGCAGCAAACATGCCCATATACAATGCCTCAATAAAAATAAGAAAGTTTGCAAATGTCCAATAAAAGTTCTTCCTTCACGAAGCGGAGTTCAAACTGCCTTGGCAGAAACACACTCTCATCTTTCTACATCTTAGTGGCCGAACCTTTAAATGCCTGTATTCCTACTGGCTACCTTTCTTAGTACTGTAAGGTGCTAGACATAGGATCAGAGGAAAATAAGCCTTAATCTTATCCTGCCTTGTAGCCACTGATATACACACACATAACGTGCAAGAATGACAAACATGGTAAAATATACCCACTGGTCCAATAGTGGCATCAATGCCATGGAGGAACTAACTACTTATAAGTGGATTTAAAGCCACACTCCACAGGATGGAACCCAACCTGACTCTATTATCGGGGCCAAGACCTGTGGCTAGCTCATAGAGCCCTATGGGAAAACCCACTACTATTTTTAAATAGTATTCAACCCTCCGGACGACTTAGCATAAATTAGTGCACCTCTTAGCCCTCATCAGAGAAGCTTCTTCTTGCAGGAGATGGAAATTAACAGAGACCCATCTGGACGGGAGTAAACAATAAAAGACTATGGGGTCCTCATCCCTGCACGTGACGTTTCTATCACACCTCCTCCTTCCAAGTCTCAGGAATCACCTATAAGAAGGGAGGTGGAAGTTCTAAGGGCCAGGTGGATGACCACACAAAACAGTGCTCTCTGAACAGCAGGGAGTCCCAGCGGCTGTGACAACATGCCCCCGACTCACACACGCTCAAGGGAGACCACCAATAAATCAATGAAATCAATTAAACCCAGCATGGAGGGGGAGATGGTTGATGGCTGCTGCTGAGGACAGAGTTCCTTCAAGGGTGTGGCCAAGCTGCAGTGGATGGTTCCAAACCCAAGGTGTATGGGCGGTAAATACTGAACTCCGTGAGTCTTAAATAAACAAAAAAGCTGAGTGGGGAGGGAGTGGTGGTGGACATCGGAGGAGTTGAGGGAGCGGTGAAATGATCAAAATACACTGTATTAAATGATCAAATACTTAATAAAAGTATTTTTAAACAAAATAAAAAGTTGGAAGTTGTTCCGTAATGAATTCTTTTTTATGAAGCAGTAAGGAGCCACAAACCTCCTTAGCTTTAATTATCTCCTTAGAAAATACATTAGCCCACAAACTTGGCTAGAATCTTAAATAGTATAATAACACA